>NC_041391.1:634603993-634628545 GCF_002162155.2 Triticum dicoccoides
TCATCACTCAGTAGGATTTTTAACACTTAGGTGAGCACTGGGCTGCAGCTAAGCATCCGAGTGAGAGGCAGACTCATCACTTGGTAGGATTTTTAACACTTAGGCGAGCACTGGGCTGCAGCTAAGCCCCCGAGTGAGAGGCAGACTCATCACTCGGTAGGATTTTTAATACTTAGGCGAGCACTGGGCTGCAGCTAAGCCCCCGAGTGAGAGGCTGACTCATCACTCGGTAGGATTTTTAATACTTAGGTGAGCACTGGGCTGCAGCTAAGCCCCCGAGTGAGAGGCAGGCTCATCACTCGGTGGGATTTTTAACGATTTGCTTCCAAAAAAACAGATTCGTGGCTAAGGTAATGTACACAAAAGAAACAAGCAACAACCATTCGGAAGGAGTAAATTAAGTCTTTTGATAGTCAAGCTAAAAGGTATTCCTTATTACATCTGATCGGTCTAAAACATTTAAGAATAGAAAGGGCGGAGCAGATCCGCATTCCAGGAGCGCGGCTCATCTTTGTTGTGTTCGACATTGAAGAGGCGGTATCCTCCATCGTGGAGCACCTTGGTGATGACGAAAGGGCCTTCCCAAGCGGGGGCGAGCTTGTGTGGCTTTTGCTGATCCACTCAGAGGACCAAGTCCCCCTCCTGGAAAGCACGACCCCTCACGTTCTTGGTATGGAATGGACGTAAGTCTTGCTGATAAATGGTCGACCGGATGGAGGCCATCTCTCTTTCTTCCTCCAAGAGGTCGACTGCATCTTGTCGAGCCTGCTCTGCCTCTTCTTCTGAGAAGAGTTCGACTCGGGGAGCATTGTGGAGCAAATCGCTCGGCAAAACGGCTTCGGCTCCGTAGACTAGAAAGAATGGAGTCCGACCAGTCGACCGATTGGGGGTTGTCCTCAGTCCCCAAAGCATCGATGGAAGTTCATCGACCCAAGCCCCTGTCGCGTGCTTGAGGTCACCGCATTAACCGAGGCTTCAGCCCTTTGAGAATCAATCCATTTGCTCGTTCTGCCTGTCCATTCGACTGGGGATGGGCGACTGACGCGTAATCGACCCTCGTGCCTTGGGAGGCGCAAAAAGCTTTGAATTCTTCCGAATCGAAGTTCGAGCCATTATATGTGATGATGCTGTGTGGGACGCCATATCTGAATATAAGTTCTCTGATGAAACTCATGGTTGTGCTTGCTTCAAGGCTCTTGATGGGCTTGGCTTCGATCCATTTGGTCAACTTGTCAACTGCTACCAGCACATGAGTAAATCCACCTCTGCCTGTCCTTAGAGGTCCAACCATGTCCAGTCCCCAAACGGCGAAAGGCCAGACGAGTGGAATAGTCTCCAGAGCTGATGTAGGTTTGTGGGACATGTTGGAATAAAACTGGCAGCCTTCACACTTGTCCACTGTTTCTTTTGCCATCTCATTGTCGTGTGGCCAGTAAAACCCAGCTCGGTATGCTTTGGCTACGATGGTACGAGAGGACGCATGGTGACCACAGGTTCCCGAGTGAATATCGTTGAGGATCATTCGGCCTTCTTCTGGCGTGATGCACTTCTGGCAGGCTCCATTCACACTTTCTCTGAACAACTGTCCCCTTATCACAGTGAAGGCTTTAGACCGTCAGACGATCTATCGAGCCTCTTCTTCATCCTCTGGGAGTTCCTTCCTAAGGATGTATGCAATGTATGGCACTGTCCAGTCGGGCATAATGACCAAAACCTCCATGATTAAGTCGACCACGGCTGGGACTTCGACTTCAGTCGGATTCGTGGCACTCTTTGGTTGTGGTGACTCTTCGGTGAAAGGGTCTTCCTGAACCGAAGGTGAATGGATATGTTCCAGAAACACATTTCGGGGAATAGCCTCTCTCTTGGAACCTATCTTGGCCAGCTCATCTGTAGCTTGATTTTTCAGTCGAGGCACATGATGGAGCTCCAAACCTTCAAACCTCTTCTCTATCTTTCTCACTTCATTGCAATAACCTATCATGGCTGGACTCCTGACATCCCATTCCTTCATCACTTGATTAACCACCAAATCCGAGTCGCCGTAGACCATAAGGCGACGGACGCCGAGTGAAGTGGCCATAAGCAACCCGTATAGAAGTGCTTCATATTCGGCTTTGTTATTGGAGGAATCGAAATGAATCTGGAGAACGTAATTAAGCCTGTCTCCACGGGGGGATACCAAAACTACACCAGCACCTGAACCATTCAGCATCTTGGAGCCATCAAAAAACATAGTCCAATGCTCCGAGTGAACTTGAGTCGGCAATTGCTGCTCAATCCACTCGTCCAGAAAATCTGTAATTGCTTGGGACTTGATGGCCTTCTTTGCCTCGAACTTGATATCCAAAGGGAGGAGTTCAATCGCCCATCTGGCCACTCGACCAGTTGCATCTCTGTTGTTCAGAATTTCGGACAGTGACGCATCGCTGACAACTGTGATGGAGTGGTCAGAGAAGTAATGCGCAACCTTCTTCATGGTCATGTATATTCCATAGACAAGCTTCTGATAATGCGGATATCGTTTCTTGGACGGAGTCAAGACTTCAGAGAGATAATAGACTGGGCGTTGAACCTTGTAAGCCTTTCCTTCTTCCTCCCGTTCGACCGTGAGTACTGTACTGACAACTTGTCCAGTGGCTGCAATGTAGAGCAGTAAAGGCTCTTTGCTGATTGGTGCAGCGAGCACCGGCTGGGTGGAAAGCAGGGTTTTGAGCTCTGCAAACGCTGCTTCAGCTTCATCAGTCCACTCGAACTTATCACACTTCTTCATCAATCGGTAAAGAGGCAAGGCCTTTTCACCAAGACGAGAAATGAATTGACTCAGGGCGTCCAAACAACCAGTCAGCTTCTGAACGTCATGCACTCGCATGGGGCATTTCATTAGGAGGATGGTATCAACTTTCTCTGGATTGGCTTCGATCCCTCGTTCGGAAACGAGAAAATCGAGTAACTTTCACCCTGGAACTCCGAACGTGCATGTTGACGGATTAAGCTTGATATCGTACCTTCTTAGGTTGGCAAAGGTTTCTGCAAGGTTAGTCAATAGGTCGGAACCTTTGCGAGACTTGACAACGATGTCATCCATGTACGCTTCCACATTCCGACTGATTTGAGTGAGCAGGCACTTCTGAGTCATTCTCATAAATGTGGCTTCGGCATTTTTCAAACCAAAAGGCATGGTGACATAGCAAAAGCACCCGAACGGGGTGATCAAGGCTGTTTTTATTTCATCGGGACCATACAGTCGGATCTGATGGTATCCGGAATACGCATCTAAGAAAGACAAGCGCTCACACCCCGCAGTCGAATCAACAATCTGATCAATGCGAGGGAGAGGCAAATGATCTTTCGGGCAGGCCCGATTGATATGCTTGGAATCAATGCACATACGAAGTGAATCATCCTTTTTAGGAACCATGACTACATTGGCTAACCACTCGGAGTGGTAGATTTCACGGATGAACTCTGCTGCCAACAGTCGAGCTACTTCCTCATCGAATGCTTTCCTCTTCTGCATGGCGGACCGCCGAAGGTGCTCTTTGACGGGTTTCACTTTGGGGTCAACACGCAAACGGTGCTTGGCCAGTCCCCTGGGCACACCTGGCATGTCAGAAGGTTTCCATGCAAAGATGTCCCGGTTCTCACGGAGGAACTGGACGAGCGCTTCTTCCTATTTGCTGTCGAGCATCGTTGATATATGAGTCGGCGCAGCCTTGGGATCCTTCGGGTGAATATGGACTGGTTTTGTCTCACCAGTCGATTGGAATGTAGAATCTGTGGCAGGCTTCTTGGCTCTTAGCAAATCACTCAGATATGCACTCTTCTGATATTCTTGGAATTCAACCACTGCCACTTGTTCGTCGGCGATCTTGGAACCTTTCTGGAAACATTCCTCAGCCTTCTGTCAATTTCCTGTAATCGTGATCACACCTTTCGGCCCGGGCATTTTCAGTTTGAGATACACATAACATGGTCGAGCCATGAAGCGGGCATAGGCTGGCCTGCCCAAAATGGCATGATAGGCACTCTGGAAATCCACGACTTCAAATGTCAACTTCTCCTTTCGGTAATGCCTTGAATCACCGAAAACCACGTCGAGGGCGATCTGGCCGAGTGACTCGGCTTTCTTTCCAGGAATAACACCATGGAAACTCATATTGCTCTCGCTAAGCTTGGACATTGGAATGCCCATTGAGGGAGTTCCGGACTAGGGGGTGTCCGGATAGCCGAACTATCATCATCGGCCGGACTCCAAGACTATGAAGATACAAGATTGAAGACTTCGTCCCATGTCCGGATGGGACTTTCCTTGGCGTGGAAGGCAAGCTTGGCGATACGGATATGTAGATTTTCTACCATTGTAACCGAATCTGTGTAACCCTAGCCCTCTCTGGTGTCTATATAAACCGGATGGCTTTAGTCCTGAGGACGAACAACAATCATACCATAGGCTAGCTTCTCGGGTTTAGCCTCCTTGATCTCATGGTAGATCCACTCTTGTAACACACATCATCAATATTAATCAACCAGGACGTAGGGTTTTACCTCCATAAAGAGGGCCCGAACCTGGGTAAAACATCGTGTCCCTTGTCTCCTGTTACCATCCGCCTAGACGCACAGTTCGGGACCCCTACCCGAGATCCGCCGGTTTTGACACCGACACCCATCCCTTTCAAGGTCTCAGCATAGAGGATGTTCCGACCACTGCCACCATCCATCAGTACTTTGGTCAGTCGAGTGCCCCCAACCACAGGGTCGACCACTAGTGCTTGCCTCCCAGGGGTGGCCACACGAGCGGGATGGTCCGACTGGTCGAATGTGATGGCCGTCTGAGACCACCTTAGATAGGCAGTCTTCTCGGCAGGGGCGACCATGTTTACTTCTCTGTTGATGACCTTCAATCGACTCTTGCTTTCAACATCAGCAAAAATCATCAGAGTGGAATTGACCTTTGGATAACCATCATCTTCTCCTCATTTTCCTCTTTGTCCGACTCGTTTTCTTTCTCATTGGGCGGTTTCTCTCAGAATTGCTGGATCAGGAGTCGACACTGCCGAGTGGTATGTTTCGGATAAATCAGATTACCTTCCTCATCTTTCTTCGTATGGATGTGGCACGGCAAATCCAGCACGTCATTTCCTTCCTTGTCCTTCACCTTCTTAGGGGGCCAGGGCCCCTTAGGTTTTCCCTTAAACTTTCCTTGGTTTACTGCCGCAATCTCTCGAGGTGCCGCTGGCTCGGCCTTACGCTTCTGTTTCCGACTGGAGTTACCTCCACCGGCCTCTTGGCCGACTGGTTTGCTCTTCCCGCTACGGTGTCGATCCTCCTCTTCCCCGTTAGCGTACCGGGTGGCTATCTCCATCATTCGAGCCAGAGTCATATCACCAGTCCGACCGAATTTTAAGACCAACTCTCTGTACTTGACGCCTTCCTTGAAGGCGCACACAGCCTGATGCTCTGAAACATTCTCAACAGTGTGATGCAAAGTGGACCATCTCTGGATGAACTCTCTCAAAGTCTCATTCAGCTTCTGCATGTAGTGCTGCAGCTCAGGCAATCCTCCAAGTCGCTTGCAAGTGCCCTCGAAAGTTCTCACGAACACTCGCGATAGCTCTTCCCAACTGTGAATACTGCCCGGAGCCAACTGAGTCAGCCATGCTCGGGCCAATCCTTCCAACATGAGTGGAAGATGCTTCATCGCTATCTCGTCGTTACCACCTCCAATCTGCACAGCCACTCGGTAATCTTCAAGACAAGTTTGACGCTTGGATTCACCAGTGAACTTGCTGACTCTGGAAGCCAGCCTGAAGTTGGGAGGTATTACTGCCGCCCTGATGGCTCTGCTGAAACACTCGGGACCAGAAACATGCACTCGACTGCCACTTGGTCGGTCTCTGCCTGGGTCCTCTCTGTGTGCCCTGTTTCGGTCGACCAGGCCTTGAACGAGGATACACCTTGCATCAAAGCCTGGTTCCCTTGGGTCGATTGACGCTCTGCGCTCTCCACTATGTCGGCGCCTGTCATCATTCCGTCGAGGCACATACGACGCACTCCTCGGGGGAGGCATGGGCCCTCAACGGCAATTGTCACGGTCAAGTGGATGATCATATTTCCCACGCCCCTCACGCCACGGAGGCGATCTGGGGCTGTGAGCCGACTGAACCGTGTCCACTGCAACGGATCTGTTGTGAATCCTGTTCTGCGACTGAGATACTGCTGTATTCTGCTCTCCCGCTGCCCTGAGCAGGGCCCGGATTTGCATCAACACTCTGCCGGCCTCTGACTGGGAGGGATGGATCGACTCTGCTATGTGGGCTGCGGCTGTGAGATTCTGAATCGGAGTGCGGTATACCTTAGGTGGAGGCGGGAACAGTTGCCGTCGACTGGACTCATGGATCCGCTCCTGAGCGCGCTCGTCGAGAGCCTGCTGGAGGTTATCCAGTCGAGTGCGCTCAGCCAGATTAGCTAAGCGTACCTCCTCCAAGGCCCGAGCCTCGGGGGTTTCCCCTATGATGGGTGTGTGGAGTGCATCCATATTGCGGCGACGAAGTTCTTCCCTCTGTTGAGAGGAGAGGGGTTCGGGTCGGTATTCCTCGTGGACGTGCAACGGATCGCCGCCTCCATCTCCGCCGTCCTCACGGCGGAAACCAGGTGGGCTGCGAGGCCCGTCGACCATCAAGACTTCGGCCGCAGGATCGCTGCTATTGCATTCGAATGCGGTCTCCGCGGATCCAGTTGAACAGGCCGTGGAGAGTTTCGTCGGGCTCGATTGCCGCGACTTGATGGGTGGTCGATTGCCGAGCCACCGCATGTTTCACCCACCACTGGAGCCGCGATCGACCGGATCGCTTGTGGCGGCGTAAAGGGGGGCGACAATAGTGAGAATACTCGACCGCTTGTGCCAGATACACGGCACCCCCAAAAAGCCAGCTAACCACACCAATAGGGACTGTTGGGTATTCAAGCAGGCAGGCAAGTTAATTGCCGAAAACAACGACAAGGGGCTGCATAGCGATGACGAGGAAGAGACCCGACCGCCGAACAATAGAGGACAGAAGGGTTTCCCCCCATAGGTGCGGACGGTGAACATGATATATGCAACGCATATACCCAAAAGGGAGCGGAAGCATGCACTCAGGGATGTATACGCGATGGAGCCAGTCGCCCCGAAGTTCAATCCATGGTCCTCCTGCCCGATCACTTTTGACCAAAGGGACCACCCCACCAGCATCCGCCACGGCGGATTCGCCGCATTGGTCTTAGACCCAATCATCGATGGATTTCACCTCACCAGAGTCCTAATGGACGGCGGCAGTAGCCTGAACCTGCTTTATCAGGATACAGTGCACAAAATGGGCATCGACCCCTCAAGGATTAAACCTACCAAGACGACCTTTAAAGGCGTCATACCAGGTGTAGAAGCCAACTATATAGGCTCAGTTACACTGGAAGTGGTCTTCGGATCCCCGGATAACTTCCGAAGCGAGGAGTTAATCTTCGACATAGTCCCGGTCCGCAGCGGCTATCATGCCTTGCTCGGACGTACCGCGTTTGCAAAGTTCAACGCGGTGCCGCACTACGCATACCTCAAGCTCAAGATGCCAGGCCCTAGAGGAGTCATCACGGTTAACGGAAACACTGAACGCTCTCTCTGAACGGAGGAACATACAGCGGCTCTCGCGGCAGAAGTACAATGCAGCCTCTTAAGGCAATTCTCTAGTCCGGCCGTTAAGCGGCCGGACATAGCTAAGCGCGCCCGGAGTAACCTACAACAAGACCACCTGGCACGTTCCAAGCACGCGTAGCAGTGCGGGCCCAACCCCTGCCCCTGCAAAACGTCCAAACAGGTCCTTCGCGTACACCATTACGCTCTGAAGATACCATGGGCATGGGGAGAGGGGCACGACCACAATAAGCCCAGACTGTGGCTCAACCACACCAGGGGCTCTCAAGTGTGTCGTTCTTTTTTTTCTTTTTACCTTTTATTTTTTACCCACAGGACTCCGTTCGTCAGAGGCCCTGTCCGGCAGCAGACCTGCCGAACTCACGATGCAACAGCCATGGAAGGATACATGCTACAACGAATATACAGGTGGTCTCCGTTACGAGCATTTTTATACACCAGTCTGCAGCCTACCCCTGGAGGGGGATATGTTTAATAGTCCCATCCCTTGCTTATCGCACTATTTGTATCGTTCTGCATTATTAGAAGCACTTATCAAATAAAACAATGCAGCACCTTTTTGCTTGTAATTGCATTCCTTTTTCATACATATGTTCATCTACGACATGTCGCATCCGTACACTTTGGTACGGCTAAAAACACACTAGGGGCTTATGCTTCCCGCAGCATGGTGTGATAAGTCCGAACACTTTCACAAGTGCGGTACCCCGAACTTATAGCATTATATGCATCGTCTCCGAATCATGTCTTGGGTCAATAGTTGGGTTTGCCCGGCTCCCATGTTTTGGTATCTTACGTTCCGTTGTATCGGCTAAGGTAGCACTGGGAGAACAACTGCGATTGCGCCCCAGTTGAGCTGGGTTAACGCCTCAGTGGAGAAAGCTAAAACTGACCGTCATGATGAGGCGAGAGTCGGTCGCTGTTCGAGAGGTTTTTGCGAGTCCTTAAAGACTTATGCCGCTTAGAGCGAGGAGCCGCATCTTGTCCGGCCCAGGCGTGGATAGCGCCCCAAATTCGGCCTTCCGAAGACTAGGGGCTTCGCCGAAATTTAAAATTATAGAATTCTATGGCTAAGTGTGAGTGTTCAAGCATTATAAGTCCGGTTGCCTTGTTCGTTGTGTTGAGCGCCTCCCTAGATGGACCCAAAAATGGGAACAAGAGTGCTCAAGTTTATCCCGAACACCCCAGTACTTGTGGCATGGGGGCTGAAGTCGACGACTTGCCATCTCTCAGATTTGATAAACAGCCGCACAGAAGGTAATATTTTAAATTAACAACCGTTGCTTAGCGCATATGAACTAAGTTTTCAACGCACAGGATAACAAAATGCGATTCTACTCAAAAATTACATCTTTGGAGCACTCCCCCGCAATAGTGTGGGCGCCCTTCAGCACACTCTTATAATACATCTCGGGCATGCGATGCTCCTTGCCCTCTGGTGGCGGGTCCGTCACAAGGTTCTGGGCATCCATCTTGCCCCAGTGCACCTTTGCGCGGGAAAGGGCCCGACGGGCACCCTCAATACAGGCGGAGTGCTTGACGACTTCAACCCACGGGCACGCATCCACCAGCCGCCGCACCAGGCCGAAGTAGCTCCCAGGCATGGCCTCCTTAGGCCACAGCCGAACTATGAGGCCCTTCATGGCCTGTTCGGCCGCCTTGTGGAACTCGACCAGCTGCTTCATTTGGTCGCTAAGGGGCACCGGATGTCCGGCCTCAGCATACTGAGACTAGAAGACCTTCTCCGTCGAGCTCCCCTCCTCGGCCCGGTAGAATGCGGCAGCATCGGACACACTGCGAGGAAGATCTGCGAACGCTCCTGGAGAGCTTCGAATTCGGGTAAGCAACAGGTAATTAACACTCACATGCTTACTTTGCATGAAAAATGCATTACCCGCTGCTATTTTCTTCACCGCCTCAATCTCCTGGAGGGCCTTGTAGGCTTCGGCCTTAGCGGATTTGGCATTCTCAAGAGCCGTTGCAAGCTCAGACTCTCGAGTCTTCGAGTCACGCTCTAGGCTCTCATGTTTTTTCACAAGATCCTGGAGCTCTTGTTGTACCTCCGCCACCCGCGCCTCCTGCTTCTCTCGCTCGGTGTGCTCCGCGGCCGCATTGTGTTCGGCCGCGGCCACCGCCTCTTTCAGGGTCGCCACCTCGTTAGTGGCCCCTGTAATACCCACGTTATCCTTATCATTCTTTCCGCAACCAAAATCCTATTCTGTAAGGTACAATTTTAATAAGGTGTTACTCACCTTCCTTATCCTCGAGCTGCTTCTTGGCACGGCCGAGCTCGTTCCCGGACCGCTCGAGGTTTTCCTTTAAAGTATTGACCTCCGCAGTCAGTGCGGCAGAGGTCAGCAGCGCGGCCTGCAATCCCATATTGACATATTTTTTAGGACTCCTGTGTATATCTTTTTAGATCCTCAGTCTGGCTTTTCTTCCCGAACGCTGAACCGAGCATTAGGGGCTACTGTCTATGCGGTACCATTTTATACATATTGAAATTCTTACCTCAAAGCCTGTTAGAAGGCTTCTGCAGGCTTCGGTCAGCCCGCTCTTGGCGAGCTGCACCTTCTGAATCACCGCACTCATAACAGTGTGGTGTTCCTCTTCGATGGAGGCGCCGTTGAGCGCCTCCAGCAAATTATCCGGCACCTCTGGTTGGACGGAAGCAGCCGGCGTCATGGTCTTGCCCTTCTTGCGAAGGGGTCGCCCGCCGGACTCCGGAGCCACTATGGGTTCCGGGGCCGAGTCCGGTGCAAAGTCTGGGAGGTTGTCCTGTGACACCTCCGGGGCCTCCGCCTCCTGATGGGTCCCTTCCTGGGATCCCACCTCGGCATTGTCCGCGGCGCGAGGGGTGGAGGCAATCGGAAGGGAATCCATATCCGATGCACCCAAGGACCCGCTCGACGAAGCGGGAAGATCATCCTTGGGCGGACTGCAGGGTTATATGCGGCATTAAAAAGACATTATGTGGCGAAAAGGAAAAACCTTGAAGTTATTCGGGAGTCCGGATACTTACGATCTCGCCAGGGGCTTGGCCCTTGGAGGCCAGTCCTCGTCCTCGTCACTGGCATTGGCGGAGCAGTCCGGGGGAAGAGTTTTTCCCTTCTTGGACCCCTTGGCCTCCCTTGTTGGGGAGGCCTTCCTTTTCTTCCCTCCCCCCGCTGGGGGAGAGGCTTTCTTCTTCTCCTCCTCGCCTTGGTGGGAGGAGTCGGCCTCGGATACATCATCCGATAGCACCTGAAAACGGGAATTCTTCCGAGTCCCTGTGGCCTTCTTCTTGGCCTTCTTCTCCGGCACCACGTGGGGTGCCGGAGCCAGCAGCCCCGTTAGGCGGGGGTCCGTTGGGTCCTCTGGCAATGGGGCCGGACAGATAGTCCGTTCGGCCTTCGCCAGCCAGTCCTGTCAAAGGTAAAGGGAGTTTAGATCCCGCATATAGTCAAACTATGGAAAACAAGTGGCAAAATCACTTACCTCGTCAGCTGGACGCTGTGAGCGAAATCCGCGATCTTCAGTAGCGGATGCGAGAGCCTCGGCGCCTTTGAACAGCACCTTCCAGACATCTTTGTACGTAGTGTCGAAGAGCCCGCTCAGAGTCTGGTGCTGTGCCGGATCGAACTCCCACATGTTGAAGCCCCATCGCTGGCACGGGAGAATTCGGCGGATGAGCATGACCTGGACTACATTGACAAGCTTGAGCTTCTTGTCCACCAGCTTCTGGATACAGGCTTGGAGTCCGGTCAGCTCCTCCGAATCCCCTCAGATCCGGCCACTCTCTTTCCAAGAGGTGAGCCGTGTAGGGATGCCGGATCTGAATTCGAGGGTCGCTGCCCAATCAGGGTCACGCGGCTCGGTGATGTAGAACCACCCCGATTGCCACCCCTTAATGGTTTCCACGAAAGTGCCCTCCAGCCACGTAATGTGGGACATCCTGCCCACCATGGCGCCTCCGCACTCCGCTTGGCTGCCCTTCACAACCTTCGGCTTGACACTGTAGGTCTTGAGCCACAAGCCGAAGTGGGGCTGGATGCAGAGGAAGGCCTCGCACACGATGATAAACGCCGAGATGTTGAGGATGAAATTCGGGGCCAGATCATGGAAATCTAGGTCGTAGTAGAACATGAGCCCCCGGACAAAGGGATGAAGTGGGAAGCCCAGTCCGCGGAGGAAATGGGGAAGGAATACTACCCTCTCATGGGGCCTGGGGGTGGGAATGAGATCTCCCTCCTCGGGGAGCCGATGCGCGATGTCGCTAGACAAATATCCGGCGTCGCGCAGCTTCTGGATCTGCCCCTCCGTGACGGAGGAGGCCATCCACTTGCCTCCCGCTCCGGACATAGTTGGATAAGGTTGAGGTGAGAAGCGCGGACTTGGGCGCTGGAGCTCGAGTTCGCGGAGATGGATAAGCCAAGGAGGAAGAAGGCGCAGGTAAAAGGGTTGGATCTTTATCCCCTTATATGGGCAGACAAAAACATGTGTCCCCACCGGCCTGGTAAAACTCGCTTATCTCCCAAGCGTCACAATTAATGGCGCGGTTGGGTTACCCACGTCCGTATTGATGGGAATCCCGTGATAAGGGGAACACGATCTCTGCTTCGACAAGATGTGCCAAGGAAACCGCCTCGCTAAACGCGCGGAGGTGGAACAATAAAAACAATTCAAGTAAAGGCTTGGTAATGGTGTGACGTCACGCCACAGAATACGTCAGCAGATTGAACTTGTGTAACATTATTCTCTCTACGGTGGTATGTGGAATTTATTTTGCAGAGCCAGACACTATCCTGGTGTTCACAATCTTCTATAAATTATTCGGAGGAAGAACCCGCCTTGCAATGCCGAAGAAAACATGCGCGCCGGACTCGTCGTCATTGAAGCCTGGTTCAGGGGCTACCGAGGGAGTTCCGGACTAGGGGGTGTCCGGATAGCCGAACTATCATCATCGGCCGGACTCCAAGACTATGAAGATACAAGATTGAAGACTTCGTCCCGTGTCCGGATGGGACTTTCCTTGGCGTGGAAGGCAAGCTTGGCGATACGGATATGTAGATTTCCTACCATTGTAACCGACTCTGTGTAACCCTAGCCCTCTCTGGTGTCTATATAAACCGGATGGCTTTAGTCCTTAGGACGAACAACAATCATACCATACGCTAGCTTCTAGGGTTTAGCCTCCTTGATCTCGTGGTAGATCCACTCTTGTAACACACATCATCAATATTAATCAAGCAGGATGTAGGGTTTTACCTCCATCAAGAGGGCCCGAACCTGGGTAAAACATCGTGTCCCTTGTCTCTTGTTACCATCCGCCTAGACGCACAGTTCGGGACCCCCTACCCGAGATCCGCCGGTTTTGACACCGACACCCATCGCTTTCAAGGTCTCAGCATAGAGGATGTTCAGACCACTGCCACCATCCATCAGTACTTTGGTCAGTCGAGTGCCCCCAACCACAGGGTCGACTACTAGTGCTTGCCTCCCAGGGGTGGCCAAACGAGCAGGATGGTCCGACTGGTCGAATGTGATGGCCGTCTGAGACCACCTTAGATAGGCAGTCTTCTCGGTAGGGGCGACCATGTTTACTTCTCTGTTGATGACCTTCAATCAACTCTTGCTTTCAACATCAGCAAAAATCATCAGAGTGGAATTGACCTTGGGATAACCATCGTCTTCTCCTCATTTTCCTCTTTGTCCGACTCGTTTTCTTTCTCATTGGGCGGTTTCTCTCGAAACTGCTGGATCAGGAGTCGACACTGCCGAGTGGTATGTTTCGGATAAATCAGATTACCTTCCTCATCTTTCTTCGTATGGATGTGGCACGGCAAATCCAGCACGTCATTTCCTTCCTTGTCCTTCACCTTCTTAGGGGGCCAGGGCCCCTTAGGTTTTCCCTTAAACTTTCCTTGGTTTACTGCCGCAATCTCTCCAGGTGCCGCTGGCTCGGCCTTACGCTTCTGTTTCCGACTGGAGTTACCTCCACCGGCCTCTTGGCCGACTGGTTTGCTCTTCCCGCTACGGTGTCGATCCTCCTCTTCCCCGTTAGCGTACCGGGTGGCTATCTCCATCATTCGAGCCAGAGTCATATCACCAGTCCGACCGAATTTTAAGACCAACTCTCTGTACTTGACGCCTTCCTTGAAGGCGCACACAGCCTGATGCTCTGAAACATTCTCAACAGTGTGATGCAAAGTGGACCATCTCTGGATGAACTCTCTCAAAGTCTCATTCGGCTTCTGAACGCAGTGCTGCAGCTCAGGCAATCCTCCGAGTCGCTTGCAAATGCCCTCGAAAGTTCTCACGAACACTCGGGATAGCTCTTCCCAACTGTGAATACTGCCCGGAGCCAACTGAGTCAGCCATGCTCGGGCCGATCCTTCCAACATGAGTGGAAGATGCTTCATCGCTATCTCGTCGTTACCACCTCCAATCTGCACAGCCACTCGGTAATCTTCAAGCCAAGTTTGACACTTGGATTCACCAGTGAACTTGCTGACTCTGGAAGCCAGCCTGAAGTTGGGAGGTATCACTGCCGCCCTGATGGCTCTGCTGAAACACTCAGGACCAGAAACATGCACTCGACTGCCACTTGGTCGGTCTCTGCCTGGGTCCTCTCTGTGTGCCCTGTTTCGGTCGACCAGGCCTTGAATGAGGATAGACCTTGCGTCAAAGCCTGGTTCCCTTGGGTCGATTGACGCTCTGCACTCACCACTATGTCGGCGCCTATCATCGTTCCGCCGAGGCACATACGACGCACTCCTCGGGGGAGGCGTGGGCCCTCAACGGCGATTGTCACGGTCGAGTGGATGATCATATTGCCCACGCCCCTCACCCCATGGAGGCGATCTGGGGCTGTGAGCCGACTGAACCGTGTCCACTGCAACGGATCTGCTGTGAATCATGTTCCGCGACTGAGGTACTGATGTATTCTGCTCTCCCGCTGCCCTGAGCAGGGCCCGGATTTGCATCAACCCTCTGCCGGCCTCTGACTGGGAGGGCTGGATCGACTCTGCTATGCGGGCTGCGGCTGTGAGATTCTGAATCGGAGTGCGGTATACCTTAGGTGGAGGCGGGAAGAGTTGTCGTCGACTGGACTCATGGATCCTCTCCTAAGCGCGCTCGTCGAGAGCCTGCTGGAGGTTATCCAGTCGAGTGCGCTCAGCCAGATTAGCTAAGCGTACCTCCTCCAAGGCCCGAGCCTCGGGTGTTTCCCCTACCATGGGTGTGTGGAGTGCATCCATATTGCGGCGACGAAGTTCTTCCCTCTGTTGAGAGGAGAGGGGTCCAGGTCGGTATTCCTCGTGGACGTGCAACGGAACGCCGCCTCCATCTCCGCCGTCCTCGTGGCGAAAACCAGGTGGGCTGCGAGGCCCGTCGACCATCAAGACTTCGGCCGCAGGATCGCTGCTATCGCATTCGGATGCGGTCTCCGCGGATCCAGTCGAACAGGCCGTGGAGAGTTTCGTCGGGCTCGATTGCCGCGACTTGATGGGTGGTCGATTGCCGAGCCACCGCATGTTTCACCCACCGCTGGAGCCGCGATCGACCGGATCGCTTGCGGCGGCGTACAGCGGGGGGAGAAAACGCCATTGGAGCTGACTGATATTGAGTCGACGGCTGCCGAAGAAGAACGCCACGAACGCACGCGCGAAACTGCGTCGCCCCTCGAACGGGGAGCGCCTCGGTGTCCAGTGGAGCTTCCTGGAGCCACGCAGAGTCGTCGGCGACGAAAACGAGCGCGCCGAGACAGATCTCGCGGCCTTCAACCAATCCGCCGCCGGAAACCATGATGATGATGATCGGAAAAACTTGCAACTTCACCAATAAGTCGCTAAGACACCTGCCCCACGATGGGCGCCTACTGTCGTGGTTCTAAGTCTGGCAGTAGAAAGGGGGTAGGTATGGAGAGGCAAGATCTTAGCTATGATGAAGGTGTACACACGATGTTTACGAGTTCAGGCCCTTCTCGAAGGAAGTAATAGCCCTATGTCTCGGTGCCCGGAGGCGGTCGATTGGATTATATGTGTTGGATTACAGAGGGTGCGAACCCTTGTGCCAGAGGGGGGTGACTTATATAGAGTGCGCCAATACCCCAGCCCCACTCCATTACAGGGGAAGTAATGTACATAAAGTAGAGGCGTTACTGGTAACGCCAGCATTAAGTACTCTTAATGCTCATGAAGACTAAGGAATAAATATCTGGCCGTTGTGTGCTCTCCTGACTACTGGTCTTCGATATGCTCGAGTGATCTTCCTTGTGGTCGAGTGGCGATAGGTAACCACCGTCGAGTGATCTGACTGTCGAGTGGATTGTACTCGACATATGAGACTAGTGCTCTTCTGTCGACTCTTGGTCTTTTCATCTTCCAGGGTAGTGACCTTGGGTAGGACGTATAGGTCGAGCCTATGACCCTACCCCAGGTCTGTATCCTCGTCACCGACCACCAGCCCCCAAACGGCCCGACGGTTGCATGCATGATTCCACGCCCCAGCGCATGCAACTAACCGGGTCCCGGACGGTGTCCATCATCCATGGCCGATCCATGCGCGTTAGCAAATAGCACCATGACGACGGGGACTAGATATGGTAGGCAGGCGCGGCCGCGGGCGATGGCGCTGGCACGCCACAGCAGATGGACGGAGATGGATGAACGCGGCGCGTGCGTGCGCCGACATCACGGTCACCATGGCGCGGCCGCGCCCGTGACAGACGCCCAACGCGAGCGTACGAGATGTGCTTGGTGCCCGCGCCTCGCTTCCTAATCAAGGGGCCTACGCCTACACGTCCGAGCGCTTTGCTAGTTTCGCTATCTTTTCTTCCGCTTCGGACAGTGAATATTGAATTTATGCTTCAGTCAACTCATTCAAAAGTCAGAACTGATGAAAAGAGACAAGTACTCCCTCCGTCTTAAAATATAAAAACGTTTTTAACACTAAACTAGTGTGAAAAACGTTTTTATATTATAAGACGGAGGGAGTAATATATTTCAACAGTGAAAACGCTGGACTAGTCGGCAACTCGGCAAGTGGCACTGGAGAGTGCTGCCACGGCAGAGCAAAGGAGGCTCTAGACGGTACGTCCATCTCTTTTGCGCGCGCTTGTGTCACCGCGCATCGATCTCCTCGGTAACCAACGGTTGACGCCGGAGGCAAAGTTTATACGGCGCTTAACTTAGAATTAGAATAATGTCCGTGCGTTGCAACAGATATAAATATTCTAATGCGTTAGCTTATCATTTACCTGTCAATAATAATGCGATTGTGTAATATTCATCAAATTCTGCCATGAATTACCTTATATTTTGATTACAACTTTGATAATTAGATTAAAATGAAATTGGTTCAGAAGAAAAGTAAATTAAGGTGATTAATTATCATATACATGGAAGGTTGGACGAACAGGTGGCGGGAAAAAAGGTGAAATGAAAACTTACGTTCTTTAAGTTACTTATTAAGTTAACGTACTTTAATTAGGTCTTGAGTTTGCGCGTGCCAACAGGATAAACTTTGAGTTACTTGTTTCGCTCTCTCTCCCAGGGTGAAAAGCGATCGACCGCCATGATAAAAAGCGGGAGGCGACGTCGTACCACCGATAAACTTCGTGCGCCGGCAGTAACTCGATCACCTTTCTTTTCGAGACCGATTAATTCTAGTACGTACTTCACGTACAAGAAACTACACGATCGAGCAAAGCAGTACGTAAGAACACCGTTCCATGCGTGCAAACCCGGTCGAAATGGGACTCCCCGTCTGCTTGTGCGTCAGGCCGTCAGCAAATCAAAGCATGGCACCGGAGGTATGTGCTTGTGCGCGCTGCCCGGTGGAGCACGGCTCCTGTCCCATCCTTCGTCTCTCGACTGAACTAGACGATGAAACACAAACCGTGCCGATCCGGCCACCAACGAGGTACTGAACGTACGGACAAGCTAGCGATGGGACTCTCCGTGTCGCCTTCACGGATCTTCAGCCAAGAATGTTACCGACCGATCGGGTCATCACGCCCTCAGAATCACCGGGACAAAATGTGTTCATATGCTAGGCTGCCTCACGGCCTCACAGGCACGACTGACACGACCATTTACCTCGGCGTATATGGACACAAAACTGCGTGCACTTCCGTTCCCTTGCCGCGAAAACAAGTCACCACGCACGCGCGCTCCTTCCTTCCTGTTGAACATGTATACATGTATGTGGGTCTGGGTTCTATATATATATAGTACCTGTAGTATCTGTCTCTCTCTGTATGTACGTGTATCTTAGGAGACAAGATACCGGTCGCACCCCTTGTACCTACATATATATGCCTAGTGCACGATCAATCAATTATCGATGCACCAAATTATTCTCTACATGGTATCTATCGCAAGTCGATCTCCCCGCTTCCGCTAACCCTAGCCGCCGCCTCGGGCCGCCGCCGCCGTCGCCGCGATCTTCCGCCGCCGCCCCAAGCCGCCGCCTCCGCCTCTCCTCCCCGCGCGTCCTCCCTCCTCCACGCGCCTCCTCCTCACGCCGCGCCGCCTGCCTCCCGCCGCCGCGCCGCTTCTCTGCAGCCGCGCCACCGCCGTCTCCCCACCACCCCGCCGCCATGTCGTCCAACGCCTCCACCTACTCCAACCCCTTCGCCGGCGACCCCGCCGAGATCCGCGACATCAATGTCCACGCACGCGTCCCCGTCATCCTCGATGCCTCCAACTCCACGTACTTCGCGTGGAAGACGTACTTCACGCTGCTCTTCCGCGAGAACAATCTCGTGGACCACGTGGATGGCACCATGGACTCCCGCGCCATGGTGAATGACGCCGAGTGGACCGCGATCGACGCCATGATCATCCGGTGGTTCTTCACCACCATCTTCAAGGACTTGTTCCACACGGTCGTGAGCGCCAGCGACGACGCCCGAGCCCTGTGGGTCAAGCTGAACGGCCTCTTCACCGACAACAAGCTTCAGCGCCGCGTTTGTTTGCAGCAGGAATTTTTTGACTGTCGCCAGGATGAACAGTCCATTGATGACTACTGCCGCCGCCTGAAGACGTTGGCGGACGAGCTCCGTGACATTGGAGCCAAGGTGGACGACGACTTCCTCCTCAACACGCTCACCACCGGCCTCAACAAGGACTTCGGCAACGCCGCCTCCAACCTCACATTGATGCCGGAGCCCTCCTTCCCCAAGTTTGTGGCGTACTTGAGGTTGGAGGAGCGCCGGATGAAGGGAGTCAAGAAGCGCGTGCAGCACCACGCCCTCGCCGCCGGCACCTCACGCGGCGCCCCTCCATCGGCAGCCCCACCCGCGCCGCACCAGCAGCCGCTGCCCCCCGCGCCTCCTGGGTACTTCCCCCTCCCGCCCGCGCCTCCGGCCCCTCCCGCTGCCCCCCAGCAGCAGGGTGGCGGGCGCCGCGGCAACCGGGCGGCCGCTAGCAGCAATAGGCGCCGGGGGGGCGGGGGGGAGGGGCTCGTCAGCAGCAATAGCAGGTGACTCCTCCATGAACGTACGACACCAACCCGTGGACAGGCGTCGTCCACGCGTACTCCATGTCGGTCCCTCAGGCTCCGGCTCCGGGCATCCTTGGGCCCCGCCCGACGGGTCACCAGGGCCTCTCCGCCGCGCCGAACGTCGCTCCTTAGAGCGGCTATGGTGCTGCCTGTCGTGGTTCTAAGTCTGACAGTAGAATAGGGGGTAGGTATGGAGAGGCAAGATCCTAGCTATGGAGCAGTTGTGCACACAAGTGTTTTACGAGTTCAGGCCCTTCTCGAAGGAAGTAACAGCCCTACGTCTCCGAGCCCGAAGGTGGTCGACTGGATTATGTGTGTGAGAGTTACAGGGGTGCGAACCCTTCTACCAGTGGAGAGGGTGGCTTATATAGAGGACGCAGGACCCCAGCCAGCCCACGTAGCGGAGGGTTAAAGTACATTAAGGTCTGGCGTTACTGGTAACGCCCTACATAAAGTGTCATCATGGCCATTAAGACTACTTAATTACAGACCGTTTGGATACAGAGTAGATCTTGAACTCCTGGTGGTCGAGTGAGTCTTCATGGTCGAGTGTCTTCAGGTTCGTTGAGTGTCTTCTAGTCCGTCGAGTGGAGTTCCTCTTGGTCGACTGGAAGACGGCTTCTTCTAAAAGATGTCCTTGGGGAGGGTACCTTGGTCAGGCTCATGACCCTACCCTAGGTACATGACTTCATCAGTAGCCCCCGAATGGATCGAGGTTTGAGTGAGGAAGGAGTTGGCAATCTTTCCGACCTGCTTTCTGGTGCTGTAAAGATGTTTTGCTCTGGATCAATGACTTTCAAGTGAGGGTGTCAACTTTCGTTCAGTCGCCTTGATCCATTCTTTATATCTGTCGAGTGAACTTTATGAACTTGGAGATTTCCGAGCGACGGATCGCAGGAGATCTTCCGTCTGACAAGTTGCCATATGGTTAGCGGATTTAGTGGGATCCAAATTTTGGGAAGCGAGCGAAGCGGAGAAGACCGCGGTACTCGGATGGGATAAGGCAGGGACGCCTCGATTCCCGCGCCACCTTTTTCGCCACGTATCACATGCGCGACTGTTTTGGGATTTGACAGGATCGCCTGGGCCTACCTGTCGGCCACTCGGAAGTGACTCCATATAAGGAAACTGGCGGAGGTTTTTTGAACAGTGCCTCCTCATTTTCTCCTCCCTCACCTCCAGATTCATCCGCTGCGCCCACCAACTGCCCGACGCCGCTGCTCCGTACCAGCCTCATCGGCAACAATGGTAAAAGAGAAGACGGCGGCTTTAGAGCGGGCGAAGAAGGCGATGGCGATGGCAAAGGCGAAGGGGAGAGCGACCAGTCGAGGGGGATCCTCGTCGCGGTCCCGTTTGCCGCAAGGTTGGATCCAGGGTGATTGGATCCGCTCGACCATCACCCAAAAGGATCTCGACGACCTGGCCAACGAAGGCTAATTGCGCATGGGGCGGCGAGGCTCCCGGGGATGGAGTGGCAGCCACAGCCTCAGGAGGGTGAGTGTGTCCTCTTGGCGACTCATGTAGATCGAGGGTTCTCTCTGCCACCGCATCTTTTCTTTCGAGGGTTTCTGAATTTCTTTGGGGCTCAGCTTCACCACTTTACCCCCAATTCCATTGCCTATCTCGCCGCCTTTGTATCTTTGTGTGAAAACTTCTTGGGTTGTCGGCCGCACTGGGGCCTCTTCAAACACATATTCACTTGCCGTTCTCAGACGGTGAAAAAGGCCAGCCCCAATGACGAGAGAACTCAGGTAATCCAGATGTGTGGGGGTCTCGGGGTCCAGATGAGGAGTAAGAGCGCTTTCACAGCTATGACCCTTCCCGAGTCGGTCAGAGGGTGGCAGTCGACCTGGTTCTACTGCCAAGACCAGTCGACGCCAGGGCAGTCGACTGGGCTCCCTCCCTTCTCTATGAGTCGAGTGATCAAGCCATCCTCTCTGAAAGTAGTTCCGGAGGAGAAGGCTCAGGTTAAAATGTTGACGGAGCGAGTAGTCCAGTTGATTCGTGACGGTGTGACTGGCATGGACCTTCTGGAGGTTTTCCTTCGGCGGCGCATCCAACCACTCCAGTACCGGGGCCACCCGATGTGGTTGTATTCTGGTACTGAAGACACCTCTTAGGTCCACCCTGAAGAGGTCGATGATGCCACGCTGGAGAGGTGGATGACTGCCATCACAGGGAACAAGGACAACCCTCGTGGAGCCAGGAGGATCCCGCCACTCGACCAATCTTATGAGGCAGACAAGGTATGATCACTTTTCTCCAATTGTATTCTCGTTCCGTCCGTTCTGTTTTCGTTGTGGACCAGTCGATTGACTTTTGTCTTACTTGTTGTCTTTTAGGAGACCACCGAGTTGTATTCGATGCCCAACGGGGTGCAGGCGCTGGCCGAGGAGGAGGAAGGAAGTGGAGGTGAAAGTCAAGAGGAGTGGGAATCGGATGTTGATGAGGGTGATGAAGATGCAGGCTCCGATGAGGAGGAAGAGGAGGAGGAAGAGGAGGAGGAAGTTGTGCCTCCTCGTTCCGAAAGGAGGTCCAAGCTCGCCCACGACCCCGCGGCCGAACGTGGCAAGGGAGTCATGCCTGTTGGGCAGTCGACGAAACGCCCTCGGACAACTTCACCGGCGCCGACTGAGAAGGCGTCGAAGCAACCCCGAGCGGCCCCGACAAAACCGGCGAAGGCCCTACCCAAGATGAGGATGGAGATTCCGACTGTTTCTGGGTAACAGCATAACTCATGTTTTCCTTTTATCATGGATACATTCTTGGTCGACTCGATCGCTGATAGACTGATTTTTGAAATCGCAGTGCTGCTACTTCTGAAACTTCAGCCAGGCATGAGGACCAAGAATTGGAAGATGCTGCTACTTCTCATCCTGGTATGATCTGCGCGGTTTCGCTTTCGGTCGATTGAATCTTTATTTTTGACTTTGAACTTCTTCTGCAGCTCCACCTAGCATTGTCATCGATCTCCCTAACGATGACGATGAAGCGCCACTGAGGCAGAGGAGGAGCAGGAAGGCGACTGCTGGCAAGGCTGCTCAGGTTGTGTCAGCACCTGGACCACTGATTCCAGAGGGGAGCAACGTTGCTCGGGCTACCGTGTCCTTTGCGGAGCCGTTGACGGTTGCCCGCCCTTCATCGTCGAGTGCTGACCCGCCTTCTATCTTCTCCACCTACCACGTCCCGGAGGACCAAGCGAGCGCTGCCAAGGAAGCCATACGCCAGGTCGGGATTATGATGGAGCAGGTGAAGGCGATCCAAACCGCCAGCCAAGCAGCTTATGACGCGAGTTCAGCTCTCCAGAGTAATGTCCAGGTCAGTTAAACACCGACTGGAAATCTTGATGTTTTTCAGGCACCCACTGGGTGTGTCAATTCTACGGTGGACTGCTGGCAGTCGACTGTAGCCTTTGTGTCTTGAGATTTCTCACTTTACTTGTTTCACTCGTCCTTGGTCGAGTGGAATAATAGAACTGGTGGGGGCACGCTGAGTGCACCCACTGGGTGTAGTCCCCGAGACCGTGGCCGATTGCTGGCAGTCGGCTATGGTCTGAATTTTTTTATTTTTTTTACTGCTGACAGTTAACTGCTTCTGGTCGACTGATCGACTCTGAGTTTAGCTGATAGAACTAGTGGGGGCATGCTGAGTGCACCCACTGGGTGTAGTCCCCGAGACTACAGTTGAATGTTTAGATTCAGCTGTAGTCTTGGAAATACTACGATTTTTCTTTTAGTCACTCGGAAGTGATCTGTCGTTGATGTTTGTCGATTGAACTTTCGCAGAAATCTTGTGACCTTGTTTCTCGTTATACCGAATTGGAGAACAAGCATATCTAGCTTGAACTTGACCAGAAGCTTGTCCAAGAGAACTTTACGAAGTCGAAGGAGGAGGCAAAAGGTATGTTTCGTGAGAATCTTGATGACTATCCTTGCTTCTTGCCTGTCTTCGAGTCTTTATTGTGATTTTTGCAGAAAAACTGAGGGATGCTCTGAAGAAGAAGGACCTTGACCTCGCCGAGGCGCAGAAAGCGGCTTCGGACAAGACAAAACTTGCAGAAGAGAAGTTGGCTTCTGTCAACAAACTTGAAGAGGAAAACACTAATCTAAAAGCTGCTCTCGACGTGGCCAACCAATAAGTCACTCGACTGAAGAATGCCAATATGGTCCTGAGTGACAAAGCTGGCGAACTGGCAGGAAAGAAGAATGACTTGGAGGTTTATCTAGGAGGACTCGCTAAGAAGCTATTCCTCATGCTCGAAGGTAACCCCTTATCTCCGATTGGTAATTATTGACTTGTTGTGAGGGCATTAGCTTATCCTTGAATCGTGTCCGCAGAATTCTGCCCAAACTTTGAAGAGGAGACTAGTCGAGTGGAGACTGGCTTGGATCCCATCAATTCCCCGGTGAAGGATGAAACCGCTATGAACGTACTCCGCCTCGAGTCTCGCGTTGCTGCAGTGGTCGATTACCTTGCAAGACTGAAGGCCGCAACGTCGTGCATCGACACATCGCTTTGGCCAGAAGAAATGCTTCAGAACGACCTTGAGTCGCTGATGACTCAACTGAACGGAGTTCCAAGTCGAGTGCAAGAATGGAAGAAGTCTTCTGCCAGGTGCGGTGCTGACGTTGCTCTGTCCTTGGTCCGCGTCCACTGCAAGGAAGCGAGAGAAGACAAGTTGGTGTCTCTCATGGTGGCCAACACTAGGAAGCATGACTTCCGTTCTTTCATGGAGACCTTCATCGCGGCTGCCACTCGGATCGCAGATGGGATCGACCTGGACGAGTTTGTTGCGCCTTCCAGCCCTCCGTGGGAGGGGTATGCTCGATGATTTGAATTTGCCTCGGAATGCCGAGTGATTTTTGTATCCGACAAACTTTAACAGGCTTGATGCCTGAGCACTTCTGGGTCCGTAGGACGTTATCCGAACTTGATTTGCCGTTCAAAATACGTTTGCTTCTTTCGTACAACCATCTTCTTTGGGTTGGAATATATACTAGCATCTGTAATGCTCTTTTGCAGGTAGGAGTGAAGCACAAATTGCAGTTGACTTGTGCTCGTCATGTTTGGGCGAGCGCTGGGTTAGCCTCCGAGTGAGAAACTTGTTCTCCACTCGGAAGGATTTTAGAAACTTAGGCGAGCACTGGGCTGCAGCTAAGCCCCCGAGTGGGAGGTTCGCTCTCCACTCGGTAGGTTTTTAGAAACTTAGGCGAGCACTGGGCTGCAGCTAAGCCCCCCGAGTGGGAGGTTTGCTCTCCACTCGGTAGGTATTTTAGAAACTTAGGCGAGCACTGGGCTGCAGCTAAGCCCCCGAGTGGGAGGTTTGCTCTCCACTCGGTAGGATTTTAGAAACTTAGGCGAGCGCTGGGCTACAGCTA
>NC_041391.1:634628665-634628882 GCF_002162155.2 Triticum dicoccoides
GCACTGGGCTGCAGCTAAGCCCCCGAGTGGGAGTTTGCTCCTCGCTCGGTAGGATTTTAGAAACTTAGGCGAGCATTGGGCTGCAGCTAAGCCCCCGAGTGGGAGGTTTGCTCTCCACTCGGTAGGATTTTAGAAACTTAGGCGAGCACTGGGCTGCAGCTAAGCCCCCGAGTGGGAGGTTTGCTCTCCACACGGTAGGATTTTAGAAACTTAGGCG
>NC_041391.1:634629333-634680830 GCF_002162155.2 Triticum dicoccoides
ACTGGGCTGCAGCTAAGTCCCTAAGTGGAAGGCTGGCTTACCACTCGGTAGGATTTTGTTTACTTAGGCGAGTACTTGGACTGCAGCTAAGCCTCTGAGTGGAAGGCTGGCTCACCACTCGGTAGGATTTTTGAAAACTTAGGCGAGCACTGGGCTGCAGCTAAGCCCCTGAGTGGAAGGCTGGCTTACCACTCGGTAGGATTTTGTTTACTTAGGCGAGTACTTGGACTGCAGCTAAGCCTCCGAGTGGAAGGCTGGCTCACCACTCGATAGGATTTTGTTTTAACTTAGGCGAAACGTATTCGCAGCTAAGCCTCCGAGTGGAAGGCTGGCTTACCAGTCGGTAGGATTTTTTACAAGCTTAGGCGAAACGGATTCGCAGCTAAGCCTCCGAGTGGAAGGCTGGCTTACCACTGGGTAGGATTTTTACAAGCTTAGGCGAAACGGGTTTGCGGCTAAGACACCCACTGGGGGACAGATTTATGAGAACAAAAGCAATAACAATTACTGAGAAAATTATGAAACTCTTGTCTTTGATGAATACACTAGAGGAGTACTTTTATTACAACTCATCCGAGTGAAAAACTTAAGTATAAAAAGGGCGGAGCAGGTCCGTGTTCCATGCTCGGGGCTCGTCAATCTGGTGCTCGACATTGTAAAGGCGGTATGTCCCGTTATGGAGAACCTTGGTGACGATGAAGGGACCTTCCCAAGTAGGAGCAAGCTTGTCTGGTTTCTGCTGATCACTCGGAGAACTAAATCTCCTTCCTGGAAAGCTCGACTCTTCACATTTCTGGCATGGAAGCGATGCAAGTCCTGCTAGTAAATGGTCGATCGGATCAAGGACATTTCTCTTTATTCTTCTAGAAGGTCGACCACGTCTTGTCGGGCTTGCTCTGCTTTAGCTTCGGTGTAGAGTTCGACTCGGGGTGCGTTGTGAAGCAGGTCGCTCGGCAAGACTGCTTCAGCTCCGTAGACCAAGAAGAATGGAGTCCTCCCAGTCGACCGGTTTGGCGTTGTCCTTAATCCCCAAAGCACCGGCGGAAGTTCGTCGACCCATGCACCAGCTGCGTGCTTGAGGTCGCGCATCAGTCGGGGTTTCAACCCTTTGAGAATTAAGCCATTTGCTTATTCTGCTTGTCCATTCGACTGAGGGTGGGCGACTGAAGCATAGTCGACTCATGTACCCTGAGATGCGCAGAAGGCTCTGAATTCTTCGGAGTCGAAGTTTGACCCATTTTCTATGATGATACTGTGGGGAACTCCATATCTGAATACCAACTCCCTGATGAAGCTGACGGCGGTGCCGGCATCCAGATTCTTGATGGCTTTAGCCTCAATCCACTTGGTGAACTTGTCGACTGCTATCAATACATGGGTGTAGCCATTTCTGCCTGTTCTTAGTGGTCCAACCATATCCAACCCCCATACAGCGAAAGGCCAGACGAGTGGAATGGTCTTCAAGGCTGAGGCGGGTTTGTGCGACATATTGGAGTAGAATTGACATCCTTCACACTTGTCGACTATCTCTTTTGCCATATCACTTGCTCTGGGCCAGTAGAAACCCGCTCGGTATGCTTTAGCCACGATGGTCCGAGAGGACACATGATGGACACAGGTCCCCGAGTGGATGTCGTTGAGAATCATTCGACCTTCTTCCGGTGTTATGCATTTCTGGCTGACTCCAGTCGCACTTTCTCTGTACAACTGTCCCCTCATGACGGTGAAGGCTTTGGATCGGCGGACGATCTCTCGAGCCTCTTCTTCATTCTCGGGGAGCTCTTTCCTAAGAATATAGGCGATATAGGGCATTGTCCAGTCGGGAGTGATGACCAGAACTTCCATGATTAAGTCGACCACAGCTGGGACCTCGACTTCAGTCGGATCTGTGGCGCTTTTTGGCTGCGGGGCTTCCTCAGTGAAAGGATCTTCTTGAACCGACGGCGTGTGAACATGCTCCAAAAAAACGCCACTCAGAATGGCTTCTCTCTTTGAACCTATCTTCGCCAGGTCATCGGCTGCTTGATTTTTCAGTCGGGGAACGTGATGGAGCTCTAATCCCTCAAATTTCTTCTCCAACTTTGTGACTGCATTGCAGTAACCAGTCATGGCTGGGCTTCTGATGTCCCACTCCTTCATCACTTGGTTAACCACTAAGTCCGAGTCACCGTAGACCATGAGGCGACGAATGCCGAGTGAAATGGCCATACGCAACCCGTACAAGAGTGCTTCATATTCGCTTCATTGTTGGAGGAATCAAAGTGAATCTAGAGTACATATCTGAGCTTATCTCCTCGGGGGGAAACCAAGACCACTCCGGCACCGGAACCATTCAGCATTTTGGAGCCATCGAAGAACATAGTCCAGTGCTCCGAGTGAACTTGGGTCGGTAACTGCTATTCCGTCCACTCGGCGAGGAAATCTGCTATTGCTTGGGACTTGATAGCTTTCTTTGCCTCAAATCTGATATATAGGGGAAGAAGTTCAATCGCCCATTTTGCCACTCGACCGGTTGCGTCTCTGTTGTGCAGAATCTCTGATAAGGGGGCGTCGGTGACGACTATGATGATATGGTCAGAGAAGTAGTGAGCAACTTTCTTCGTGGTCATATAAATCCCATATACAAGCTTCTGATAATGAGGGTATCGTTGCTTGGATGGGGTCAGGACTTCGGAAATGTAATATACCGGGCGCTGAACTTTGAAGGCTTTCCCTTCTTCTTCCGCTCGAACGTAAGTACAGTACTGACGACTTGTCATGTGGCTGCAATGTAAAGCATCAAAGGCTCTTTGCTGATTGGAGCAGCAAGCACCGGCTGGGTGGAAAGCAGGGTTTTTAACTCTGCAAACGCTGCGTCAGCTTCAGGAGTCCACTCGAACTTGTCTGACTTCTTCATCAGTCGATAAAGAGGCAATGCCTTCTCACCGAGATGAGAGATGAATCGACTTAAAGCGGCCAAGCAACCCGTAAGCTTCTGAACATCGTGCACACGCACGGGTCATTTCATTCGGAGTATTGTGCCTACTTTCTCTGGGTTTGCATCGATTCCCCGTTCGGAAACGAGAAAACCAAGTAATTTTCCACCAGGAACTCCGAATGTGCACTTTGATGGGTTAACCTTGATATCGTACCTCCTGAGGTTGGCAAATGTTTTAGCAAGGTCAGTCAGCAGGTTGGAACCTTTCCGTGACTTGACCACAATGTCATCCATGTACGCTTCCACATTCCGACTGATTTGAGTGAGCAAACACTTCTGAATCATCCTCATGAACATGGCTCCGGCATTCTTGAGGCCGAATGGCATGGTGACATAACAGAAGCACCCAAATGGGGTGATGAAAGCTGTTTTGATCTCATCGGGTCCAAACAGACGGATCTGATGGTACCCAGAATAAGCGTCCAAGAAAGAAAGTCGCTCACATCTCGCAGTCGAGTCGACTATTTGGTCGATGCGGGGAAGAGGAAAATGATCTTTCGGGCAGGCCCGATTGATATGCTTAAAATCGATGAACATGCGAAGCGAATTGTCCTTTTTGGGGACCATGACGACATTGGCGAGCCACTCGGAGTGGTAAATCTCTCGGATAAACTCTGCTGCTAGGAGCCGAGCCACTTCCTTGCCAATGGCCTTCCTTTTCTGGATGGCGGACCGTCGCAGATGTTCCTTCATAGGTTTTGCCTTTGAATTGACTCGTAGATGATGCTTACCTAGTCCCCTGGGTACACCCGGCATGTCAGAAGGTTTCCATGCAAAGATGTCCCAGTTCTCACGGAGGAACTGGATGAGCGCTTCTTCCTATTTGGGGTCGAGTGTTGTGGAGATATGAGTCGGAGCAGTGTTAGGGTCGGTCGGGTGGATGTGAACGGGTTTTGTCTCACCGGACGACTAAAACCCCGATTCCGTAGCAGGCTTTTTGGCTCGCAACAAATCACTCGGGTCTGCATTCCTTTGGTGTTCCTGCCACTCTTCTGCCACCATCTGAGCATCGGCAATCTTTGAGCCTTTCTAGAAGCACTCTTCTGCCTTCTTGCGGTTACCAGTGACAGTGATCACGCCTTTAGGGCTAGGCATCTTTAGTTTGAGGTACACGTAACATGGTCGAGCCATAAAATGTGCATAAGCTGGCCTACCCAAAATTGCATGATAGGCACTCTAGAAATCCACAACCTCAAATGTCAGCTTCTCTTTGCGGAAATTCTTTGAATCACCAAAAACTACATCAAGAGCAATTTGGCCGAGTGATGCGGCCTTCTTGCCAGGGATGACTCCATAAAAAATCATGTTGCTTGTGCTCAGTCTGGACATCGGAATGCCCATCCCTTTCAGCATCTCAGCATACAGTATATTCAAACTGCTGCCGCCATCCATCAACACTTTGGTCAGTCGAGTGCCTTCAACGACAGGGCCGACCACTAGCGCTTGCCTCCCAGGGGTGGCTATGTGCGTGGGGTGGTCAGATTGGTCGAATGTAATGGCAGTATGAGACCACTTCAGGTAATTGGGTATTGACGGAGCAGCCATATTCACCTCTCAGTTTATAACTTTCAGTCGATTTTTGCTCTCAACATCGGCAAAAATCATCAAGGTGGAACTGACCTGCGGATATTCCTCGTCACTATCCTCCTTGTCTTCAACCTTGTCCGACTCTTTTTCTTTGTCCTTGGGATGCTTCCCTTGGAACTGCTGTATCAGGAGTCGACACTGTCGAGTGGTACGCTTCGGGTAGATGAAATTACCCTCTTCGTCTTTCTTGGTGTGGATGTGACATGGTAAATCCATCACGTCATTTCCTTCTTTATCTTTTACTTTCTTGGGGTTCCAAGGCCCCTTGGGTTTCCCTTTGAACTTTCCTTGGTTCAGGGCCAAGGCTTCTCCAGGTGCGGCTGGCTCGGCTTTACGCTTTTGCTTCCGACTGGAATTTCCGCCTCCGGTGTCCTGGGCGACTGACTTGTGCTTGCCGCTCCGGAGCCGATCCTCTTCCTCACCATTGGCATATTTGGTGGCTATTTCCATCATTCGGCTCAGAGACATGTCTCCGGTTCGACCGAATTTCAGGCTTAGCTCTCTGTACTTTACGCCCTCCTTGAAGGCGCAAACTGCCTGGTGATCAGATACATTTTCTACTGTGTGATGCAGTGTGATCCATCTCTGGATGTAATCCCCCAGAGTCTCATTCGACTTCTGTACGCAAGATTGCAGCTCTGTCAGTCCCGCCGGCCGCTTGCACGTTCCTTCGAACGTCCTGACAAACACTCGGGAGAGGTCCTCCCACGTGTAGATGATGCTGGGTGTCAACTGGTTCAGCCATGCCCTGGCTGACCCTTCCAACATGAGAGGCAGATGCTTCATGGCCACCTCACCGTTTTCGCCGCCGATCTGAACAGCCACTCGGTAGTCCTCAAGCCAAGTATCAGGCTTGGACTCACCGTTGAACTTGCTGACTCCAGTTGCCAACCTGAAGTTGGGAGGAATCATCGCGGCTCTGATGGCTCTACTGAAACACTCTGGTCCGGAGACGTGTACTCGGCTGCTAGTGGGTACATCTCTGTCATTACCCTCTCTGTGGGCTCTGTTCTGGTCGACCAGACCTTGAACAATGATGGATCTCGCATCAAAGCCTGGTTCCCTGGGGTCGACCGGAATTCTTCGCCCGCCACTGTGCTGGCGTCTGTCATCCTGTTGTCGAGGCATATATGATCCACCCCTCAGGAGACGAGTGGGCACTCGACGTCGATCGTTGCGATCGAATCGGTGATCATACTGCTCATAGTTCCTGTACTGATCATGCCGGTCGCCATGCCCTTCACGCCTCGGGGGCGATCTGGGGCTATGAGCCGACTGGACCGTATTCGCCGCCACGGATCTGCTATGAATCCTGTTCCGCGACTGCGACACAGCCGAATTCTGATCTCCCGCTGCCCTGAGCAAATCTCTGATCTGCATCAAGCCTCTGCCAGTCTCTGATTGGGAAGGCTGAATCGACTCCGCTATACGGGTTGCAGCTGCCAAATTCTGGATCGGAGTGCGGTATACCTGAGTCGGAGGTTTAAAGAGTTGGCGTCGACTGGAGTCTGGAATCCGTTGCCGCGCGCGCTCGTCGAGTGCCTGTTGAAGGTTCTCCAGTCGAGTGCGCTCAGCCAGGTTGGCCAAGCGCGCGTCCTCTAAGGCGCGAGCCTCAGGGGTTTCTCCAAAGATCGGAGTATGAAGTGCATCCATGTTCCGGCGGCGAAGCTCTTCCCTCTGCTGCGAGTCGAGGGGCTCGGGGCGGTACTCCTCATGGTCGTGCGACGGATCGCCTTCGCCGTTGCCTCCCTCAGCGCCAGGAAAGCCGGGGGGAACATGCGGCCCATTGACCATCAGGACCTCCGCCGCTGGATCACTGCTGTCGCATTCGGATGCAGTCTCTGCGGAGCCAGTCGACAGGTCGAACAGGACGTAGAGAGATTCGTCGGGCTCGATTGCCGCGACTTGGGCAGTGGTCAACTGGCGAGCCACTGCGTGCCTCACCCACCGCTGAAGCCTCGACCGACCGGAGCGCTTACGCTGGCGGGAAGCTGGGAGGGAGGATGACACGAAAACCGGACGATACTGAGTCGACGGTTGCCGCAGAAGGACGCCGCGGATGCATGCTCGAAAGTGCATAGCTCCGTGGACCGGGAGCGCATCCACGTCGAGCGGAGCCTCCTGCAGCCAGGCAGAGTTTTCGGTGACGAATGTGAGCGCGCCGAGACGGATCTCGCGGCCCTCAACCAAAACTCCACCTGAAACCATGATGATGGCAATCGAAAAAAGATTGCAACTTCTCCAACAAGTCGCTAGGACACCTGCCCCATGGTGGGCGCCAACTGTCGTGGTTCTAAGTCTGACAGTAGAATAGGGGGGCAGGTATGGAGAGGCAAAGATCCTAGCTATGGAGCAGTTGTGCACACAAGTGTTTTACGAGTTCAGGCCCTTCTCGGAGGAAGTAACAGCCCTACGTCCCGGAGCCCGGAGGCGGTCGACTGGATTATGTGTGTGAGAGTTACAGGGGTGTGAACCCTTCTACCAGTGGAGGGGGGTGGCTTATATAGAGGACGCTAGGACCCCAGCCAGCCCACGTAGCGGAGGGTTAAAGTACATTAAGGTATGGCGTTACTGGTAACGCCCTACATAAAGTGTCATCATGGCCATTAAGACTACTTAATTATACACTGTTTGGATACAGAGTAGATCTTGAACTCCTGGTGGTCGAGTGAGTCTTCATGGTCGAGTGTCTTCAGGTTCGTCGAGTGTCTTCTAGTCCGTCGAGTGGAGTTCCTCTTGGTCGACTGGAAGACGGCTTCTTCTAAAAAATGTCCTTGGGGAGGGTACCTTGGTCAGGTTCATGACCCTACCCTAGGTACATGACTTCATCACTGCCCTCCCGCCAGCGCCCGCCTATGGGTCCGCGCCGGCCTATGGCGCCGCCACTGCGCCGGCTTATGGGGCCGCGCCCACCTACGGTGCCACCGCCGCTCCGGCCTTCGGGGCTGCTCCCGCGCCGTCCTACGGGGGTCCTACTCTCCTCAGGTGCCACCGCCATGGGGCCCGGCCTTGCTCGCCGTCCTGCACTCCGCCCCATCACCGAGCTCCTATGGTGGCGGTGGTGACTGGTACATGGACTCGGGCGCCACTTCTCACATGACTGCTCATCCCGGTAACCTTACGTCTGCCACTCCCGTTTATACTCCCACCCGTATCACCGTTGGTAACGGTTCCTCTCTACCCATTACTCACGTTGGTCATATGTCTTTTCCTTCTACTTCCACTCCTGTGCATATGTCTAATGTTCTTGTGTCTCCTAACTTAGTCACTAATCTCGTATCCGTTTGTCGCCTTGCTCGTGAGAATCCTATAACTGTTGAATTTGACGATATCGGTTTTTCTGTGAAGGATGCACGTACACGGATGGTGCTCCACCGATGTGATAGCCCGGACGAGCTTTACCCAGTGCATCCCTCCGGCACCACCACCACCCGTCGCCCCGCCGCCTTCGCCGCCAGTGTTGATCTTTGGCATGCCCGTCTTGGTCATCCCAACTCCACCGTTATGCGTCAGATTTTTCAGAGTTTTTCCTTCTCATGTAATAAGGTCGACGACCACACTTGTGAGGCTTGCCGTCTTGGCAAGCACGTTCGTCTTCCATTTAGCGAGTCTACAAACATTTCCACCTTTCCGTTTCAGTTATTGCATAGTGACATTTGGACGTCCCCGGTTGCCAGCAACACGGGCTATTTATTCTATCTGGTGATATTGGATGACTTTACTCATTATGTGTGGACCTTCCCTCTTCGTCGCAAGTCCGACACTCTTGCCACACTCACCGCCTTTTATTCATATGTCACCACACAGTTCGGTCGTCCTATTCTCGCCTTGCAAACTGACAATGGAAGGAGTTTGACAACATCGCCATCCGCAATTTACTTGCGTCCCATGGCACCATCTTTCGCCTCACTTGCCCCTGCACGTCTCAGCAGAATGGTCGCGTCGAGCGCGTCCTTCGCACGCTGAATGACTGTGTCCGCATGTTGCTCTTCCACTCCTACGTGCCTCCTCGGTTCTGGCCGGACGCACTCGCGACCGCTAGCCTACTCATTAACATTCGCCCGTGTCGCTCCCGCTGGAACTACACCCCTCACCAGCTCCTCTTCGGTGCGGTTCCATCTTATGATGGTCTTCGCATTTTTGGGTGTCTCTGTTACCCTAGCACCGTGTCCACTGCTCCTCATAAACTCGCGCCCCGGTCCCTCCCTTGCATCTTTCTTGGCTATCCTCCCAACACCAAAGGTTACGGGTGCTATCATCCAGTCTCCCATCGCGTTTTCACTTCGCGGCATGTGTACTTTGATGAGCTCGTGTTCCCGTTTCAGCAGGTACCGTCACCTTCGGAGTCTTCTGCGACGTTGTTCGTCCCTGCCACCACCTCTGGCGGACCGCCCAGCCGCGCCCCAGGTCCGGCCCTGCCCGCGCTCCCTGCGCCGGCGGCCCCTGGCGTTGTGGCTCCTGCCGCGGCCCCCGACGCAGCGGCCTCCTCGGCCGCCCCTGCTGCGGCCCCCACCGCGGCCCCTGTCACCGCGGCCCCCGTCGCGGCCCCCTCGGCCGGCCCCGCTGCGGCTCCCATGGCCGCCCCTGACGCGGCTCCCGCCTCGGCCCCCGTCGTGGCCCCTGTCGTCGCGGCCCCCGCCATGGCCCCCGTCACCGTGGCTGCCCCCCTCACTGGTGTGGTCACTCGGACTCGGACTGGGACGCTGTGTCCTAGCACGCGCTACCCGTCGGACGAGTATGCGTGCGCGGCTTCTACCTCGACACCATCCCCGCTCCCCACCTCCGCTCGCGCAGCCCTTCGGGATCCGAACTGGCTAGCTACGATGCGTGAGGAGTTTGACGCCCTACAGCGCAACCATACGTGGCAGCTTGTCCCGCGGCCACCACATGCCAATGTCATCACTGGCAAGTGGGTTTTCCGCCACAAGACTCGCCCCGACGGTTCTCTCGAGCGCTACAAGGCGCGTTGGGTGGTGCGCGGCTTTCGCCAGCGCGCCGGCGTTGACTTCACTGACGCCTTCACCCCGGTCGTCAAACCGGGTACGATTCGCGCTGTTCTCCAGCTTGCTGTTTCTCGCGCTTGGCCTATTCACCAGCTCGATGTGTCTAATGCATTCTTGCATGGCCATCTCGACGAGCAGGTGTTCTGTCAGCAGCCGACTGGTTTCGTCGATGCCGCCTATCCGGACCACATGTGCTTGCTCTCCCGTTCCCTATACGGGTTGAAGCAGGCGCCTCGGGCCTGGTACCAGCGGATCACGGTCTTCCTCCAGCAGCAGGGGTTCCGGTCCACACGGTCTGATGCCTCCCTGTTTGTCTACCACCAGGGCCCCGCCACCGTGTACCTCCTACTGTACGTCGACGACATCATCCTGACTGCATCCTCGCCAGCGCTTCTTCAGCAGATCACAGCTCGCCTCGGCACTGAGTTCACCCTCAAGGACTTGGGGGCTCTCCACTACTTCCTCGGCATTGAGGTCGTGCGCCGGGCTACTGGCTTCTTTCTGCAGCAGCAGAAGTACGCCTATGAGCTTCTGGAGTGAGCGGTCATGCTTAACTGCAAGCCTGCTTCCACACCTGTCGATACGAAGGCTAAGGTGTCCGCAGTCGAGGGCTCTCCGGCGTCTGATGCTCCCTTCTACTGCTCCATCGTCGGTGCGCTTCAGTATCTCACACTGACGCGTCCGGACATTCAGTATGCTGTCCAGTAGGTGTGCCTTCACATGCACGCTCCGCATGACACTCATTGGGCTCTCGTGAAACGTATACTTCGGTACATACGTGGCACCACAGCCATGGGTCTCACCCTGACGGCCTCGCCGGACACCAGCCTTGTCGCCTACTCCGACGCCGACTGGGCTGGGTGTCCCGACACTCGACACTCCACTTCCGGCTATTGTGTCTACCTCGGGCCCTCTCTGATCTCGTGGTCATCTAAATGACAACCCACGGTATCACGATCGAGCGCCGAGGCCGAGTATCGGGCTGTGGCCAACGCCGTCGCGGAGTGTTCATGGCTACGACAGCTACTTCAGGAGTTGCTCTGTGAGGTCACCAAGGCGACGCTTGTCTTCTGTGATAACGTCTCCGCGGTGTACCTTGCTGCCAACCCTGTCCATCACCGACGGACGAAGCACATCGAGCTCGACATCCACTTCGTCCGGGAGCAGGTCGCACTTGGTCGTGTTCGTGTTCTACATGTGCCCACCGATCAGCAGTTCGCCGATGTGATGACGAAGGGACTACCTACCTCGACTTTCGAGGGCTTTCGGTCCAGTCTTTGCGTCTCCGGCGACGCTTTGACTGCAGGGGGTGTTGAACATGTGTACATATACGTATGTCTGGGTCCTGTATGCAGTACCTGTAGTATTTGTCTCCCTCTGTATGTACGTGTATCTTAGGAGACAAGATACCGGTCGCACCCCTTGTACCTATATATATGTGCCTAGTGCACGGTCAATCAATTATCGATGCACCAAATCATTCTCTACACTTACAAAGGCTACGTACGAGAGCTCGACCTGTCGCGGTTGCTCTTGTGCATAAAGTACATAGAAAGATGTTGCGTGGCCGCGAACGATCAAGCAGCATTGTTCATGGAACCGGGGTCGATGATGACATGATGGTGGCGGTACGTGCTTGCTACTCCCTCCGTTACAAAATAAATGACTCAACTTTGTATTAACTTTGCCGCTATTGTTCCTCAAATACTCTTGCAGATTCAGGCTCCTTCCTCGGCTAGGGGAAATGTTCAATGGTCCAATAAGGGTTCTTCTAGAATACAGGCCAACAAAAACCAACATAAGAAGAGTCAAGATCAACAGATGCCTATCTGAACTGGTGCCGATGCTCATGGTTTGATGTCATATGTTAATATTGTTTGTGTCAGTTGTGGAGAGACTAGGCACCATGTGGATAAGTGTACTAAACCAAAAGCTTATTTCATCTACAAGATGGTGAATCACAGGTTGTCCCACTAGAAAGAAACCTCACATTGATGCTATGTATTGTGGTAGTGCTGCTAGACATCCAGGGTTTTACCAACTAGACATGCTTGATGTTAATGCTCAACACCTGGGATCACTGAAGAACATTGAAATACTGTATATTGAATCTGACAAGATCAATACACATGAATTAGCTAAACAGTTCTTGGATATTTACAAAAAATATTGGCCCTCGCACATAAATGCACTTGATGACAGGACCTTCCTAATTAAGTTCTCACCTAAGATTATAATAGAGTAAGTGGCTTGCTATCCCTATTTGGTTTGACTAGGGAGAGTGTGGTAGTTAATTTAGAGGCCTGGAAAGGTGGTGTTGATGCTATTGCCTCGCCGCAAGAGGTCTAGATTAAGATTAGGAAAATGAACCCAAAATGGTGTGACTGGACCATCATTGATGTGATCACATTTGTTTTTTGTGTTCCTCAACATATTGATTGCAACACAATTTCCAAAGTTTCTATAAGACTATTATAGGGTGAAGATTACCTGCAATGATTACTCCAAGATTCTTGATGATTGAGTGCTTAGAATACATGGTGAGTTGTCAAGGTTTTGGTTCAGGTTGAGCCTCCAAGTGATGTGACTAAACTACCTGCTATTGAGGACCCTACTAAGGTTGTTAGACAAGAAACGATGGATATATATGGGATTTCTGATAGAAACAACAACAATATGGCTACAGATGATAGGTCCGGTAGAAGCTCTACGAGGGCATTCGATCAAGATGACGGTTCACGTGTCTCTAAGAACATCAGGTCAACTAGATAGGTGGTGATGGACTTCCTGCAGCAAATACTCAATGACTCTGTTGGGCCCGAGACTCCTACTTCTCTATTAAAAGGCCAGGTGACCGAATCTCTACAGAACATAAGGAGAGATCTGATTGATCTTATTACAGCAAATCACCAGAATGTAGAATAATGCTTTAACCTGCTTGGAGAAATGGAGATGGCAAGGGAAGATGGACAGTTTGTTTATGAAAATGGCCAGAGTTGTAGTGACAGGATGGTGCTAAAGATGACCAGGACACTAATTCTCAAGGCGTTGTTGTTGTTGTAGTTCATGTTTCTATTCATCCTTGAGAAATATCGATTTGAAGAGCATTTCCCTGATTTCCTTCCAACTACTATAGTTGCTGGCAAGAGGTAGGGCCCGATACATGCAATGAGACAAAGAAGTAAGATTCAGTTCACTGGAACAACTGTTATGCAAAGGGCTCATGAGATCAAACAAATTAAGAATCAGGAGAAGCCTAAGAACATGACAGGTAGTATCAACAAATATTTTGTTTGTCTTTAACAATCCTTCCTTCCTTCAATAGCTAGTAAAATAGGTCTAGACGCTGGCAGTCAATTTATTACACCCGTTCTTGCTATTCCACCCGATTTAAATTTAGATATTGGTACTTTGGATGAGAGGACTCAAAGAACTGTCAAATATGTTACCAAAGTGTTTCATACTTTTTTGATTTTTTACTATTTATTTTTGTTTTACTGTTCATCGGGTTTAGATGAGCCCGGGCTCCGAATTGAATTATGGTGTTTTTCTTTATTTTTAAGGGCACCTTAGACTAGTCAATTATACCCTTGTTTTTTCCTCCCCACCAAGGATGTTGGTGGTCATTTGTAGGAGTATAAACACCCCATGGTCACTTGTAAATGATATCTCATTTGAATGAAAAGTGCTCTCACTAAAGGTGGGACTGGTGGGACCGTGGGCTTCCACTTTAGCAATACAGCCGAGTGGGATTCTCGTTAAATGGACCAATTGCTGCCAAAATTACACATGTAGGAGGTAAAAGGTAGAATTCACTCTAAAAAGGGCCATCCAACTTGAGAAGTGCATCGCTGCACGCAGTGGCATCTGCACGCGCGGCATCTACGGCGCGCAGTCCTTCGCGATTTCGCATCAGGATGGCGTGCTAATTAGAGTATAGTGGGGCATTGGCTTCCGGATTGCAACGTATATGCGTATTCAATCAGACCATTCTGACAGCACACCTGACACAAGGTGGAGCAGGCGGGAGGGATTGATCACACGCACACGTCGTTGGACAGCCTTGACTTTGTCACTGACCGTTTTCTCATTCATTAGAGTTGTTTCGACATGTCCCAGAGTTCGTCCTCTGCTCGTCGTCTCCGGGCTACACCACCAGTCCACCACCACCACCGCTGCCATTGATCTTGTGCCCAAGGTGCCACGGGATCAGGACAAGTTGGATCCGGTTCTACAAAAGCTCGAACCAGGCAGTAAAGTTGCACTGAACATCCATTCGTCCAGTTGGTCAGTTTTTCAAGGCCTTCATCATCCAGATTTGATATGCGTCCTTTTCTGGCAGGCTGGTAGACCGTGTGATTTTTGGCTGTGGATGACGAGTAAGCCTACTTCATCACCGGAGTTGGCATCATCAACCCACTCATCGAGGAGGCCGGAGGCCGGAGGCGGAGCAACGCCAAAAGCAGCCATGCGGTGCCATGCATCAATTATTGCTCCATGCAGAGCGAGCCGTGCACTGACGCCCATGCAGATAGCCGAGAAGTCAACAAAGTCGGCCAAAAACCGTGCTAGGAAGCTAGCTTCCACACGAGGAAGTGGTAAAGCCAACCTCCACCTATACAGGCGCACACGCCGGCTAGTCCTTGTGTCAGTCGTGTACTGCTCGGCGCGAGCCCACCTAGCCAACGTGTCCACGGTATTCATTTGTATATAATGATGTATGTTGCCTTTTGTCAATTCTAGCATTTCTTATACGTGTGGTTGGATATCTGCCTGGCGTGCGGTTGGATAACTGCGATCAGCTGTCGCTGCGTGCAGGACGTCCACTCTCCATCCAACTTATCTTATACGTAGAACCTTTTTTTGTAAAGTACCTTGCATGCAACCGTCATTACCGCACCAAAAATTTTGCAACCCAAAACTTGATCAAGAAAAAACAGCTTTGCGAGATAATTAAGCATATTATTTACTTTGCTCATGTTGCCAGTCGTAAAACCACGAGGGTCGCCTTCAGTTTAGCTCCCGAAACTTCATATAACATGGCGACAAGTTTCAGTTCCACTCGGATGTTACTGCTACTGCAAAATTGTTTATGATATCCAATAACAAGCAGACTTTTATAATAAAGGTGCGTGAGTCACCTTTGATAGACGATAAAATATTCTTACGCGTGGAGATGCTAACTAAGGTTGGTGCTGAGCTTTCCAAGTCCTAACAAACCACGGTGTGTAATAATGAATAGATAAACGAACTGAACCCAACCAAATCTCAGCTTCTCAGCTCCAGTGATAGGAGGATCCGTTACTACCACCGAAGGGATCATATATATACGAAAATCCAATTAAAACTAAACCAGCCGTTGTTTGCTCGAACAGGCAAACCCACGGCCAAGGCCGGGGGCAGGGTCAGCGCGCGCGCTCGGTCAACACTGGCAACGCAAGGAATTCCCTATTTGCCGCTAACTGCGGCAACTAGTCGCCGCTTCGCACATGGGCGCAGCTTACCTGGGCTGGCCCATTCGAGTGGTTTCGCTTCGTGAGATTAAAAAACCGCAAAAATTGTCGCTCCAGGGATCGAACCAACGACCTCTTGTATACGCACACACACGGTAGCCACTGCGCCTAGCTCCTAGATGTGAAGGAAAAACAGTGCCAAACCTAAAGAATCTAAAAGCGAAACTTAAAACCAGTTTGCGGTAATTCCAAAAAACTTCTGTTCCTTCTACTGGTTCTTTCTAGTTTTTCTTTAGTCTTATTCTGTTCTTCATTTTTCACGTTTTCTTCATTTTTTTATTTTTTAATATTTTTCATTTTTCTTTGTAACCTTTTCAAAGAGTTCAAATATGGTTCAGAATTTTCCAAAATGTTCTTTTTTATCAAACTTTGTTCATATTTACGAAATAATGTTCACATTTTCAAAATTTTGTTCACAATTTCGAAAATTGTTCCTGATTTTTTTGTTTGTTTTCTTTCTTTTTCATTTTCTTTTTCTTCTCTTTTTTTCAAAATAAATTCAAAATATTCAAATTTTGTTCGTATTTTGATAAAATTTTCAATTATTTGGAAAATGTTCTCCAAATCCAAAATTTGTTCCCATTACACAAAAAAGTTCAAAACTTTCGAAATGCAGAAAATATACTGGATTTCAGAAAATGTTCGCGCTTCCAAATTTGTTCGGAATTTTCAAAATTGTTCTCTATTTCAAAATTTGTTCTCAAGATTCAAAAAAATGTTTGTGCTTCAAAAAATTGTTCACGCTTCCAAATTTGTTCTCTATTTCAAAATTTGTCCTCGAGATTCAAAAAATGTTCATGCTTTAAAAAATTGTTCGCGCTTCCAAATTTGTTCAGGAGTTTTCAAAATTTGTTCTCGAGATTTAAAAATTGTTCGCGCTTCCAAAATTTTTCTCCATTTCTAAATTTGTTTTGAAGATTCAAAACATGTTTGTGCTTTAAAAAATTGTTCGTTCTTCCAAATTTGTTCTCAGTTTCAAAATTTGTTCTCAATATTTAGAACACTGTGTACAAAAAATATACACTTCTTGTACAAAATATGTTCCTATGTACAAAATATATTCAGAAATGAAAAAAATGGTCGCACTTTTTCAAAATATACACTTTCAGAAAAAATCTACAATTTGTTTTAAGATGTTCACTACAGTGTGTAATTCTGGTTCGATACAGCAGAGAAGTCCGGTTGTACGGTTATGCTAAGTTATTATAAGTGCGCATTGGATTTATACAAGCAATACTAGTCAGGGGGACTAGCTGGGAGCATGCACTTCGAATCTGTAGGTCGCAGGTTCGAGTGGCGCCTCCCTTCCCTTTTTTGCTTCCTTTTCTTTCCACCGGTAAAGCGCGATGGGCCCGCCCAGTCAGGCTGCGCCCCTGTGCGTGGCGACGACATTTTGACGCAGAAGGCGTCCAATAGGAGTTCCCGCAACCCACCTCCATCCGACGGATTCACGGAGGGCATCAGTAATGCTAGATTCACGGGCTCATTACGGGGAGTTTACAGAGGGAATCCAACTTGGGTTAAGGGAGGAGGTTGGGCCCCACCCACCTGAAAATCAGGGGGCAGAGAGAATTAGAAAGGAATGGCCCGTAATCGCTCCATAATGGGCCCGTGAATGTAGCATTTTTGGGCATAATGCCCCGACCACCAGCCACCAGCCAGCCCGACTGTTGCGTACGCGTGATTCCACGCCCCAGCGCATGCAATTCGCCGGGTCCCGGACGGTGTCTATCCATCATCCATGGCCGATCCATGCGCGTTTTAGCACCACGACGACTGGATAAGCTAGGCAGGCGCTGGCACGCCACAGCAGAGGGACGGCGATGGATGGACGCGGCGGCGCGCGTGCGCCGACATCGCGGTCGCGCCCGTGACAGACGCCGACGCGCGCGTACGAGACGTGCTTGGTGCGCGCGCCGCCTCGCTTCCTAGTCAAGGGGCCTACGCCTACACGGCCGAGCGCTTTGCTAGTTTCGCTCTCTTCTCTTCCGCTTCGGCCCGTGAAAACGCTGGACCAGACGGTGGTGCGCGCCCGGACCCGTACGTACTACGGTGGATTGCTATCCTCGATCCGGCGCCGGGGAGCAGGCCGGCATGGACATGGCCGCATGGTGCGTTCTTCGGGCAAAGCAAATCACCAGAGGAATATTTGTTTGCTGACTTTGCAGGCTGGCAAGTGGCACTGCAGAGTACAGACTACACTACCCGACTACAGCTGCCACCACTAAAAAAAAACTACAGCTGCCACGGCAGGGCAAAGGGGACTCTAGACGGTACGTCCATCTCTCTCGCGCGCGCTTGTGTCACCGCGCATCGATCTCACTCCCCGGCTGGAGGCAAAGTTTATAGGGCGCTTAACTTACAATATAATCTGAGTGGTGAGTTAACGTACTTTAATTAGGTCTCGAGTTTGCGCGTGCCAACAAGATAAACTTTGAGTTACTTGTTTCGCTCTCACTCCCCGGGTGAAAAGCGATCGACCGAGCTCGACCGCCATGATAACCCATGATAAAAAGCGGCAGGCGACGTAGTACCACCGATCAACTTCGTGCGCCGGCAGTAAGTCGATCACCTTTCTTTTCGAGACCGATTAATTCTAGTACGTACTTCACGTACAAGAAACCGCACCATCGATCGACTCGCCTGATTGGCCACTGGAGCAGCTAGCAAATGGATCGATGAACTTGCGTGCGTGATCACATCCGCCGGCGACCATAATGTGACAGAGCATGACGATGACGAGATAGGGCATGCATGCAGAAGCTGCAGGTGCCGTCTGAGCAAAGAAGCACGTAACTCCGTTCCATGCAGTGTGCAAACCAAGTAGAATTGCAGCAGGCGGCAGTCCATTCAGTGCGTCGGCAAATCAAGAATGGCACCAGAGGTTTGTGCTTGTGCGGCTGCCCGGCTGAGCACGGCTCCCGTCCCATCCGTCGTCTCTCGACTGAACTAGACGTTGGAACACAAAACCGTGCCGATCCGGCCACCAACGCGGTACTGAACCTACGGACGATGGGACTCCCCGTGTCGCCGTCGCCGATCTTCGGCCAGGAACTTTTCCGACCGGCCAAGAATCACCGGGACAAGAATGTGTTCATATGCTGAGCTGCCTGCCTGCCTCACGGCCTCGCAGGCACGGCTGACACGACCATTTACCACGAGTCATTTTACGGTACGTCCGAATGATATGGACCGTCCGTCGGAGCGAATTCGGTGGTCCAGATCCGATGCAATACGTTGATGTCACGTGTATTATATCAGACCCCGAGGGGATTTTTCGGGAGAAAAAAATATTTCGAACTGATCTGATTTTTCCTCCCAAATATTTCGAGGGTATTCTCGGTACAAATTTCAGGGCTTTTTTCGGTTCGGTTTTTATCCCGTTCTTATTCCTCGCCGCCGCTAGGGTTTTATCCCGTTCTTATTCCTCGTCGCGGCCCCTCCCTGCCTCGTCGCCGGCAGGATCTAGCCGCGCGTCGCGGCCCCTGCCTCCCTCGTCACCGGCAGGATCTAGCCGCACGTCGCGGCCCCTCCCTCCCTCGTCGCCGGCAGGATCTAACTCCCTCGCGATCTCGCACCACCTTTTCAACAAGCACTAGAGAAGGCCCATTGCCCTCCACGCGGCGGCCGCCGGCGAAGAGTCGGCTCCATCCCACCTCCCAGTCCTCCATGCGGGTCCTCCAATTGGTTGTTAATTTGCGTCCTCTACATATCATTTCTCAGCCATGGCTACAGCTTTGATCTGGCCATGCATTATGGATCATGTTCTGCGAGACTAGATGAAGCCGGCCGCCGGCCTCGACGGCCAGCCCAACGTTCAATCGTTGCATTCAACATGTATTCTTTCAATTTGGCTGACAGGTGAGATCAATAAAGATGATAAACTATTAATTTCAGAATGTACTATAAACAATTCATAGCTTATGTTGCTCAATATTTATGATGCTCGCTTCTTCTTGTGCAATTGCTGGACTGGGATCAACAGACTTGGCATGTGCTTTATATGAAAAATTAGATTCACATGGGATATCCACATTTTCAAGATTGCTATTAATTCTTATTATGATGTGTTAGCCTTGTTAAAGGGAGAGTAATGATCCTCACAAAAAGCAGAGAGAAAGGAATTGGCATTTCATTCTTCCATATGTTGCATTTCATTCTTCTGTGTTTAGTTATGTCCAACATTTGTTACATGCACACACTTGACAAGGTTAGTACAAGTAGTAATTTTTCCTTTGTTTTGCAGGGCTATGACAGAACATGCTATGTGATTCCGTGAGGCAGGATGGATGTACCAAGGCCACAGCACTGTGCTTCTCAAGGTGACCACTTCAATTCAGCGTTGCAGCACCTGTAGAGGCCCCCTATGGTACGTGCTTTACTCTTGTTATCCTATGCTCTAATTTTTTTGGCTTTGCGGCCTGCCTACGAGACATAGCTGGGATTGCTTTTTCTCTCGTATGAAAATAGACATATCATAATCCACTATTCTTCTAGGGTTGCCCCAGGCACCATTACTGTCACATGGTACTAAAAAGCAAATATAGATTTCTATGAGATCCCGTAGAGACCAAATTTATTTCAAGCAAAATATAGTAACCAATATTATTGAAGTTTTACAACTTGACTCATGTGCAATGGACTAAGAACACGGCTAGGAAACCTTCTTCAGGACTAAAACCCAACCACACCCTACTCTATCGCTTCATGGCCAAGTGAACACTCCACACTGCTGGACTAACTACTTGCATCTTCGTCGTCTTCAACCGCAGCTGCATCCGATAGCCTAGCATGGTACTGCTTGAACCTATTTCTGTACTTCATTTTGTTGTAGGGTGAATCGACAAGCACAACAGGTAGCTCTTTTCTGAATTTCTCGATGTACGCCTGCATGCAAGGATATGTTAGTATCGTTCCTTTACCTTCAGAAAATGACAAAATTTTAGGTGTTATTCTACGTACTTCGTCATACTGCTTGCTCAATTTTAGTCCCGTAAATAATTCGATGTTCTTCAGCATGTACATTGCACAACATGAACTGCAACATTTTATGTTGTTTGATCAGCATTTCAGATATTAGCAATCTAAAACAAAAACAATAGCTAATATTTTTGACTGACGTTTCATCGGATTTTGGCACTTTAATGTTCCTACTGGCCATTGTGTCACGTTAATGTCTTCCCATGCATTGCTTTCTATCCCATTGACTCGCCTCGCTGCTCTCAGATGTGCTTCCATCCCACGTACCTGCAAGTCCAATGGGATGAGAAGTTGCCTACGACTAATACTTACATATAATGTCAAATCCTTTGTTATAATTAAATATGTTGAAATTCTCACCACGTTATGTACTTCTTTGGGTATCATACAGTGGAAAAGTGAATCAAGAACCTGAATCTCCTTCCTTCTGGGGTTTACGACCACAAGTAACCAGTGGACGCCTTGGCTGCTCGTAGGTAGGAAAACCTGGATTGCACAGATAATTAGATCAACGTGTATAGTAATAAAAAAAACTGTTTAAAGTCAAGTTAAAATACCATATCATGTTTCAGGTAGCTGGTGCCTTGTGTTGTTCCAGGAATACCCGCCAAAGCATCCTCGTAGCACTCCACTATCCTACCATCTCTTTCGAGCTTAGCGACGCCGGCCACCCTCTCAATGTAAACCAGTTGGCCGTCTCTTGTGTCAATTGGATCATCATGACGCATGAGCCGGATCGCAGCATCAACCACCTACAACAATAATCAAGTTAATTGTATTGTACAAAAATGAAACTTCATAAACTAATTTGTGAAATATCTTACTTCGTCACCCAACCATACGGCTTCTTCAGGTCCATCTTTTTGGGTGAGGCATTGCAAATGCTTCGATAGCACGACAATGTCATCAACTAAGACCATTTGTTTTTCTTGATTTGTACTGTTGATCAGTGACGCCACGAAATCCTGTCGAACCACATCTAGCTGTTCCCTCAGGGTTTCATTAACTTCTGACCTCTTTTTTAAGTTGCTAGAGCCGATTTTCCTCTTTTTATTGTTCGTGTCCTCAGAACCATTTGTAGACTCTGATGGAGTCTTGTTTTTCCTTTTTTCTTCTTCTCAGTATCGTACGAAGCATACTCGTCATTCTTAAATAATTGCAATACCACATTTTTCTTTTCGCCCCCATGATTTGGTGGCGTCGATTCAACCACACTTACTTCTTACTGCTTTCGTAAGGGTTCATCATGGATGTCATCATCTGCGAAGGCACGGGGCTCTTCCGGTTGTCGCCATCCCGTAGCCTTCACAGAGTGCTGCTTACTCCATATGTTGAACGAAATCTGTCATACGAAATAAACCGCATGTTAGCCTTTAGCAGATTCTTGCACAACTATAGGTAAAATGTGCATCACCTGGAATTCTTCAAGGCTTGTGGTGGCTTTGGAATGCATTTTCTTATCCAAACTAGGAGCACCCTGGATATCATCCACCTCTTTCAAAAGCTTATGAATACCACTAAGATTCTGTTTGATTTTTCTTTGAGCTCTTTCTAATGCTTCATCCTGTACATGCAAGATCACATGTTATTTCTGAAACGACAATGATTGTTTCATAATTAAGTTAACATGCGTACGTCAAACTCTTCATCAAGGTTCTTCATTGGGGGATCCATGTCATCATTATTTATTCCCTGCTTACAATGGTGCTTAGTAGTGACCTCCGTGAGATCATTTTGTTTCCCCTGGTCAGAAGCCTTCTTAGCATTCTCAACAGAGGCCTCCATTGGGTGTGAAGGTGCCCCGAGGTCAGAAAGATGTATGTCCTCCAGTCCTGGAAATATTCCGTCGCGTTTTGTCTTTAAAAAATACATGCTAGTCTGGGGTGTTTTCATAGTAAACTAATTTAGAAAAAACCTTGTACATGTAAATTTCCAATTATATATACTAATCTCATAATTCTAGGCTTACGTTCAATTCTTTGATGAGGTCCTCTGTGAGCTTCCCATTTGTATGGGTACGCCTAAGGCACTCATCCATTTTCTTTTCAAGGGTGCACATCCTATCAACTTGTTGTGCACCAGCCTCCCGCACGAGGGAGGCAACTTCTTGCAAATCAATCAAAACACGTCCGATGAGTACCTTCATCTGAGACTTTGAAACAGTTAGAATCATATAACTTCATACTAGTTGCAATGTTACAATATATATTGGGTGCCTGATGTAACTCGTTTACCTGAGCGCCAGTCTTCGGTTTGGCCAGCGTACCATCTCGTGCTGGAATGAAAGGCCTCATCAGGTCCTCAACATACTGCAGTTTAGTGTCATTAGTATGATTTAGAAATATACATGTTACATAATCTAGGCAATGTGCTGACATTTTACCTCTCCAACTCCCAGATAATTATTCTGGATTATATTGTCAACCTTTTTTGCCTTCTCCTCGCTCCAGTTCTGGATGAGCGGCCTTAACCTTGATTCATATGAGATGCTAGAGTCGAATTGGTGCACTCTGACCTTCTCGTAGTACCATGTCTGCATGACAACAAAAGCAGTTTACAAATATTCTCGTACATTATGTAATGTATGTTAGGACATGTGATAATTGTACTACTACGAGTTACCTGCAGCAGTGCTAGATTCCCCTCCAGAATTGCCTCGCCATTTACAAAATTCTTCACGCTATCCATAAGATAGTCAAGCGTTAGCTGTCCAAGATTTGTGCTCTTTATCGTCTCAACGTTTCTAACAATCCCAATATATTTGTTATCCACATACTCCTCTTTTGTTCGACATACATATTTTCCTATGGTGTACAAGACAAATGGCCTGACAAAATTTGGTGTGCTGTCGCCTTTCATCTTGGCTAGCAATCCTTTGAAAGTTATTTTGGTGTCATTACGGTCTTTCAGTTTCTTCCACAACTCCATATTATCATCAAGATTTGAAGGGACGTGCTTCTTCCCATGGCAGGGCATGCCTGTTATATGCACTACATCTTCTAGTGTGATCCTACATGGTCTCCCGTTCATGATAAAGGCATCCTGCTCTGCATCATATGAATTAGTGATGGCCATGCACAGTACACGTCTTAATTTGATGCTAGGTGTCTTGAGAAGTCCACCCAGTCCTATCAACTGGATGTACATCCTTTGCTGCGTGTTTAATCCCTTTATGAACTCCTCATATGGCGGCAAAGAAGCATCCTGGGTTCAATGGATGTGCAAGTGTGATTAGATTCAACACGGTATACAATTGAAACACTCATACAGACGAATACAACTTATATATACCAACATAAAAATTGTGCTCTATGCTACTTCATGAGGTAATTTGTTTACAAGCAAGCTGAGTTCCATGAATGTGCAAATACTAGCATTAGATTCAGCTTGGTTACGTTTGAACGGTCATATAAGGTAATCTCCATTGCAAGGCGCTGATCTGAAATAAAATCAAGATTCGAAAATAAAAAACTATCCAACCGTGGTCTCCTCAAATCTAGGCGCTAATCATGGTCAGTAGTATGGAATTAAAACATGGGCCATCGATGCCTTCCATAACTCGTGCGGAAGGAAAAAAGAAGGCAAGCGCCCGCTGCCCTAATTGGCATCGACAAGACCAGAACCTAAGATTTAGCCTGGAATTAATCAATGAACTGCCAATCTGGTAGGAAACAAATCCTAGCGCCCTCCCCTAACGCCCCCAACTTAATTTGTTTAAAAACATGCTGAGTTACATGAATATGCAAACAAAGAGTGGGTTGCAACAAGAGATCATGGGATTAAGATCGTGGCACGAAAAATAGCAGCGGCTGCAGCAGGAGATCGTGGGGAGTTACCTGAGGATTCATGTTTGGCTCCGTCGTTAGGTCTTGCTGGATTCCTGGGTTGCTTCGTCCTTCGGTCTTGCTGCTTTGGGCGGCGCAGAAGGACGAACTATGATCTATGAGGTTTCAAAGGATCCCTATTTATAGGGATCGTAACAACCCGGGCATATATCCACGTATAGATTTCTTCGGTTGGAGGAAATCAAGGGAGCGGACCCACCACGTAACAACACTTAGGTCTCCTGAGAATCATGATCGTCAAAAAGATATAGTTCCCGTTTCTTTGAAAAACAGCCAAAAGAACTGGACCGCTATTATAATTATTTTTTGAGGGCAAGCATTTAGCTTTATTTTTTTGAGGGCAAGCATCCGCGACATGATCAACGCGTCCAACCCGCGCAACCACCACCTCTCCTGTGTGATCCCGCGCAACCACGCCCCATCCCCCTTGCATGCCATCTTCAATGAATGCCCCGTCCACATTGAATTTAATCATATCCTCTGGAGGATAGGACCAGCAAGGCGCGCTTGCTGGCGGGGAGGTTGTTTTGCAGAAACACCCCTGGTACTCTCCGGCCGTGCATGCAACCCTAGCAGCGAATTGCGTGTTATCCATCGGCTCAGCTTGTCTCCCTCTCGGACTTTGTTGCGCTGAGCCCACCATTGCCACCACATGATGATAACCAACATCTGGTCCTAAAGTCAACTAGGATTAACTGTTCACACGTGAAGTATTTTCTTTTTTCTTGTGAAGCTATTTTATTGCCCATCCGTGCTCATACCTTTTCTCCTCGTATATGTGAGACCAAATTTTGTTGATAATACTGAATCATGTCTGGTTCTGCTCAAGATGGCACGACACCATGGTTTTCACTTCGGTGAGATTCAGCACTCACTGCAATATTTGCCTTTCGGCCAAAATATTTCAACACTCGCTAAAAATTTTCAGGAACTTTTAACTAGCGATGTTAAAAAAATATGAAACTTCTAACTAGCGACGTAATTGTTCTGAATCTTGTCCAGACTCTGACGAAACTTAAATATAAATTTAAGAATTCAGTTAACCTTCCTAAGCTTCAAATTCTTGTCAAAAGCAAATATATGTTTCAGCGTCTCCCATGGAGACCAAATTTATTTCAAGAATAGTATTTGGAACCAGTACTGTGAAGTATTACAACTTGATTAATCCGCACTGGACTAAGAACATGGCTAGGAAACCTTCTTCGGGACTAAAACCAAACCACACCCTACTCTACCGCTTCATAACCAAATGTACACTCCATATCTAAGAATGGACCATTGCTGGATTAAATGCTTGCATCTTCATGATCTACAATCGTAGTTGCATCCGATAGGCTAGCATTGTATGTCTTCAGCCTTTTCACGGACTTCAATTTGTTGTAGGGCGAATTAAGAAGGACAACAGCCAGCTCTCTTCTATGTCGATGTATGCCTGCATGGGAGGATATGTTAGTATCATTCCATATGTTTACAAAACTGGGAGAATGTTAGGTGTTACTCTGCGTACTTGGTCATAATGCAGTCTAAGATCTTCTCCCGTAAAGAATTTGATGTTCTTAAGCAAGTAGAGTCTTCCTAGATGATGATAGGCGCTTCAGCATCAAGCTGGATGAGAACTTCGAAGTGGATACAGTAAGTCATGACGGCAAGTCTTTTTTCGTAATTAAGCATGACATCTGCTTCATTTGCTTCAACTTATAATTTTTTTTACTATTCTACTAGCGTATCCCCTGCCATGCAAGAGTTTTTGTATTGGATAAGATAGGTTTCAGTTCTATGACTACTATGGAGGTAAAGAGAGTTTATTTGAAGACCAAGCATGGTTATATTTTCCATGCAAAATTATACAACGAAGACGACTACACCTATTTTGGATGCAAAACATGGCGAGGACTATGCAAGACTTATGCATTTCAGCCTGATATGGTTATCACCTTTGATATTCATCCGGAAGATGATATTGAAGGTAATACCGACATCTGGGTCAATGTGCAGACGCCTCCGGTTCTACCAAAATGTGAGTTTCTCAACCAATATTATGTCTTTGATATTGTTTATTCAAAAATAGTTGACAACTAATTTCTATTGACAGCTTATTTCCAATCAAGCAAACATGTCCAGCGCTTGGTAGACAGGACCTACTACTGTCCCGGGGCTGAACTAAACTGCGAGGAGATAAGTCATTATGTTTCATGTCATGAGGATCTTCATACTGTCAAGACAAATTATTTTTCTGGACTTGCAAATCTTAGTACTCAAAACGTGCGACCAATAGTGTTCGTATTGAACTACGGTCACATGTATTTAGGAAAGATGGTAAGATTTTTACTATTTGTACTCAGTGCATCTTTTGCATACATTATTTTATAAGCTAAACTTCATTGCTAAGTATGTTACTATACAATGTTCTTGAACAGGGACTCCCGCTGAATGTTGTGCCTCATTGGATCGAGACTAAAGGTCAGATGAGAATTGTTAGTTTACGGCCAAGATATCCTATAATGCACTTTAGTGCATTCAGGATTTCTAATAGCGAGGAATGCTTAATAGTGAAAGATTGGAGCAAAATTTTGAACGGTCGCAGAGAAGTACTAGGGGACAGCAATCAGAAGCGCAGCCCACGATTAGGAGACATGTTCATCTTCATGCTCCAACTTGATAAAGAACAAGTGCTACACATGTTTTATGTTATTTTACCTGAGAGAGAGCAGCAGGAGTGATAAGCTAGTGTTGGTGGTAATGACTCTGATGATTTTTATTAGCTAGTGTTGCTGGTGATTAGATAGCTACCACAACTAGTGTTGGTGGTGATTAGCTAGCTAGAATGAGTTTGAAGATGATGATGTGCTACACTATGACTATGATGATTAAATAACTACTATTCATGTTATGACTATGATGATGATTAAATAGCTTGTGCTGGCGGATTAGATTCAAGTGGAGGCAACATGTGGTGCACATTGAAAGTACTACTAGTCCTAACTAGATCAAGTTTGGTTTAGTAGTATACTTTTGACATGCACCACATATTGGCTCCACTTGAACCTAATCCACCTTCATTTGACACACTGTTATGGACATAATGATGTAAACCTCATAACTGGTATTGTACCAGTAATTGTATGATGGTGTATAAATACACTAAAAAAACTAGTGCTGAAATTCAAGATTTAGAAATTGATAACAAAATAAAAACGACAATTCAATTGTTTGTACAGGTGTACAACATGTTTGAAGGATAATGTGGAACATGACACATTCACATGCATTTTGGCAACAAGTGCACTTTCGGAGGGGGGAAAACAGGTAGCCCCGTGCCTCCCACGATTTTTGTTCCATGTATTTTGCCACAAATATTGGAGGAAAAAAGAAAAATGTATTTTCCCCTCAAAAAACGACTTGGGAAGAAAATCTGGAAAATCTGAAGTAACCATAACTAGTCCGTGAAGGTTGTCCCCTTGGGGAGATTCGATCTACCTCTCCTTGATTTTAGGGTGAGTTCAACGTGAACGTGATGGTGAGAGGCTGAAGAAGGAGTTTTGTGCGTTTACAACAACCTTTTGTTTTACAACTGTATAATAACAAATGAAAGAGAATATGTGAAAAACAAAAAAGAAAAAGGATATGCATACATGATGGGCCAGCCCAACCATCTAGAGGGGACGCGTGGTCCAGCACGTGGGTGAGGTTCGCCTGGGACAGCCCAACCAAATTTGGCCCAATGCTGAGACACACCGGGCGCAACTGACGGGTGGTGGGAGTTTAGTCCCACCTTGCCAAGCGAGACGCGCACGCACCTACTTATATACGCGGGTGAGAGACCACTTGCATGAGCCTCTCTCACTGAAACAACATGTTCCCTATCCACTTCTGTGTATGCCCTGTGGGGCCTAGTAGCAGGAGAAATCAACATCCCATGGGCCTGCATCCTGGCCCATAAGATTTGGGTTTCTAGTCGTATGCAGGCTATGGGGTTTGATATCTCCTGTTAGAAGGTGGCCTTTTTCTTTTCCGAATCACCCAAAAAAATTTTACACAGTCACATCCATGTAATAAACATGATTATAAAAAAAAATTCAGCAATAATGAAGTTTACACTGTGCCCTTAAGGTAAAGTCAGAGGTATGTACCTGAGTTTCACTGACCCACTATAAATTATATAAAATTCTAAAAAATGGAAAACTTTCAAATTCTGTCTAGGTTAATGAAAAGATCATGTGTACAAAATTTCAGGTGATTTGGAAGTGGTTGAAAAAACCACCTTGTTAGAAAAACTCGCTTAAGTGAGACCAAATGGTCCGTCTGTAATGAAGTGATTTTTTTGACCATCTCCAAAATAACCCCAAATTTGTTGTACATGGTGCCATAAATGTAAGAAACAGGATATCCAAAAAAACTCAAAATTTTTAGGTTTACACTGTCCCCTTATGAAAAATTTCGTGGTAAGGCAAGTGAGGTAGCTCATGACCATACCCATGGCATGCATTGTTCAAATGGCCTCAAACCGTTCCCCTTTAGCCAAGTTGACCCACACCATCCATCCACCCTTGACCCCACCTCGGTTTGTTAGTTATCCAACGAGTCCCTCCGTAAGCCAAGCATGTCAAAGCGACACACGACTACCCGTCTTGCACACTGAGATTGGGCATCATGCACTAGTGCCAACAAACATGTCCAACTGAGCATCTTTGCCCATCATGGACACTACCACATGGTCTAGATCGAGGTGTCTAGCGGTGCATGTTGTCGGCCTGGTTGGCTAAGGGTGCATGATATGGGTCAACATGAATTGTATTGCATCACATCTAGATCCCCCTGTCCGGTACCGGACGCCAGAGGCCCGGAGTAGCACGTGCATGGTACAAGAATCTGCACGGTTGCTGGCGGAACTTGGATAAAACAAATTTGACCTAACTGACATGGTGTAGGTGCATGCTGAAATTCAATATTTAGGAATTGTTAACAAAATAAAAACAACAATTCAATTGTTTGTACAGGTGACACGTTCACATGCAATATGGCAACTTGTGCACTTTTGGAGGGGAAAAAAGGTGCACTCGTTCCACCGTGCCTCCCATGATTTTTCTTCCATGTATTTCGCCACAATATTAGAGGAAAAAATAGAATGTGATTTTGCCTCAAAAAAACGACTTGGGAGAAATTCTCAACTAACCATATTTAGCTACTAGGTGGAGGTTGCCCCCCATGGGGAGATTCGATCTACCTCTCCTTCATTTTAGGGTGAGTTCAACGTGAACGTGATGGTGAGAGGCTCAACGTGGAGCTTTGTGCGTTTACAACACCTTTGTTTTAGGAAAAAAATAAGCACCTTATAATGTGAAATTATAAAATCCTTATTAAAACATGCTTAAAATCCTTATTTCAAAAAACTTGTTTGTCTTGCTAGATAAAACAAACATAAAATTATGGGGATAGTTTATTGTGTGGCCTCCCCCCTCCTCCCTCCCATATTCGGGACATTTACCGCATTTCTAGGGTTGTAACATCGAAAGTTCAAGATCAATGGCGGCCACATGAAATCATAGCAAGGATTGGGATGAAATCCCCATGTTAAGCTCTATGGTACATATATGCACCATATGCTACCAAAGGGAGGGGTGGCCTCGATGCCGTTTTGTAGGCTATGATGCTCATTAGCTGCCGTTATAATCCATGCAAATTATCGAGGGGCCGAAAATTCACGGGACCTAGCGCAAGTGTAATCATACGACCCCTAGAGGGTGTGGTAAAACATCGAGAGCGGCATGTGTAGGCCCTCACGTAGGCTGTGGGTAAATGGGGCCATATCCCATGCTGGATCAAGCCACAGAGTGGGAATGCGTCCGTCCTATGAAGGGAGTGCGGGGCCTGTTCCTTCATTTGCCTCAAATCTCGTTGCCGCGTGATGTTAGACCTAGTAACCAAGGTTCGTCCCGTGCATCGCACTCAGCTGGAACCACAACATGCATCCACACATGGCCACATATGAGTCTACACGGTGGGGATGCATGGTTCGAGGGCTGGCACAAGTGCCGCGGGTCATGTGTCTAGGTGCTACTCCACTTGGGTCTAAATAGCGGGGGTGCATGGTTTGGATCTAGCTACCAAGAGGTAACGCGTCCGGTTTGTGCCTAGGCGGTGCATCACGGGGCCTGGCGTTTGTCTCATCATATGACCCATGAATGGCATGGTCAAACACCAAGAGGGGCATGCATAAACCCTCACGCGTGGTAAGTGTAAACGAGGCCATATCACATGTTGGATCTAGCTAATGGGAGGGAACAAGTCCGCATGCGGACGGTGTTTGGGGCTCGTTCCTTCACTTTCCTCAAAATTCGGTGCCGCTTCATGTGGGCCCTAACCACAAAGGCCCGTCTCGTGCATCACACTCACCTGGACCCACACCATGCAAGCACACTTGACCACGTAGACACACACCGATAAACCTTGACAATAGCTAGGGTATAATTATCCATTCATTTTACCTAATCGGTACAACATAGTTAGCAATGAACAAAAAAGCTAGATGCCATGTGAAATTAAATGTGCCAACTGTCCCTTCTAGTAGTATTTTTTCAGTAGTTCTCCCTTCTAGTATTTAGTAGTACTGCGCAAAACAAAAAAAATGTCCCTCCGATTTTCCTGTTTTTTAACACACTATTTTGGTGTTCGGTTTATGTTGCCACGTTTGTGGACCGACATTGTGCACTTTTTCTTTTGCTTGGTTGGTTGATTGGTTGGTTCGGGCAAATCTCTGGATGTGCACTGAGTGCAGGCCCGTTCCTCCGTTTTCATCGATGCTTTCTCTCGGGTCAACGGAGAACAATCCAAACACGCATGCTAGGTCCCGACCTTTCTTGGGCCCCGCGTGCCATATTCGGGACAGTTGCCGCATTTCTAGGATAGTATCATCGGGAATTCACGATTTATACCACGGCCACATGAAATCATAGCAGTGAATGGGGTAACAATCACATGCTAAGCTCTTTGGTCCATATATATGGGCCATGTGCCACAAAAAGAGAAGGGCCACCTCGAAGCCATTGTCCATTGAGAGGAAACGAGTGTGGCCTATGAACAATGTGCGGGGCCTGCCCCTTCATCTGCTTCAGAACTCTGTGCTACAAGATGTGGACCCTAGCAACCAAGGCTCGTCCCGTGCGCCGCACGCCAACTGGACCCACACCATGCATGCACGCGTGGCCAAGTAGACACTCACCGGTCAACCTTGACAATGTACACAAGACACATGCACACTCATTAGCCATCTAGCCCCCAGCCATGCACACCTAGCCAGCTTCACTCAAACCGTGCACCGTTTGCCAGGTTCACCCACACCATCCATCCATTATTGACCCCACCTTGGTTTGTTGGACCTCCGACACGAGTCCCTTCCCTCGGCATGCCAGGTATGTCAAAGCAACATGCGACTACACATATTGCACACCGAGATACGGCGTCATTAACTAGTGCCAGCAAACCTGTGCACCTGAGCATCTCTACCCATGGTGGACACTAGCGCATGGTTAGGATCAAGAAGCCTAGCGGCACATGATGCCGGCCCGATTGGCTGGGGGTGCATGACATGGGTCCAGATGAAATGCATGGCATCACATGGATCCACATTCCCCCGCCCAATACCAGACAACGGGCATATACCATACGAATCCAAGCGGTCGCTGACGAAGCTTGGAAGCCATGTGTTATATGCATGCTGAATTTCAATGTTTAGGAATTATTAACATACGAAAACAATAATTCAAGCGTCTATGTAAAGGTGTAGAACATAATTTTCAATAAAAAATGAAACATGACACGTGCACATGCAACTTGCCAACAAGTGCACTTGTAGTACAAAAAGACAACATGTGCACGTATCCCACCATGCCTTCTACAATTTTTGTCATATTTTTTCGCCACATATCTTTGGAAGGAAAAACAAAAGGATGTGATTTTCCCATAAAAAACCGTGATGGCGAGATGGTTGCAACCAACCAAGATAGATAGTGCGTGGAAGTTGTCCCCCGTGGGGAGATTGGATCGACCACTCCAAGATTATAGGGCGAGGCCACCATGAACGTGAACGTGATCGTGAGAGGGTGAAGAAGGATTCGTTTTTTCGTGGGAAAGAAAGTAATTTTGTGGGTTTACAAAAAAGGAATGCACCCCTTTTTGAGGGATAAAAAATTGCATGTTATACTGTGTAATTAATGAAATTATAATTTAACAGAAACCTTGCTATTTTCAAGCAATTTAAAAACAACTTACTTGTTTTGGCAAAAAAATGTTGATAATGCGATAGTCCATTTTTTGGACACTTACGTGTAGTGGTGCATGTTGCGGAAATCGGGGTGGAAGTCTTGTGCTAAGCTATTTTGCGGGGTGCGGCATGTGAGTCTACATGGGGAATGGTTGGTTTGGGGGGCCGGTGTAAGTGGTGTGGGTCTACTGCGTAAGTGGTGCGCCACGTGAGTCTAGATGGCGGGGGTGCATGGTTTGGATCTAGCTACCTTGAGGTAACGCATCCGGTTTGCGCACTGAGTGCGGGCCCGTTCCTCCATTTTCATCGATGCTTTCTCTCGGGTCAACGGAGAACAATCCAAACACGCATGCTAGGTCCCGGCCTTTCTTGGGTCCCGCATGCCATATTCGGGACAATTGCCGCATTTCTAGGGTAGTATCATCGGGAATTCACGATCTATACCGCGGCCACATGAAATCATAGCAGTGAATGGGGTAACAATCACATGCTAAGCTTTTTGGTCCATATATATGGGCCATGTGCCACAAAAAGAGAAGGGCCGCCTCGGAGCCATTGTCCATTGAGAGGAAACGAGTCTGGCCTATGAACAGCGTGCGGGGCCTGCCCCTTCATCTGCTTCAGAACTCTGTGCTGCAAGATGTGGACCCTAGCAACCAAGGCTCGTCCCGTGCGCCGCACGCCAACTAGACCCACACCATGCATGCACGCGTGGCCAGGTAGACACTCACCGGTCAACCTTGACAATGTACACAAGACGCATGCGCATTCATTAGCCATCTAGCCCCCAGCCATGCACACCTAGCCAGCTTCACTCAAACCGTGCACCGTTTGCCAGGTTCACCCATACCATCCATCCATTATTGACCCCACCTCGGTTTGTTGGACCTTCGACACGAGTCCCTTCCGTCGGCATGCCAGGTATGTCAAAGCAACACGCGACTACACATATTGCACACCGAGATACAACGTCATTCACTAGTGCCAGCAAACCTGTGCACCTGAGCATCTGTACCCATGGTGGACACTATCGCATGGTTAGGATTGAGAAGCCTAGCGGCACATGATGTCGGCCCGATTAGCTGGGGGTGCATGACATGGGTCCAGATGAAACACATGCATCGCATGGATCCACATTCCCCCGCCCAATACCAGACAATGGGCATATACCAGACGAATCCAAGCGGTTGCTGACGAAGCTTGGAAGCCATGTGTTATGTGCATGCTGAATTTCAATATTTAGGAATTATTAACATACGAAAACAATAATTCAAGCGTCTATGCAAAGGTGTACAACATAATTTTCAATAAAAAATGAAACATGACACGTGCACATGCAACTTGCCAACAAGTGCACTTGTAGTACAAAAAGACAACATGTGCATGTAACCCACCATGCCTTCTACAATTTTTGTTCCATGTTTTTTCGCCACATATCTTTGGAAGGAAAAACAAAAGGATGTGATTTTCCCATAAAAAAAGTGAGAAGTTACGTTTTGACGTGCCAAGACATGGTGGTGTGAACAACGCACGGGGAGGTGTGAACGTGGCAACAACTCGTTTTGACTGCCCAGGAATAAATCGGCGGCTCCGCTTCCCCATAGCATGCTCCGCTTCCCCATTAGCATTTATCTCATCGCTGCCCCCCTCTTGCCGTCCTCTTATCCATCCACCAATACGAGGTTTTTTTTCTCCCACGCCTCACCACTCGCCTGCCCTGTTGGAAATATGCCCTAGAGGCAATAATAAAAGGATTATTATTATATTTCCTTGTTCATGATAATTGTCTTTTATTCATGCTATAATTGTATTATCCGGAAATCGTAATACACGTGTGAATACTTAGACCAAATACGTCCCTAGTAAGCCTCTAGTTGACTAGCTCGTTGGTTAACAGATAGTCATGGTTTCCTGACTATGGACATTAGATGTCATTGACAACGGGATCACATCATTAGGAGAATGATGTGATGGACAAGACCCAATCCTAAGCATAGCACAAGATCGTGTAGTTCGTTTTGCTAGAGCTTTTCCAATGTCAAGTATCTCTTCCTTAGACCATGAGATCGTGTAACTCCCGGATAACGTAGGAGTACTTTGGGTGTACCAAACGTCACAACGTAACTGGGTGACTATAAAGGTGCACTACAGGTATCTCCGAAAGTGTCTGTTGGGTTGACACGGATCGAGACTGGGATTTGTCACTCCATATGACGGAGAGGTATCTCTGGGCCCACTCGGTAATGCATCATCATAATGAGCTCAAAGTGACCAAGTGTTTGGTCACGGGATCATGCATTACGGTACAAGTAAAGTGACTTGCCGGTAACGAGACTGAACGAGGTATTGGGATACCGACGATCGAGTCTCAGGCATGTAACATACCGATTGACGAAGGGAATTGTATACGGGGTTGATTGAATCCTTGACATCGTGGTTCATCCGATGACATCATCGAGTAGCATGTGGGAGCCAACATGGGTATCTAGACCCCGCTGTTGGTTATTGACCGGAGAGCCGTCTCGGTCATGTCTGCGTGTCTCCCGAACCCATAGGGTCTACACACTTAAGGTTCGGTGACGCTAGGGTTATTAGGAAGACTTGTATGTGATTACCTAATGTTTTTCGGAGTCCCGGATGAGATCCCGGACGTCACGAGGAGTTCCGGAATGGTCCGGAGGTGAAGATTTATATATGGGAAGTTGTCAAACGGACACCGGAAAGTTTCGGGGGCATATCGGTATTGTACCGGGGCCACCGGAGGGGTTCCGAGGGTCTACCGGGAGGGGCCACCCCTCTCGGAGGGCCTCATGGGCCGCAAGTGGCAGGGAACCAGCCCCTGGAGGGCTGGGCGCCCCCTCCTTGGGCCCATGCGCCTAGTGTTGGGGGGGAACCCTAGTGGGGGCGCCCCCCTTGCTTGGGGGGCAAGCCCCCCTCCCTGGCCGCCGCCCCCCTCTAGATCTCATCTAGAGGGGGCCGGCCCCCTTCCCCCTTCCCCTATAAATAGAGGGGCGGGGGGAGGGCTGAACACCTGATCCAAGGCGCAGCCCCTCCCCTCCCCAACACCTCTCCTCCTCCGTTGAGTGCTTGGCGAAGCCCTGTCGGAGTACTGCCTCTCCACCATCATCACGCCGTCGTGCTGCTGCTGGAGCCTTCTTCCTCAACCTCTCATTCCCCCTTACTGGATCAAGAAGGAGGAGACGTCAACCACTCCGTACGTGTGTTGAACGCGGAGGTGCTGTCCGTTCAGCACTTGGTCATCGGTGATTTGAATCACGACGAGTACGACTCCATCATCACCGTTCTCTTGAACGCTTTCGCACGCGATCTACAAGTGGTATGTAGATGCAATCTCTCTCCCATGACTCGTTTCTTAGATGAACTCATAGATGGATCTTGGTGAAACCGTAGGAAATTTTTTATTTTTTGCAACGTTCCCCAACAGTGGTATCAGAGCTAGGTCTATGTGTAGTTCTCTATTGCACGAGTAGAACACAATTTTGTGGTGGGCGTAGATCTTGTCAACTTGCTTGCTGCTACTAGTCTTTTCTTGCTTCAGTGGTATTGTGGGATGAAGCGGCCCGGACCGACCTTACACGTACGCTTACGTGAGACAGGTTCCACCGACTGACATGCACTAGTTGCATAAGGTGGCTATCGGGTGTCTGTCTCTCCCACTTTAGTTGGAGCGGATTCGACGAAAAGGGTCCTTATGAAGGGTAAATAGAAGTTGACAAAATCACGTTGTGATTATTCGTAGGTAAGAAAACGTTCTTGCTAGAACCCAATTGCAGCCACGTAAAAGATGCAACAACAATTAGAGGACGTCTAACTTGTTTTTGCAGCAATTGTCATGTGATGTGATATGGCCAGAAGTTGTGATGAATGATGAATGATATATTGTGATGTATGAGATCATGTTCTTGTAATAGGAATCACGACTTGCATGTCAATGAGTATGACAACCGGCAGGAGCCGTAGGAGTTGTCTTCATTTTTTGTATGACCTGCGTGTCATTGAAGAACACCATGTAAATTACTTTACTTTATTGCTAAACGCGTTAGCCATAGAAGTAGAAGTAGTCGTTGGCGTGACAACTTCATGAAGACACAATGATGGAGATCATGATGATGGAGATCATGGTGTCATGCCGGTGACGAAGATGATCATGGAGCCCCGAAGATGGAGATCGAAGGAGCTATATGATATTGGCCATATCATGTCACTACTATATAATTGCATGTGATGTTTATTATGTTTTATGCATTTTGTTTACTTAGAACGACGGTAGTAAATAAGATGATCCCTTATAATAATTTCAAGAAAGTGTTCCCCCTAACTGTGCACCGTTGCTAAAGTTCGTCGTTTCGAAGCACCACGTGATGATCGGGTGTGATAGATCATTACGTTCACATACAATGGGTGTAAGACAGATTTACACATGCAGAACACTTAGGGTTAACTTGACGAGCCTAGCATGTACAGACATGGCCTCGGAACACAAGAGACCGAAAGGTCGAACATGAGTCGTATGGAAGATACGATCAACATGGAGATGTTCACCGATGATGACTAGTCCGTTTCACGTGATTATCGGACACGGCCTAATCGACTCGGATCGTGTAACACTTAGATGACTAGAAGGATGTCAAACCTGAGTGGGAGTTCATTCAATAATTTGATTAGATGAACTTAATTATCATGAACTTAGTCTAAAACTTTTGCAAAATATGTCTTGTAGATCAAATGGCCAACGCTCATGTCAACATGAACTTCAACGTGTTCCTAGAGAAAACCAAGCTGAAAGATGATGGTAGCAACTATTCGGACTGGGTCCAGAACCTGAGGATCATCCTCATAGCAGCCAAGAAAGCATATGTCCTAGATGAACTGCTAGGTGAAGCACCCATCCCAGAGAACCAAGACGTTATGAATGTTTGGCAGTCACGTGCTGATGATTACTCCCTCGTCTTGGCGCCTCCCTCCCCCTGCTACACCTCTTCCTCCTCCCGCAGTTGCTTGGCGAAGCCCTGCCGGAGTCCTGCTGCATCCACCACCACGCTGTCGTGCTGCTGGATCTTCATCAACCTCTCCTTCCCCCTTGCTGGATCGAGATGGAGGAGACGCCACGCTGACCGTACGTGTGTTGAACGAGGAGGTTCCGTCCGTTCGGCGCTAGGATCTCCGGTGATAGGATCACGACGAGAAGGACTACCTCAACCCCGTTCTCTTGAATGCTTCCGCACGTGATCTACAAGGGTATGTAGATGCATCTCTCTCTCTTGTTGCTAGATGAACTCATAGATGGATCTTGGTGAACGTAGGAATTTTTTTATTTTATGCAACGTTCCCCAACAGTGGCATCATGAGCTAGGTCTTTGTGTAGTTCTCTATTGCACGAGTAGAACACAAATCTGTTGTGGGCGTAGATCTTGTCAACTTGCTTGCCCCTACTAGTCTTTTCTTGCTTCAACGGTATTGTGGGATGAAGTGGCCCGGACCAACCTTACACGTACGCTTACGTGAGACAGGTTCCACCGACTGACATGCACTAGTTGCATAAGGTGGCTAGCGGGTGTCTGTCTCTCCTACTTTAGTTGGAGCGGATTCGATGAAAAGGGTCCTTATGAAGGGTAAATAGAAGTTGACAAAATGACATTGTGGTTATTCGTAGGTAAGAAAACGTTCTTGCTAGAACCCAATTGTAGCCACGTAAAAGATGCAACAACAATTAGAGGATGTCTAACTTGTTTTTACAGCAATTGTCATGTGATGTGATATGGCCAGAAGTTGTGATGAATGATGAATGATATATTGTGATGTATGAGATCATGTTCTTGTAATAGGAATCATGACTTGCATGTCGATGAGTATGACAACCGACAGGAGCCATAGGAGTTGTCTTAATTATTGTATGACCTGCGTGTCAATGATTTAACGCCATGTAATTACTTTACTTTATTGCTAAACCGTTAGCTATAGTAGTAGAAGTAATAGTTGGCGAGCAACTTCATGGAGGCACGATGATGGAGATCATGATGATGGAGATCATGGTGTCATGCCGGTGATGAAGATGATCATGGAACCCCGAAGATGGAGATTGAAGGAGCTATATGATATTGGCCATATCATGTCACTACTTTATATAATTGCATGTGATGTTTATTATGTATTATGCATCTTGTTTACTTAGAATGGCGGTAGTAAATAAGATGATCCCTTATAATAATTTCAAGAAAGTGTTCCCCCTAACTGTGCACTGTTGCTAAAGTTTGTCGTTTCGAACCACCACGTGATGATCGGGTGTGATAGATCCTTACGTTCACATACAACGGGTGTAAGACAGTTTTACACATGCATAAACACTTAGGGTTAACTTGACGAGCCTAGCATGTACAGACATGGCCTCGGAACACAAGAGACCGAAAGGTCGAACATGAGTCGTATGGAAGATACAATCAACATGGAGATGTTCACTGATGATGACTAGTCCGTCTCATGTGATGATCGGACACGGCCTAGTCGACTCGGATCGTGTAACACTTAGATGACTAGAGGGATGTCAAATCTGAGTGGGAGTTCATTAAATAATTTGATTAGATAAACTTAATTATCATGAACTTAGTCTAAAATCTTTGCAAAATATGGCTTGTAGATCAAATGGCCAACGCTCATGTCAACATGAACTTCAACGCGTTCCTAGAGAAAACCAAGCTGAAAGATGATGGCAGCAACTATTCGGACTGGGTCCAGAACCTGAGGATCATCCTCATAGCAGCCAAGAAAGCCTATGTCCTAGAAGGACCGCTAGGTGAAGCACCCATCCCAGAGAACCAAGACGTTATGAACGCTTGGCAGTCACGTGCTGATGATTACTCCCTCGTTCAGTGCGGCATGCTTTATAGCTTAGAACAGGGGATCCAAAAGCGTTTTGAGAAACACAGAGCATAGGAGATGTTCGAGGAGCTGAAAATGGTTTTCCAAGCTCATGCCCGAGTCGAGAGATATGAAGTCTCCGACAAGTTCTATAGTTGTAAGATGTAGGAAAACAGTTCTGTCAGTGAGCACATACTCAAAATGTCTGGGTTGCACAACCGCCTGTCCCAGCTGGAGATCAACCTCCCGGACGAGGCGGTCATTGACAGAATCCTTCAGTCACTCCCACCAAGCTACAAGAGCTTTGTGTTGAACTACAATATGCAAGGGCTGGTAAAGACCATTCCTGAAGTATTCTCAATGCTGAAGTCAGCAGAGGTTGAAATCAAGAAAGAACATCAAGTGTTGATGGTCAATAAGACCACTAAGTTCAAGAAGGGCAAGGGTAAGAAGAACTTCAAGAAGGACGGCAAAAATGTTGCCGCGCCCGGTAAGCCAGTTGCCGGGAAGAAGTCAAAGAATGGACCCAAGCCTGAGACTGAGTGCTTTTATTGCAAGGGGAAGGGTCACTGGAAGCGGAACTGCCCCAAATACTTAGCGGACAAGAAGGCCGGCAACACTAAAGGTATATTTGATATACATGTAATTGACGTGTACCTTACCGGTACTCGTAGTAACTCCTCGGTATTTGATACCGGTGCCATTGCTCATATTTGTAACTCACAGCAGGAGCTGCGGAATAAGCGGAGACTGGCGAAGGGCGAGGTGACGATGCGCGTCGGGAATGGTTCCAAGGTTGATGTGATCGCCGTCGGCACGCTACCTCTACATTTACCCACGGCATTAGTTATGAACCTCAATAATTGTTATTTAGTGCCAAGTTTGAGCATGAACATTGTATCTGGATCTCGTTTAATACGAGATGGCTACTCATTTAAATCTGAGAATAATGGTTGTTCTATTTATATGAGAGATATGTTTTATGGTCATGCCCCGATGGTCAATGGTTTATTCTTAATGAATCTCGAACGTAATGTTACACATATTCATAGCGTGAATACCAAAAGATGTAAAGTTGATAACGATAGTCCCACATACTTGTGGCACTGCCGCCTTGGTCACATTGGTGTCAAGCGCATGAAGAAGCTCCATGCTGATGGACTTTTAGAGTCTCTCGATTATGAATCATTTGACACATGCGAACCATGCCTCATGGGCAAAATGACCAAGACTCCGTTCTCCGGAACAATGGAGCGAGCAACCAACTTATTGGAAATCATACATACCGATGTGTGTGGTCCAATGAGCGTTGAGGCTCGCGGAGGATATCGTTATGTTCTCACTCTCACTGATGACTTGAGTAGATATGAGTATGTCTACTTGATGAAACACAAGTCTGAGACCTTTGAAAAGTTCAAGGAATTTCAGAATGTGGTAGAGAATCAACGTGACCGAAAGATAAAGTTCCTACGATCAGATCATGGAGGAGAATACTTAAGTAACGAATTTGGTACACACTTAAGGAAATGTGGAATCGTTTCACAACTCACGCCGCCTGGAACACCTCAGCGTAATGGTGTGTCCGAACATCGTAATCGCACTCTATTGGATATGGTGCGGTCTATGATGTCTCTTACCGATTTACCGCTATCATTTTGGGGATACGCTCTAGAGATAGCTACATTCACTTTAAATAGGGCACCGTCTAAATCCGTTGAGACGACACCGTATGAATTATGGTTTGGAAAGAAATCTAAGCTGTCGTTTCTAAAAGTTTGGGGATGCGATGCTTATGTCAAGAAATTACAACCTGAAAAGCTCGAACCCAAGTCGAAAAAATGCGTCTTCATAGGATACCCTAAGGAAACCATTGGGTATACCTTCTACTTAAGATCCGAGGGCAAGACCTTTGTTGCCAAGAACGGATCCTTTCTGGAAAAAGAGTTTCTCTCGAAAGAAGTAAGTGGGAGGAAAGTAGAACTCGATGAAGTACTACCTCTTGAACCGGAAAGTAGTGCAGCTCAGGAAAATGTTCCTGTGGTGCCTACACCAACTGGAGAGGAAATTAATGATTATGATCAAGGTACTTCGGATCGAGTTGCTACTGAACCTCGTAGGTCCACAAGGACATGTTCCACACTAGAGTGGTATGGCAACCCTCTCCTGGAAATCATGTTGTTAGACAACGGTGAACCTTCGAACTATGAAGAAGCGATGGCGGGCCCAGATTCCAACAAATGGCTTGAAGCCATGCAATCCGAGATAGAATCCATGTATGAAAACAAAGTATGGACTTTGACAGACTTGCCCGATGATCGGCGAGCGATAGAAAACAAATGGATCTTTAAGAAGAAGACGGACGCGGATGGTAATATTACCATTTATAAAGCTCGACTTGTCGCTAAGGGTTATCGACAAGTTCAAGGGGTTGACTACGATGAGACTTTCTCTCCCGTAGCGAAGCTGAAGTCCGTCCGAATCATGTTAGGAACTGCCGCATACTATGATTATGAGATATGGCAGATGGACGTCAAAACAGCATTCCTTAACGGGCATCTTAAGGAAGAACTGTATATGATGCAGCCGAAGGGTTTTGTCGATCCTAAGAATGCTAACAAAGTATGCAAGCTCTAGCGATCCATTTATGGGCTAGTGCAAGCATCTCGGAGTTGGAACATTCATTTTGATGAGATGATCAAAGCGTTTGGGTTTATGCAGACTTATGGAGAAGCCTGCGTTTACAAGAAAGTGAGTGGGAGCTCTGTAGCATTTCTCATATTATATGTAGATGACATACTTTTGATGGGAAATGATATAGAACTTTTGGACAGCATTAAGGCCTACTTGAATAAGTGTTTTTCAATGAAGGACCTTGGAGAAGCTGCTTACATATTAGGCATCAAGATCTATAGGGATAGATCGAGACGCCTCATAGGTCTTTCACAAAGCACATACCATGATAAGATTTTGAAGAAGTTCAAAATGGATCAGTCCAAGAAAGGGTTCTTGCCTGTATTACAGGGTGTGAGATTTAGCTCGGCTCAATGCCCGACCACGGCAAAAGATAAAGAAGAGATGAGTGTCATCCCCTATGCTTCAGTCATAGGATCTATTATGTATGCCATGCTGTGTACCAGACCTGATGTAAACCTTGCCGTAAGTTTGGTAGGAAGATACCAAAGTAATCCCGGCAAGGAACACTGGACAGCGGTCAAGAATATCCTGAAGTACCTGAAAAGGACAAAGGACATGTTTCTCGTTTATGGAGGTGACGAAGAGCTCGCCGTAAAGGGTTACGTCGACGCTAGCTTCGACACAGATCTGGATGACTCTAAGTCACAAACCGGATATGTGTATATGTTGAATGGTGGAGCAGTAAGCTGGTGCAGCTGCAAGCAGAGCGTCGTGGCGGGATCTACATGTGAAGCGGAGTACATGGCAGCCTCGGAGGCAGCGCATGAAGCTATTTGGGTGAAGGAGTTCATCACCGACCTAGGAGTCATACCCAATGCGTCGGGGCCGATCAAACTCTTCTGTGACAACACTGGAGCTATTGCCCTTGCCAAGGAGCCTAGGTTTCACAAGAAGACCAGGCACATCAAGCGTCGTTTCAACTCCATCCGTGAAAATGTTCAAGATGGAGACATAGATATTTGCAAAGTACATACGGATCTGAATGTCGCAGATCCGTTGACTAAACCTCTCTCACGAGCAAAACATGATCAATGCCAGAACTCTATGGGTGTTCGATTCATCACAATGTAACTAGATTATTGACTCTAGTGCAAGTGGGAGACTGTTGGAAATATGCCCTAGAGGCAATAATAAAAGGATTATTATTATATTTCCTTGTTCATGATAATTGTCTTTTATTCATGCTATAATTGTATTATCCGGAAATCGTAATACACGTGTGAATACTTAGACCAAATACGTCCCTAGTAAGCCTCTAGTTGACTAGCTCGTTGGTCAACAGATAGTCATGGTTTCCTGACTATGGACATTAGATGTCATTGACAACGGGATAACATCATTAGGAGAATGATGTGATGGACAAGACCCAATCCTAAGCATAGCACAAGATCGTGTAGTTCGTTTTGCTAGAGCTTTTCCAATGTCAAGTATCTCTTCCTTAGACCATGAGATCGTGTAACTCCCGGATACCGTAGGAGTACTTTGGGTGTACCGAATGTCACAACGTAACTGGGTGACTATAAAGGTGCACTACAGGTATCTCCGAAAGTGTCTGTTGGGTTGACATGGATCGAGACTGGGATTTGTCACTCCGTATGATGGAGAGGTATCTCTGGGCCCACTCGGTAATGCATCATCATAATGAGCTCAAAGTGACCAAGTGTTTGGTCACGGGATCATGCATTACGGTATGAGTAAAGTGACTTGCCAGTAACGAGACTGAACGAGGTATTGGGATACCAACGATCGAGTCTCGGGCATGTAACGTACCGACTGACGAAGGGAATTGTATACGGGGTTGATTGAATCCTCGACATCGTGGTTCATCCGATGACATCATCGAGGAGCATGTGGGAGCCAACATGGGTATCCAGATCCCGCTGTTGGTTATTGACCGAAGAGCCGTCTCGGTCATGTCTGCGTGTCTCCCGAACCCGTAGGGTCTACACACTTAAGGTTCGATGACGCTAGGGTTATTAGGAAGACTTGTATGTGATTACTGAATGTTTTTCGGAGTCCCGAATGAGATCCCGGACGTCACGAGGAGTTCCGGAATGGTCAGGAGGTGAAGATTTATATATGGGAAGTTGTCAAACGGACATCGGAAAGTTTCGGGGGCATATCGATACTGTACCGGGGCCACCGGTGGGGTTCCGGGGGTCCACCGGGAGGGGCCACCCCTCTCGGAGGGCCTCATGGGCCGCAAGGGGTAGGGAACCAGCCCCTGGAGGGCTGGGCGCGCCCCCCCTTGGGCTCATGCGCCTAGGGTTGGGGGGGAACCCTAGTGGGGGCGCCCCCATTGCTTGGGGGGCAAGCCCCCCTCCCTGGCCGCCGCCCCCCCCTCTAGATCTCATCTAGAGTGGGCCGGCCCCCTTCCCCCTTCCCCTATAAATAGAGGGGCGGTGGGAGGGCTGAACACCTGATCCAAGGCGCAGCCCCTCCCCTCCCCAACACCTCTCCTCCTCCGTTGAGTGCTTGGCGAAGCCCTGTCGGAGTACTGCCTCTCCACCATCATCACGCCGTCGTGCTGCTGCTGGAGCCTTCTTCCTCAACCTCTCCTTCCCCCTTGCTAGATCAAGAAGGAGGAGACGTCATCTACTCCGTACGTGTGTTGAACGCGGAGGTGCTGTCCGTTCAGCACTTGGGCATCGGTGATTTGAATCACGGCGAGTATGACTCCATCATCACCATTCTCTTGAACGCTTCCGCACGCGATCTACAAGTGGTATGTAGATGCAATCTCTCTCCCATGACTCGTTGCTTAGATGAACTCATAGATGGATCTTGGTGAAACCGTAGGAAAAAATTTATTTTCTACAACGTTCCCCAACATGCCCATCCCGCCGCTGCACCTCCGCCGTCGACATGCCCAAGCACACCATGGGAGGGAGGGCCGACGCCGGGGCCGATGACATGGCGCAAGAAGCATCCAAGCGCCCGGCGAAGCTGCACATGGAGAAACCCGTCCCCGCCGGCAAGGTGTCCAGCCGACAGCAGGGCGGCCTTGACATCGTCGACCACGTCCAGGCTCCGGTGCAGGTGTCACCTACGCCAGAGCAGGTGACTCATCTGCCTGCTCTGCCACGCCATCTGCCTCCTCTGCCGCAGCCCGTGGTCAACGTCGACGGCGACGACGACGAAGAAGAGGTCAGTCCTATTTTAGGAAATATCCTAGGTTTCCTTGTTCAGTCCCTTATCTATTTTTGGGCATGGCTAGGGTTTCCGCTTTTCTTCCATCTATGAAATCCGTACCTAGATTCATTAGATCCGGTAGGTTTCAAGGGTGGATCCACATGGGCGCATGGGTGTGGGGGTCGACTCCTCATTGTATAGGTTATCTTGTTTTTAAGATCTACCAACCACTCCGATCCATGGCTCTCGTGCATCCAAAATGTTTTGATGCCAAATTTTAAGATAGATCTACCAACCACCCGAAATTTTCTGCCCAAAATTTCTTATATATGGTTCTTTTATTGCTAAATGGACTAAAAGTGGTGTAGTTTGTGCACTAAACTTCATGTCAATTTGTATAAAACTAGCCTCTGACGCTTAATCCAGCAGACACATTTTTTGTCGTTCAATTTGCTCAACACCGATTGCTTGATTCCTGGAGTCCAATTACCATAGGCTGTAGTATTTTAGACTTGTTATCATCCCTACTTGAAATATATTATTTGCTTGCTTATTTTAAGCATAATATTTTCTGCAAGTAAAGGATAACAACACCATGCCTTTTTTACGAAAATGTCATAGTAAATAATCTTCATTTTCTGTCATTCATGTGTGTACTGTCAATATGATGGAAAAATAATATTATCACATGAACATTTTAGATATTACTCCTAACTCTTTAATTTCTTGAGTAACAGAAGCAGAGGCAGTAGAATGCCTTCTGGACTCAAAAGCCAACTTGATCTCAGCCGTTTGAAAAATATTGTTGTGGTTTTGGTTTGCAATATAAATTTTTGAACACCCAACTTTGAAATCCTGGGTCCGAAGCTGTGTTGCTAGGTTGCATTAGTTTAGGCATGTATATGACATTTTTGATCTATATAAAATATTCTGCTATTTATGTGGGACCAGGTAGCTGCTCTGGTTCCTCAGAAGGAGCAGGTGTCTCCTCTGCCGCGGGTGACACCTCCTATGCTCGAGCGTGTGGTCGTCGGTGATGTCAACAAAGAAGACGTTAGTCATCTATCTCCTTTATTTTTTTGTAAAAGCCTAGGTGTGCTCTGGTCAGTCCTTTTGTCTATTTTTGGGGAAGTCTAGGGTTTCTTTCTATCTTTGATTGATGGATTCCATATCAATATTCTGTAGATGTGTTAGGTAACTAGCTAGGTTACATGTGTTGAGCCCTGTATAGGCAATATTTTGATCTAGATAAATTATTCTGCTAATAAATCCACCTAGCTAGGTTTGGTGACTGTGCTAATACAAATACTTTAATACAAATACGTAGCTTGACCTTGGAATTGAATTGCCTACGTAGGTGATTGTGAAAATATTTTCTGCAACTTAAGGATAACAACATGATGCCTTGTTTATGAAAATGTCATATTCTATGGTCATGAAGCAAATAATCTTCATTTTCTGTCATTCATGTGTGTACTGTCTGTATGATGGAAAAATAATATTTTCACATGAACATTTTAGATATTACTCCTAACTCTTTAATTTCTTGAGTAACAGAAGCAGAGGCAGAAGAATGCCTTCTAGACTCAAAAGCCAACTTGATCTCAGCCGTTTGAAAAATATTGTTGTGGTTTTGGTTTGCAATATAAATTTTTGAACACCCAACTTTGAAATCCTAGGTCCGAAGCTGTGTTGCTAGGTTGCATTAGTTTAGGCATGTATATGACATTTTTTATCTATATAAAATATTCTGCTATTTATGTGTGGGACCAGGTAGCTGCTCTGGTTCCTCAGACGGAGCAGGTGTCTCCTCTACCACAGGTGACGCCTCCTGTGCCCGAGCCTGTGGTCGTCGGCGATGTCAACAAAGAAGACGTTAGTCATCTATCTCCTTTAAATTTTTGTAAAATCCTAGGTGTGCTCTGGTCAGTCCTTTTGTCTATTTTTGGGGAAGTCCAGGGTTTCTTTTTATCTTTGTCGATGGACTCCATATCTATATTCTGTAGATGTGTTAGGTAACTAGCTAGGTTACATGTGTTGAGCCCTGTATAGGCAATATTTTGATCTAGATAAATTATTCTGCTAATAAATCCACCTAGGTTTGGTGACTGTGCTAATACAAATACGTTAATACAAATACGTAGCTTGACCGTGGAATTGAATTGCCTATGTAGGTGATTGTGAAAATATTTTCTACAACTTAAGGATAACAACACCATGCCTTGTTTATGGAAATGTCATATTCTATGGTCATGAAGTAAATAATCTTCATTTTCTGTCATTCATATCAGTACTGTCATTACGATGGACAAAGGATCTTTTCACATGAAAATTTTAGATATTACTCCCTCCATTTGAAAATATTGTTGTGGTTTTAGTTTGCAATATATATTTTTGAACACCCAAGTATGAAGTCCTGGATCTGTAGCTGTGTAGCTAGATTACATTTATTGAGGCATGTATATGTCAGTTTTTGACCTATATAAATTATTCCGCTAATAATCCGGAACAGGTAGCTCCTCTGGCTCCTCTGCCAGAGCAGGTGGTGGCTACTCAGCCTCAGCCGGGTGTTCATCTGCCGTGGTTGCTGCCTCCCTTGCCCCCACCTGTGGTCGTCGCCGACGAGAATGAAGAAGAGGTTAGTCATCTATCCCCTTTATTTATTCATTTATTTATTTTGTAATATCCTAGGTTTTCCCTGGTCAGTACAAGGCAAATAAGTTATTAAAATGTTGAGTACATGTTTGGTTGCACTTGATCAATCTTTGGTTTAAATGTTCCATAAGTGGCTGTGGCAATGATTTTAAACATTGATTATCTCTAAGCAATGGCTATTTTAGAAAGAAATTGGATATCATCAATGTTTTACTTGAGTTGTTTTAATTAGTTCTTTTGTAGGGTTTTTATCATTTATGCCACCAGTTGTATCCCACTACTCAGTTTTTCCCTTAGAAGTTACAGCCGCTCAAAAATGGCATCGGTTCATGAGATGCTTACTCAAAAATGCCATTAGATGTATAAAAAATGCCATCGTTTCGTTAGATGTTTGCTCAATAATGCCATTAGACATTGTTATTTTCATGTAAAACTTGTTGACCATCTAATATGACAAAAAAAGCCCAGGCCCACATTTCAGTTCTCTCTCTCTCACAATGATAAGTGTGGCCCCACTTGTGAGGAGTAAGTAAGCGAATAATTTTACCGGAAAATAAGAACGCTGTTGGGATCAAGTGGTCCCACACTTTATTGTAGTGAGATAGAGGGAGAGCTGGCATGTTGGTCCATAGGTATTGATGCCATTATAGCATGTCAAGATAGATTTGATATCACAATAATGATGCGCAGTGGCATTTTTGAGCATCTGTCTAACGAAGTGATGGCTTTTTTTAGCACTAGAAATTCCTAGTGGTGATACTTAGTTGTGGGACACAACTGGTGGCATAAATGATAAAAACCCTTTTTTGTAAGTACAACATTTGGGATCACTTATTGTCAGAATTCATAATAATTAACTACTTTACCTAGAACGTTGAATGGTTCAGGAACATTGATGGGTGGGGTATCGATCAACAGGGGAAACTTCCACGACGATAACATGGGGACTTTCAATATCCATCATCGTAAGCACACAAAATTCTAACCCTAAATAAATACAGCTCACGAGCTATTTTATCTAGTCATGAGTTATAAGTCTTTTTTTGCATTAGTACATCTGTATGCTGCTCTGCCATGTTACATCATCAGTTCATGCATTTTTACGTAACAAGTGAATTTTGTTGCACTAAAGGGCAGTTTGGTTTGTGACTAACTTTGCCAAAGATTGCTATACCTAAGGTTAGGCAAGCTTGACCAACTTAAGTGAGTGTTTGGTTCCAGCACACCTTAGGCAAGCCACACTTGGGTCCCACATGGCATACACACAATAAGTGTGGCAAGGTTCCTTAGGCTTGCCAACTTGTGGCTCTCATTTTGATGAACTAACCTTAGGCAAGTTTGGGAAAAATGTGTGGCAAAATGTGGCAATGCTAGTGCTCTCTTCGACATGTATGGTTGATCCTTCATTTTTTTACTATATGGTACTATCCCATTTAGTTGCTTATGTAGCAACTAATAAGTTATGCATTTATTTTTTCAACGCCATTTGAAGATATTTTACGCTGTCATCAATTACATTATGTTTCATAGACTATGTGCCTGCTGAATTATCATATTAAATATACTTACGCAATATTTTGTACTACATGTAGGTCCTAAGTGACGATGTTGACAGTGACCCAGAAACCCAGAGGATCTTCAGAGGCAGAAATTGAGGCAGCTGAACAATGGTGAGCTCGAGAAAGATGTGAGGCCTAGATCCGAAAAGGGCTACAGATGCCCTTTCTGCAACAAGGTGATGAAAGGCGACCTGTTGAGTACCATCAACAATGCAATCGGAACATCCCAAGGCAGCACCAAGAATGGCTACGCTTTCAGGGTGAAGCACGCCGCGTATGCCGACTACTTGATTAGGCTTCTTTGAGGATTTAGGGAAGTGCGCACCCTCGCAGCTAGAACTGATGCTCTTTTGGTTGTAACTATGCTAAGTACTACCGTATGCTATACTTCGTTGGTGAACGTTTATGGTTGAACTATGTGCACCAGTACTACTAAGTGGTGCTTGCTTTTGTATAAATATATATATGCATGGAAGCGTTGAACTAAGGTAGAACTATGTTAATTGGTGTGTGGTTTGGCATCTTTGCTTGTTAAACTCGTGCTCATTAATCATCGACTCATTTAGATTTAGTAGCATAAAACCCTGATTTGCTCGGTTCGTTTGAAGCTAGTTAAGCTTGTGAGCGCTAGTTAACAGATTTTGATGTGTTATGGTATTCATGATGAGTGTGTACATGTGGTTTTCAAGGAGGATGGTGACTCAAAAATTAAATGCACTAGTTTGCTGCCTAAGGTGTTGATCTAAGTAATACTAGAACCATCGTGTTGTGGCGTGGCTACATGATGATCACAAAGTCTCGATCCAAGTAATACTAGATCACTTGATGACAATTTCATCTGATGTTTTCACAAGTCTTGAGCCTTAGGGTTTATGTACACAATTTTCAATCCCCAACCCATCCACCCCGGACACGATCTTTGGATTGCATCACGTAGATGTGCAAAATCCAGTTCCTAGGTCCTGCCCCAAGCGCCTACGCTTGTGATTTTTTTCCAGGATCCTAATTAAGCGCCTAAATAAGCGCTGCTGTATTGAAGGTGCCCAATGCCAACCAATCAATTTTTCTCATAAGTATTTCCGCCATAGTAGGTAACTACCAATTACTCCCCGCATCTCTCCCCTAGGTTACGCTCTAAAACCATCGCCGCCGCTCACACGCCCGCCTCCCTGCCGCCGGATATGAAATCCACTTGTCGAGGTCGATTGGCCATCGTGACAGATCGTGGCCATGGGCGTGAGGGGCCTGTCATGGACAGCGTCGTGACAGATCGTGGACTTGCGGGGCGAACCACCAACGTCATCGTCCATCTTATGGATCAGGATCCCCACGAGAAAGCTTTGGACTACTCGGTGTCCGACCCAGAGAAGCATCGTGTCAACGAGGTGCAGTACTCCGTCGCAAGCAGCACCACATGCACGACATGGCTGGAATTCCGTTACGGTAATTTTAATTTTTTAACCGTAGATCTGTCTTCAAGTTTAAGGTTAGAGGTTAATCATTAAACCATCAATGCATTGTTGAATTGGCATAATGGAATCTAGCTCTAAATATAATGTTGATCATCAGTACGTAATGATCATTATTTATTCAATCAATCTTTGAGAAATTAATGGTTCATCCACTCCACAATTTAGTGCGTTTTGGTTTTATGCCAAAAGTCAGACATCATAAAGGTTGTGCATGTTTATTGACATTTTTTTAAAAGTATATCATATGATTTATGCTTTCATATGGATTTGATATTGCCTTTTTCTCCTTAATTTTGAAAGTTAATAAATATTTACTTTAAAAATAATTTATAGGCACTACAGTATGAAACTTAAGTCATATTAGGTACTGAAAACAATGGTGCAGCTTATATCATACATAATTTTAACTTGCAGCCTTATTCTCATGATTATGCGGACATTTTCGAAGGAGAGATGGATGTACACACTCAGAAAACCCTTGAAGAATTGCAGAATGGACAGTGCAACGTGCTTAAGCGTATGGCATATCGTTGCGCGTTCTGTGGCAAATATCTGGACCCGGCTTTCGTTAGTATTCTTGAGCACGCCAAAGGAGTTGCCAAAGGATACCAAATGAAGCATGGTGTGAGGGCGGAACACAAGGCGCTAGCCCAATATCTCAGGAATTTGTCAGACAAAGAGAAGGTTCGAAGAAGGCGTTATGAGAACCAGCATGCCAAAGAATAGATGAATAAACGTAACCCTGAAGAAGTTCTGGTTGGCATAAGTAGTCATTTGTGGTTGTTTTTTTTGAAAATACCAATGAATATTTTAATTATCATAGTTTTTGCAGAAATGTTACATTTATTAAATTTAATCATAAAAATGCATACAATTCAATTATTGATTTTTTCAAATATTTGTAACCTTGCATCTAATAGTTTAGCATTTTACTGGTTAACCAT
>NC_041391.1:634681018-634709492 GCF_002162155.2 Triticum dicoccoides
TGTGGAGTGCTTAAAATTATTCAAGATCAATTGGTGTACTGAAAGACTCATCCACATGCAATATGAACAGTAGTGTATTTTTAGGGTTTCTTCAAAAGAACACCTGTGGTCATGCTGATCTTTTCTGTTTGGCCAGAATTGGTAAAGCTGCCAAATCTGCATCTCATCCGGCCCAACACTTTGTTCCTTTTGTGGGCCTGTATAAGTGGGAGGCAGAGAGAAAAGTGGGCGATGGCCCCAACCCCACCCCATCCCAATCCCACCACACTTCGTTCCACTTTGTTCTTTGCAGAGACAGAGAGGCGACACGGAGGGCAACGCTAGGGTTTGCCAAGACCTCACCTTGGCCGCCCCGTCGTCATCAAATCCGCCGAATCCGCGAGGCCACCCACTCCCCCCTGCTCCGGCCATGATCCTCCACTCCCCCCTGCTCCGTCCATGATCCTCCACCAGAACTTTTCATCCCCAATCCTGGTCGCGCCGCCCGAAGCTCCGGTGGTGACCGGAGCCAGCTTCAAACAAGTCCACTCCAGCCCACTTCGCAGGTAAGATTTATCTTCCCTGCCCTTCGAATGTCGATCTGACACTTGCTTGTGTGCATATTTCGGGTATTCGCAGATTTACTGTCAACTAGTAGGTCATCTTGCTTGACAGATGCTATCAAGTAGTTTTTCCCCCTGGAAAATGACCCCTCACTGCTAGATATAGAAAAAGTATATTCACAGGAGCATAAACATGTTTTGGTTTGTTGGGATAGTTTGAAGACTGTGTATATGTATTTGCTGATGCTTAGTTATTAAAATCTAAAAAGGTGAGCACAGAAGCAGTCCATGAGGAATTTGTAATGATGGAATGAGGATCAGTTATAGTTTCATGTATTACTCGATGGTAGTATGATGATTAGTGCATATTTTGAAGGATTTGTCAAGTATAGACTGCTCTTGATTGGTGCATGCTTTTGATGATATGTGCACACATGTAATATTTTTGGTTCGTGCATATTTTTGTTGATTGTTGTTACTGCTTACTTGAATTATGTCATCCTATCTCGAAGATATGGTATGGGCTTGTTGGGGTCAATGAAAATTTGATGTGAGCTAGTAGTTCACATTGCAACAAATTCCTCACTAATGGATTTTCTGCCATTATACTTCATAATCATGATTTTACTTGTTGGTATGGGTAGTAATGAGTAAATAAATAGCAAGTATACAAAAGAGTGACTATTGGTCAGCATACCTTGCTCGTTCTCATAGCCTTCACTATGCTGTCATCTTGCTTGAGAGATTCTATCATGTCCTTATTCTCACTGGAAATTGGAAAATTAACCTCCACAGGTACCTCTAAAAATGGTATGTACAGCAAAAAATGCATTATTTGTTTTGCTGGGACAATTTAAAGACTTTATATTTATTACCTGATGGTACCACACAACAACCCATCAGGAAATTTGCAGTGATCAAAGGCAGATCAGTTATTGTTTCACGTATTGCTCGATGAGACCAGTCAATCATGGTTCATTTGTACATGGCTACTAATTGGTTGGTTACCAATTTTTCTTGTCCAGCTCACAAAATTGTAACCTTGAAATATCCTAATTGGTTATGTCTGCCCAATGATTATGAGTCTAACCACTTCTCTTGACTAGTCGTGCGAATAGTTGTCGATTAGCTTTTTCGTGTAGATGTTTACACATGAACTACGTACTTAGCGAGAAGTATGCGAAAAGATTATTCACATTGTATATGGTGCTAACAATTCCTAATGGAAGACTGATTTCATATATCAATAACTAACATTTGTTCATTGCAATGCATGCAACAGGTTTGAATGGCAAGGGAAACCATCCTCATCAGTAGTGAAGAGAGTGATCACCGGACCACCTCAGATGATGCTTCAGATGGCACTTCACGTGGGAGTGACGGCTATAGCGGTGATGACGACACCTCTAGCGACTACGACACTAATGATAGTAATGATGGAGATGGAGATGTGGACCACGATCCTATCTTGGCACTACGGGGTAAAGTTCTATATGGCTGGTCAGATATTAAATGAACCGTGAAATATCAAAAGTTGATGTTTGAGTGACACTTGATTACCACACATTACTCTGTTTGGGTTCTAGATGACCTTCCAAATCAACATTTACTGAACTAGAGCTTACATAGAGGAGTGTTTAGTTGTTAGTTTAAATAAATCAAATATTCAATTTGCCCATGTTTCGACGAGATATTGCTAGGTGGATGTGATTGGGTTATCTATGTCCTTTATTTCTTGATCATTGGAGTAGGCATTGATCATTAACCCACTACTGATGTTCTAGATCTTACGTATGAAATTATTTACTACTCTGTCATCTTAAATTTTTGTATACAGGTCCGGGATACATTGTGAGAAAAGGAACTTTCGAGGATCGCATCTTCTACGACAACCATGTATCGCTAAACGAGGATCGGTGGGACTGTCTCAAATCCATAGTAACGAAGTGCCAACCTCCCATACCATACTATGTTAGCACCGTCACTCGCTCGACAGTCATCAGAGGGAAGAGCAAGATGGTAAACACTTGGACTTTTCTTTTTGCAAATTATACTTCACTAGTGAAAATGCCATCATGTAGAGACAGAGGGGAGGACGGGTGTGGTTGTGCAAATCATACTTAGTTTTTTTGTGTGCAAATCATACTTAATTTTTTATGTAACATTATTTATTTCCCAGTGCAATCAGATCTTCTCAAAGGATTACAGTCAGGCCTACCTCAAAGATTATCTGCGAAAGCCCATGGTTGTGTGTGTCACCAACGAACATTTTGAAGGTAATAAAAAGGTCTTATTCAAGATGGGCAAGAAGGATGGGCATGCGATCATGACGAAGAACTTGGGAGAAGTCGTTAAGGGAGCCAGAATGAAAGAAGATCAAATGGCTATCTTCAGGTTCATGGAAAGGAGTGGAGGTGGGCTTAGGGTGAACATGGTTAGTGGCATGAGGATTCGTTGACCCATGGAAGTAGTTTGACGCAAGTTTTATTATCTATATGTAGTAGCGAGTAACTGCAAGTTGGTAGTATCAGCTTTTGGGTCCTGTAAGTGCAACTTAGTAGTAATTGGTACTTGGTAGTAACTGGTACTTTGGTGGTATAACTTTTGGGTCCGACTGGGTATGAAAATCGTCCAGTAAGTGGAACTTGGCAGTAACTTGGTGGTACCCTATGTGGCGTAATGTACTTGCTATGCAAGTCTATATATATAACGCACCCTAGTACCCTCCTTGATATAATTACCTTTATGGACTGCAATTATATTTACTTTTTTTTGCCACAGTGATGTTAGTATTTTTAGAATCAAATCTAACCGGGTTTCAAATGGATTGGACACTACTTTCATTTTTGAACGAGGTTTTTGTGTTGGCTATTACGAGTTATTTTGTAAATGCGGTTTGTATGTGTGTCGCACAAAAAAATGCAATGCAATACAAAAACTTGCGGGTCAAAATGCAATGCCAAAAATGATGTTTCTGTTACTTTCGAAATGGCATGGCATGCTATTTTCAAAAACAGAGCAGACCAACATGTTTTTTTTAATTTGAAAAACAGTATACTAAAAACATGCCATCTTTTAAAAAGCGTAATTTAAAAAAGCGTTGTTTTCAAAATCAGCACGTTGCTTTCAAAACAGCATATTTCAAAAAGCATGTAATTTTTGAAATCACAATGCTATTTTAAAAACAGCGTTATATTTTTAGAATGAGGCTGTTATTTTGAAAGCAGCATGCTATTTTTAAAAACAATGTTATATTTTTAAAAACAACATTATATTTTTAGAATGAGGCTGTTATTTTGAAATTAGCATGCTATTTTTAAAAATATGAAATTCAAAAGAACATGATTTATTTAAATCAACATGCTATTTTTGAAATCAGCATGCCATTTTAAAAGTAGCATATTGAAAAGAGCATGCTATTTTTAAAATAAGCATGCTATTTTTAAAATTAGCATGATATTTTTGAAAATAGCATGTTATTTTAAAAGTAGCATATTGAAAAAAAGCATTATATTTTTAAAAAGTAGCATGCTATTTTTAAAATTAGCATGATATTTTTGAAATCAGCATGTTATTTTGAAAGTAGCATATTCAAAAGAGCATTATAATTTTAAAAGTAGCATGCTATTTTTGAACTCATATTTTTAAAATCAGCATGCTATTTTTAAAATAGCAAGGTATTTTAAAAACAGTATATTCAAAGCAGCATGCTATTTTTAAATCCACATATTCATTCTGTTTTATTTTCAATTGAACATGCTTTTTTCAAATGAGCATGCTATTATTAAAATATCAGTATGCTTATTTTCTATTTGAAAATAAACGATTTTGAAGGTTATTTGAAAACGATGTTTCTATGAATGTTCTATTTTCTTGTATATATAAATTTTCGGTTTCTATTTTATATTTCATCTATGAAATTTGACTACACTTGAACAAGTTTCAGCAATATATTATGTAAAAAAATGAAAAAAATAAAGAAAACCAACTTCACTAAAAATGCATTGTTTCATCGATGTTGATAAATCATAACTAGCCTACCATGTCGTCCCGTCCATAATAAAATGAGGGTGTAACAAGCAAACGAGGAATTCAGAAAAATAGTGGCAGTCCATCAAATGGGTCTAATACATCAGAAACAAGGTGGATCACGGAATGGAAAACTGTCTACTTTAGTTTGTTCTCAATTTTCGACCCCGGAAATAATTGTTTTCTCTGCTTGACCCTGTGCATCTAAACATCATGTATCTACTTCAGTATAGCTTTCCTGCATGAAACAACGTTTGTTAATAGGATAGCAAAGAAGATTTGAGCATGTACAATACACTATAACAGAAAAGACACTAACTTCACTGATTTTCTCGTCATAGCTACACAAGCTAACTTGACAGCTCTTATTCGCTCAGCATGTGATACATTCCTAGCAGGCCTTTTTGTCTTCATCACCCCTTTGGCCTGTTCTTTACCGCCCTTCCTAGAGTCTTTCCTGGAAAAGTTAACAAACGTCAACACAGTACTAGCAAATACCCGACTTCTAGAGCGGACATGTAAGTACAAAAACTAACTTCACTGGTTTTCCTCGCGCACCCTTGTCATCGTTATTTTTCTTCCTCCCAGCATTGACATTTGGAGCGCCCTTGCGTTTCCTGCAAAAAATGAAATAGATGAATCTGCAGCCAGCATCCGAAAACATGTTTAAGTACGCACAATTGTGCTGATGCCCACTTGTTTGGTTTTGCATAATCCTCTTCTGCAACCTCCAATGGTCCCTTCCTAGCCCTCCTCAGCCCACCATCTTCTGCATCTGAATCTTCCTCTTCTTCTTGAAAGTGCGTTATGTCGACTAGAGGGGGGGTGAATAGGCGATTTTTATGAATTCTTCACTGAGGAATTTGCTGGTGAGGAAATTCCTTAGCGAAGAACTATTAGCAGCGGAATAAGTACTCAGAAGTAAGCATAACAGAGTACACGCATAGTCATCATGATGAAATGAAGACTAGCACAGAGTACAGAAAGCGTAATCACAGGATAACACAAGATGAAGACAAACAGACTGAACAAATTGAACTGAGGAAATTGAGAAAGTCTTCAGTCAAAGTCTTCAAACACAAATATGAACAAACACTCAACACAGTAATGAGGAAATGAAAGGGTTGAGGAAATAGAACTAGTTAGGTTGGTGAAGACAATGATTTGGTAGACCAGATCCAACTGCTGTCTCAGTTGTACGTCTGGTTGGAGCGGCTGAGTATTTAAACTCGAGGACACGCAGTCCCGGACACCCAGTCGCCGAGCACGCAGCTCAGGACACCCAGTCCTCACCGCATTCTCCTTGAACTAAGGTCACGCAGACCTCGTCCAATCACTCGTGGTAAGTCTTCAGGCGACATCCAAACCTTCACAGACTTGGTCACTCGGCGATCCACAATTCCTCTTGGATGCTCTAGACGTTGACGCCTAACCGTCTGGAAGAAGCACAGTCTTCAAAGGTAACAAGCGTCGGATCCACGCGGGATCAATTACTTCAGTGATGCTCAATCACTTTGGGTTTTGTAGGTGTATGGGTTTGGGATTTTCCTCACTTGATGATTTTCGCTCAAAGTCCTCGGAGGATGGGTTGCTCTCAAATGACAAGTTTCAAGTTCTCTCGGAGCAGCCAACCAGCTAGTGGTTGTAGGGGGCGGATATTTATAGCAAAGGGAGCAGCCCGACATGATAAGACATAAATGCCCCTCAATGATATGACCGTTAGGTGGATAAGATATTTTGGGACAGCTGGCGCGCAGCACAGCAACGGTCGGAAATTTGACTCTCAAATTCCTCAAGGCTATCATGTTCCTCACTGTGTAGGTAATTCGTACTGAGGAATTCCTAACTCCTCAGTCAGAACAAATTCATCAGTGACCAGAAGAACTTCGTCTCTGTCACTGAAGAAAGTGACTGAACTGTATGAGATTTCCAAAGGCTTCACTCGAAGGGATTGGTAGGTGTAGGATTTTGAGTTGAGCATCACATGGAAATTTTTCCTTAGTATTTCCTCGACCCCCTTTAACAGTACGGTGTTTCCTATGACTTAAGAAAGAGAAAATGAAACTACGAAAACAAAAGTCTTCACGCTTCATGTTCCACAAATGAATACCAAGTCTTCAAGGTCACACCAATTTCTTCACTTTCAAAGTCTTCAGAAAGTCTTCAGAATATCAAAGTCTTCAGTTGAAGAACTTCATTTTTAGGGGTCGACTTTCTCTGTAAATATCAAACTGCTCATAGACTTATAGACCTGTGTACACTCACAAACGCATTAGTCCCTTAACCTATAAGTCTTCAATAAACCAAAATCACTAAGGGGCACTAGATGCACTTACAATCTCCCCCTTTTTGGTGATTGATGACAACATAGGTTAAGTTTTCAACGGGGATAAATATATGAAGTGTATTCACTGATATTGAGGAATTTGATTACAAGATATAGAAGAACTCCCCCTGAAGATGTGCATAGTGAGGAATTTGCTTTTGAAGCAATGCACATTTGAAGAGTTGAATCATGGAGATCTCCCCCTATATCTTGTAATTCATACACGCATTTGATATATAATATGAAGAATTTGAAATGCATGATGAAATATGGTGCCTGATGAGATTTAGTATGCGTGCAAAGTCATTAACGAGGAATAAGCATGCAGAGCATAATGCAACAAAAGTATCAGCGCACCATCGGGTTTAAGATTACAACTCGATCCAAATAAAAGTTTCAGAAGAACGAGAGCTGTAACTTAAAAAATTCCCTTAATATAGACCCGCTTGAAGACTAACTCGGATTTCTCCCCCTTTGTCATCAAATGACCAAAAGGATTGAAACTGAGGACTAACGCCCCTGAAGAATTTCAAGATGATAGAGGAGCGCCGGCGTTGTCGGGGTTGTTTGTTGTAGCAGGGCCTGCCGCAGTGTCGTCCAAATCTTCATACTCATCATTGTCACGTGATGAAGAATAAGAGCTGGCCACCAAGGAAGGAACTTTGACCTTCTTGAATTTCTTCGGTGGAGGTGCAGACCAGTCAAAGTCTTCCTTGAGACCCATATTCTTCAGATCTGCAGCGCTGTAGACATGAGAGAGAACAGCCCAGGTGCGGTTGAGGGTTTCATGGAGGTAGTAGTGGTTCTTCTTCACTGCATTGTGTGTTGAGGTCATGTTGTGAAGAATTGAACCAAACTGACGCTTGGCCCATCTATGATTGCGATCAATCTTCTGATGAAGACTGAGGAGTAACTCACGATCAGTCATCACCCTGGGTGATGTGGCTTGAGGAGTTTGCTTGGCTGAGGTATTTGCGGCAGAGTCATGTGTGGCAGAATCGTCATTGGTAGAGTAAGATGCAGCTTTGCGAAATTGACCATCCAAAGGACGAATGCCTTCATTGATCACAGCAGCGGCCTTGCCTTTATCATCAGCTGATGAAACTGTCCGTTTGAGGACTTCAATGGGAGGCAAGTAGCTACCGTGATTCAGAGTGTCAGCTTTGTAATTCAGTGAAGATCTTGCCCTGATGAATCTCATAATCCAAGGAGCATAGGGCTTCACCTCGAATGGTGACATAGCAATATTGGCCAGAGTCCTCATGAAGAAATCATGGAAGTTGACGGGAACGCCATGAATGAGGTTGAAAAGCATATTCTTCATGATGCCAACGACTTCTTCATCATTTGAGTCGTGGCCTTTGATAGGACTCATTGTCTTCGTCAGAATTCGATAGACAGTCCGAGGCACATACAATAATTCCTTGACGAGGAATTTGGTTCTTGGGGCCTGCCTTGGCTTCAAAGACTTCATCAGCACTTGCATATAGTGATTTGAAAGTTCTGGTTCATTGTAGATACAACGAGCATCATCAACTGGAGGACTGAGTGGTAGAGCACGAAGCAATTCAGTTGCTAGTGCCTTGTAGTGAGTATTTTCAGACATCCAGTCTAATACCCATGTGTTCACGTCTTCAGCGTTTCCGGTGATGTGCAGGGTTGCATAAAATTGAAGAATGAGTTCTTCATTCCAGTCACAGATATCAATGCAGAAATTCAGAAGTCCTGCGTCGTGAAGAACACTGATGACTGGCTCAAAGCCGGGCAGAGACTCCATGTCCACATGAGGAATATGTGCATGATCGAAGACTTTGTCTTTGTTGAAGAGCACTGAGGAATAGAAATTGGCTTGGCTGGCAGTCCAGAAACGCCTCTTCCTTATGCGAGCAGAATCATATGGATTATAATCAGTGAAGAATACGTGCTCGGCAAAGAAATCTTCAGCCTTGAACTTCTGTTTGCTTGAGAACGGATTCTTTTGCTTTGGCAGAGGGATGTCAGTGAGTTGCATCACCACCTCAGGAATCGCGAGCTCAGGTTCTTCAGGCTGAGGAATTTCTTGTTCCTCAACAGGTGCAGTTTGAGGATCAGCAGCAGCAGGTTCATCAGCACTAGTGGATGGAATTTCTTCATGCACAGAGAGAGTGGGTTGAGTTTCTTCAGAGCCCAATTGAACTGTTGGTGCAGGGGATTGAGGTATCTGTTGGAGCGGGGTGAAGAGAGGAGTATTGGGATGCTGACTTTCCCAAAAGTCATCATTCATCACAGGTGTGGTGCATCCTATATCCACATCTTCATCTTCAATTTCCTCAACACCAGCCTCTTCAGCTGTGAACTGAGGCATAGGTGAGGAAATGACTGGCGTTGAGGGGATTGCGTCCACCTCAATTTCTTCATCAATCTGCTCTGACGAAGCAGCAAAATGATGTTCTTCATCAGATCCGATGGGGATCTCATAGTCTTCTCCAAAAGGAAGAAGGTCCTTTGACGGCATGGAGGAAATTGGAACAACATCAATTGGATTTTCAAGTGAGCTGGTCATTGGCTTCATTTTCTTCGCAGCTGAAGAATTTGACACAGCTGATGCCTTCCTTTTCTTCACTGCAGCTCGCTCTGCAGCCTTGGTTTTCTTCACATCAAATGCACATGGAAGAATTGGAGTTGGTGTAGGCGCAGGAGGAGCTGAGGAATCTGGTTGAATTTCTTCAGGCGCAACTGGTGCAGTTGCCCTGACTTCTTCAGTTTCTTCAGGCACACCACTAGTGGATGCCCTGGCAATTTCTTCAGCAGCTGGAATGGGATCATCAGCCCTGGAACTAGCATTTTCATCAGCAGCCTGAACTTCATCAGCGGTGCTAGCATGTTCTTCAGTCGGCTGAGCTGAGGCTTCAGCCTGAGGAATTTCATGTTGCGTTGAGGCTGCAACATTTGTGAATTTCTTTGTCAGGTTGACGAATCTGACTTTGGCCCCTTGCCAATCAGCAGAATAAGCATCGAAGTTTTTGCTGAGGTCTTGAATTTCAGTCTGGACCTTGAGAAGTTCTTCAGGTGTCATTTTGACAACGTTTTTCTTCAGGAACTTCTCCTTTCTGTATTGAGCTTTCTTGATCTCTCTTGCCTTTTCAAACTTCCATTTCTCTTTAGTGATGAAATGGGTCAGCATGTGATTCTGACCAGCGGTCAGATGAAAATAAGGCATGGGGGTGTTTGGATCCTTGTGCCAGAGATCAATATAATCGAGGATTTTCCTCGGATCCAACAGCAGTGGCACAGATGTGCCTTTGGCTCTAGCGGCCTTCACCTGTCTGTCTCTGATGATTTTTGCGAGTTCATCATCAGAAGCTTCATCATCAGACGGCACATGGAATGCGACCTGCTTCTTCTTTGGACTTGGCCGAGGACCTCGTCCAGCTGTTGCTTTGGTCTTCAGCAGAGTCGGGCCAGATGATGAAATTGGTGCAGCTGAGGAACTTGCTGAGACACCAGAGGCAATCGAGAAACCAGTAGTCCTTTGACATGTAGTCAAATGCACAGGAGCTGAGGACTTTGTCGGAACTACTGAGTACTTGGGTGGAGCAGGAGCAGTGTGAGGAATTTGCCGTGAGGGCGCTGCTGAGGAACTTGGCCGTGAGGGCGCTGATGGTGAAGCACTTGGCTTACGAGCGGGCTTCTTTGGCATGGATTTCCTCGGTTGGACCGAGGCCTCAGGAGCAGTAGCAGTGGCAGAATCCTCATTGAATTTCTTCACTGCCTCCTTGGCTTGTCTTGCCAATTTGGCTTGGCGCTTAGCCCATTCTTCAGGAAAGTCCTCACCACGTTTGATGCTTGTGGGATCAGCTACTTGGCCAAGTGCCAATGGAGCTCTTGGGCACGGAGGATTGAGGGCGAATTTCTTCATGTACTTTGGAGTCACATATATGTATTCCCTCCATTCCCTTGCCCATCTCCGTTCAATCTTCTGAATGCGCACCTTGCGCTGATTTTTGTTTTCCTTGCCATATTTTGCTTCATCAGGTGTGCAATAGTCAGCATAAATTTCCTCAGGGATTTCATGGGGGTGTTTGGATCCTTGTGCCAGAGATCAATATAATCGAGGATTTTCCTCGGATCCAACAGCAGTGGCACAGATGTGCCTTTGGCTCTAGCGGCCTTCACCTGTCTGTCTCTGATGATTTCTGCGAGTTCATCATCAGACGGCACATGGAATGCGACCTGCTTCTTCTTTGGACTTGGCCGAGGACCTCGTCCAGCTGTTGCTTTGGTCTTCAGCAGAGTCGGGCCAGATGATGAAATTGGTGCAGCTGAGGAACTTGCTGAGATACCAGAGGCAATCGAGAAACCAGTAGTCCTTTAACATGTAGTCAAATGCACAGGAGCTGAGGACTTTGTCGGAACTGCTGAGGACTTGGGTGGAGCAGGAGCAGTGTGAGGAATTTGTCGTGAGGGCGCTGCTGAGGAACTTGGCCGTGAGGGCGCTGATGGTGAAGCACTTGGCTTACGAGCGGGCTTCTTTGGCATGGATTTCCTCGGTTGGACCGAGGCCTCAGGAGCAGTAGAAGTGGCAGAATCCTCATTGAATTTCTTCACTGCCTCCTTGGCTTGTCTTGCCAATTTGGCTTGGCGCTTAGCCCATTATTCAGGAAAGTCCTCACCACGTTTGATGCTTGTGGGATCAGCTACTTGGCCAGGTGCCAATGGAGCTCTTGGGCACGGAGGATTGAGGGCGAATTTCTTCGTGTACTTTGGAGTCACATATCTGTATTCCCTCCATTCCCTTGCCCATCTCCGTTCAATCTTCTGAATGCGCACCTTGCGCTGATTTTTGTTTTCCTTGCCATATTTTGCTTCATCAGGTGTGCAATAGTCAGCATAAATTTCCTCAGGGATTTCAAACGCAGTCATAACCTCAGGTTTCTTTCCTCCTTTCTGCGGCTTCTTACCGTCTGCCATAATCTTCAGTTGAGGAATTTTAACAAATGAGTTCTCTGAATAAGTATGCAGTTTTTCTTCGAGGAATGCTGCAAATGAGTTAAGTTGATGAGAACCTAGTGATTCAGCAGCAGACATGAGTACCTGTGAACAGAGTACAGGTGCGAGGAATTTGGAGAGGTCATATGCGTTCTGAGAAGGTTTTTCGAAAAGAACAAGTTTTGAGGAATTTGACCAGATGAGCCTTGAAGAATTTCACTAAGCGATCTTTGTCTTAGGTTCCAGATTTGTATAGATTGAGAATCCATACAATTGAGGAATCTTGAGGAAAATCAATGCTTAGAGAAACGAATCAAGAGCATAGTTTGTTTGAGGTGTTCATATATGTGAAGATTTGAAGAATAAACACCTTTGAAGATTTGTAGGAAAGTTTGAGAATCAAAGTGAGTAATAAAAGTAACTTTTAATTACCCGAAGTGAAGAACACGAAGAACTGAGAAAAACAGACGGGAAGTTTGTCAGGTTAGATCTTCCTTGCCCTAACTCGGCGGAGGAAGACAGCTACGGCGGCGGCGGAGTGAAGATTTCCGCGGTCGGCGTGAGTACGGCGGCGACGAGGTCGAGGCAACGAAGCTCTTCCTCACCGGCGACAATGGAGTAGCGGTGGCGCTAGGGTTTGAGGAGCTCGAGCGAGAGAGAGATGGTCGAGCGGAGTAAATGAAGTGAGGAAGGGGAGAGGGGTATTTATAGACACGGTGAAAAACTGTTCGCCCGAAGATTTGGGACGAACGTGCCCCTGCCCTTTCTCCTTCACGCGACATGTGTCACCCACGTACTGTGTAGTGGAGATCATGTACGATCGTGGGTGAATAGAATAATGCATCGTGAGATGCGGAACAGTTTGAGTGGCAAAAACCGAAAATTTGGTTAAGATTCGTTTTAAAGTTTCATTCGCAATTTCTTCAGCTGACAAGGACATAGTGAAGATTTTGAACGAGTTTCAAATAGAACGCACAAGAAGAATTTGTGAATAGATTGGGTTGAGTATAGCATAGAGGGGGAAGGGTCCGATCACATTCACTTAGCAGAAAAAACAACTTGAAGAAATAGCTATAAGTGAATGCTGTAGAGGAGATAAACTCATACATATATATAGCCAATGAAGAAAAACGAAGGAACCAGTGAAGATTTTGAAAAGTTGAAGAATTTGAAAAACTGAAGAATTTCAAAACTGAGAAAAAAACTCAAATTAAAGATTTTCAACTTTTTGTGGTGGCGTGACCCACCGTATAAGAATGATGATTTCAGACACCGCGTACAATTTGTCGTAGGGTTCTGAGAATCAAATTCTTCATTAATTTCTTCACACTTAGAGTGTTATTCTTCATTGATTGAAGAAAAACGTTTGTTCATGTGTTGCACATCTAAGTCATCAATTTTGCATAAGTGTTAGGATGTGTGTCCTTTTCAAAGAACATTCGAAGATTCTAAGATATTTAGCTCACACCGCAACTTGCTAAATCTCTTCTCATCCAAGGGCTTAGTGAAGATATCAGCTAGCTGTTCTTCAGTCTTCACGTGCTCGATAGAGATGTCGCCCTTCAACACATGATCACGAAGAAAATGATGATGAATCTGAATGTGCTTTGTCTTCGAGTGCTGAACTGGGTTGTGAGCAATCTTGATGGCACTCTCATTGTCGCAGAGGAGAGGCACATTCTTCACATTGACGCCATAGTCCTTGAGTGTTTGCTTCATCCAAAGCAGTTGAGCACAGCAAGAGCCAGCAGCAATGTATTCAGCTTCCGCAGTAGACAGTGATACACAGTTCTGTTTCTTCGAGGACCAACAGACCAAAGATCGTCCGAGGAAATGACAAGTGCCAGAGGTTGACTTGCGGTCCACACGATCACCAGCATAGTTAGAGTCAGAATATCCAATGAGATCAAAAAACAGAGCCCTTGGGGTACCATAATCCTAGTGTTGGTGTGTGAGCTAGATATCGAAGAATATGCTTCACAGCCTTATGGTGTGATTCCTTCGGTGCAGCTTGAAATCGGGCACACATGCAAACACTAAGCATTATATCTGGCCTAGATGCACATAAGTACAATAAAGAACCAATCATGGAGCGGTATACCTTGTGATCGAAGTCAATACCATTTTCATCGGTGCATAGATGGCCTTTTGTGGGCATAGGAATTTTGACGCCTTTGCAATCTTGCATGCCAAATTTCCTCAGTACATCTTTGAGGTATTTCTCCTGAGATATGAATATACCATTGCGCTGTTGACGAATTTGTAGACCTAAGAAGAATTTCAACTCTCCCATCATAGACATTTGATATTCTTCACTCATCATATAGGCAAATTCATCACTATAACGTTGGCCAGTACAGCCAAAGATAATATCATCAACATATATTTGGCACACAAACAGTTCACCATCATAAGATTTAGTAAAGAGAGTAGGGTCGAGTGAACCGGGTGTGAAGCCATTCTTCACGAAGAATTCCTTCAATGTATCATACCACGCCCGAGGGGCTTGCTTGAGGCCATAGAGGGCCTTATTAAGTCTGAAGACTTTGGCAGGATTCTTTGGATCTTCAAAACCTGGGGGTTGAGCAACATATACTTCTTCCTCAAGCTTACCATTAAGGAATGCACTTTTCACATCCATTTGATATAAGATGATATCATGATGATTAGCATAAGCAAGTAATATGGGAATAGCCTCAAGTCTAGCAACAGGTGCAAAAGTTTCATCAAAATCAATTCCTTCAACCTGTGTGTAGCCTTGAGCTACTAGTCGTGCCTTATTCCTTACCACAAGGCCATTTTCATCTTGCTTGTTGCGGTAGATCCACTTTGTGCCAATGATATTATTCTTGCGAGGATCTGGACGTTTGACCAGTTCCCAGACATTGTTGAGCTCGAACTGATGTAATTCTTGTTGCATAGCCTGAATCCACTCCGGCTCCAAAAATGCTTCATCTACCTTAGTGGGCTCTGTGATAGAGACAAAAGCATAGTGCCCACAAAAGTTAGATAAATGTGAAGCTTTTGAGCGTGTGAGAGGACCTGGCACTTCAATGTCATCGATGATCTTGTCAACTTGTACTTCTTTTGCAACGCGAGGATGAGCTGGTTGACGTCGAGGTATTTGATCATTTTCCTCAGCACCATTGTCTTCATCATTATCTTCAGGTGCGTCAGCTCGATGTTCTTCGCGTACCGGAATGAATTCTTCAGCAAGTTCTTCAGTAGGAATGACATCCTCAGTTGCCTTGAACTTGGTAGAATCCTCAGGTGCTGGTTCATCTAACACAGAAGGTAGGTGCTCTCTTTGCGAGCCATTAGTTTCATCGAACCGCACATCTACAGTTTCAACAATCTTGTGAAGAGCGATGTTGAAGACTCTGTAGGTGTGCGAGTCCTTTTCGTAACCAAGCATAAAACCTTCATGTGCTTTTGGTGCAAATTTAGAATTGTGGTGAGGATCTCTAATCCAACATTTTGCGCCGAAGACTTTGAAATAACTCACATTGGGTTTCTTGTCAGTGAGGAGTTCATAGGCCATCTTCTTGAAGAATTTGTGAAGATATACTCTATTGATGATGTGGCACGCAGTATCAATTGCATCAATCCAAAAACGATGAGGCGTTTTGTATTCATCAAGCATAGTGCGAGCCATCTCAACAAGAGTTCTGTTCTTGCACTCCACGACGCCATTTTGCTGAGGAGTATAAGGAGCAGATAACTCATGAGTAATATCAAGTTCATCAAGATAGTCATCAAGACCGGAATTTTTGAACTCAGTTCCATTGTCACTTCTGATGTGCTTGATCTTCACACCAAAGTTGGTTGAATCCCTCGAGGAAAATCGTTTGAAGACTTCCTGCACTTCATGTTTGTAAGTAACAATGTGTACCCATGTGTATCGAGAATAATCATCAACAATGACAAAACCATATAGAGATGCAGCATTAGAGAATGCTGAGTAATGATTTGGTCCGAAGAGGTCCATGTGAAGCAATTCGAATGGACGAGTAGTGGTCATGATAGTCTTTGCTGGATGCTTGGCCTTGGTCATTTTTTCAGCTTCACGGGCTCCGCATAAGTTATCCTTGAGGAATTTGACATTCTCAATGCCAATGACGTGCTTCTTCTTCACAAGCATGTGCAAATTCCTCATGCCTGCGTGACCAAGTTGTCGATGCCATAGCCAGCCTTCTGAAGCTTTTGCAAGTAGACACACGGCTGGTTGTGGTCCTGTAGAGAAATCAACCATATACAAATCTCCTCTCCTAAAGCCTTCGAAGACTTTGGAATTGTCAGCTTCCATAATCACAACACAGCGATACTTGCCAAAGACAACAACCATATCAAGATCACAAAGCATTGAGACTGACATGAGGTTGTATCCTAAGGACTCAACAAGCATGACTTTGTCCATGTGTTTATCCTTAGAGATCGCAACCTTACCAAGACCCAATACCTGACTTTTGCCTTTGTCAGCAAAGATGATATGCTTCAGATGTGACGGTGATAAGGGAGCATCCATCAAAAGATTCTTGTCACCAGTCATGTGATTTGTACATCCACTATTGAGGACCCATTCAGTGGTTTTGGGTTGATCATCCTGCAGATGAATTAGTGTAACTTACAATCTCATATGCTTCATCAGTGAAGAATATGATATCAAGTTCAGCAGATGAATTTCATCAAGCGGTAAACAGATATAGCAGTAGGAGGACGTGTGAAATGAAGATTCATTTCATCATGGTTAGCCTGCGTCCTTTCAGGCATTTTGTCAGGTCCCCAGCAAATTCTTCAGACGTTAAGACACGTCTGGAGACCTGACCCTACAAAAGAGATTAGTTCTTTTTCTTCACCACCCACATCTGAAGGGGTGGCAAAGAGTTCATCACTCTGCGAGCACCATACGAGAATGGTGGCATAGAAGCCAAACCATTTCGTTTCACATAAGAGGGGTTAGGGTAAGCATATGAATAAGCAGAGAAATTCTTCGAGGACTTATGAACATAATGATTTGAAGAATAATGTGCATATTCGTAGCCCTTAGCACTACCCTGCGAAACAGAGTTGTTAGCACGATGATAATCATGTGAGGACTTTGATCCATTTGAGGAATTTGGTCCATATGAAGAGTTTGATCTGGGGTTCCTATTCTTCACAGGTGGTGTCATGAGGACATTCACCTGAAGACTTTCAACATAACTTTTGGGAACCCAGATTTTCTTCATAGAGGAACCGTTCCTGCAGTTAGTCCCAACATATCTAGCAAATACTTCACCATTCTGATTTTTGAACAGTTTATAGTTGGAGTCAAATGACTCATCAGAAGAATGAGGAGATTCACATGTAAAGCCAGATAAGTTAGATGGATCAACTGGAGGTCCCTTTGTAGCAACCCACGAGGTTTTGGGGTACTGCTCAGGCTTCCAATATGTTCCATCAGCATTGAGTTTCCTCTCAAAGGCAATACCCTCTTTCCTAGGGTTTCTGTTGAGGATCTGCTTTTTGAGCACATCACAAAGAATCTGATGCCCTTTGAGGCTTTTGTACATGCCTGTAGTGTACAGTTCCTTCAGCCCTGCATCGTCAGTGATACTAGCATTGTCCTCAGATGAGGAATTAGTGATAGCAGAGGCAGGTGAAAAATTTGTAACAGTTGAAGCATTTGAACATTCAGGTGAAGAATTAGCAGATTCACGTTCAGTGCACTTTAAGCATGGAGGAATAAATTCTTCCTGAGAAGCGCTGATTTGTTGAGCAAGTAATGAATCGCGCTCCTTCTGAAGATCTTCATAACTCACTCTTAGCTTCTCAAGATCTTGCTTTCTTTGAAGAAATTCATAAGAAAGTTTCTCATGATCAGATAAGAGAGTGTTATGATGACTTTGAAGGTTATCAAGCCTAGACTGAAGTCTCTGAAGATTTTCAGTCAGGGCTTTAGTGCGATCCATTTCTTCACCCAGCATATCATCACTTTTGTCTAGCATGTTTTGAACCTTTTCAAAAGCCCTTTGTTGTTTTACAGCAATCTTTGCAAGTTTAGAGTAGCTGGGCTTGAGATTCTCATCAGATTCATTTTCACTAGATTCAGAGGAGGTGTATTTGAGTACCTTTGCACCTTTTGTCATGAAGCAATAGGTGGGAGCATAGTCATCATCATCTTCATCAGGCTTGTCGGTGGGGTCAGTTTCTTCAATGTTGAAGATGGACTTGCTGACGAAAGCAGTAGCGAAGGCCAGACTCGCCACACCAGATTCGGATTCTTCAGATGCCTCCTCTTCCTCATTTTCCTCAGATTCAGCTTCAGAGTCCATTTCCTTGCCAATGAATGCCCGAGCCTTCTTGGAGCTGCTCTTCTTGTGAGATGAAGACTTCGAGGATTTTGATGACGAAGATTTTGACAATTTCTTCTTTTTCTTCGCATCATCAGAACTGTAATCCTTGTATTTCTTCTTCTTCAATTCCTTTTCCCACTGAGGACAATCTTGAATATAATGACCAGGTTTCTTGCATTTGTGACACAGCCTTCTCTTATAGTCACTTGATGAGGAATCACTGCTTCTTGAGGATTTTCCAAAGCAACCACGTCTTGAGAACTTCTGGAATTTCTTCACGAGCAGTGCTAGCTCCTGGCTCAATTCTTCAGGATCACCAAGGCTACTACCAGAGTCCTCACATTCAGACTCAGACACAACCTTGGCCTTCAGGGCACGTGGTTTGCCATAACTCGAACCATAGAGATCTCTCTTTTCAGCAAGCTGGAACTCGTGAGTATTTAGCCTTTCGAGGATATCGGCAGGATCAAGAGACTTGTAGTCAGCCCTTTCTTGTATCATCAGACCCAGAGTATCAAATGAGGAATCAAGCGATCTCAACAGTTTCTTCACCACCTCATGGCCAGTGATGTCAGTGGCACCAAGGGCTTGAAGCTCATTTGAGATGTCAGTGAGGCGATCAAAGGTTTGTTGGACATTTTCATTGTCGAGTCTCTTGAAGCGGTTGAAGAGATTCCAAAGAACATCAACTCGAGAGTCACGCTGAGTTGAGACTCCTTCATTCACTTTGGACAGCCTATCCCAGATAAGCTTAGCAGTTTCCAAAGCACTCACTCTTCCATACTGTCCTTTACTCAGATGGCCACATATGATATTCTTCACTTGAGAATCGAGTTGCTTGAATCTCTTCACATCGGTAGCGTTCAGTGAGGGTGAAACAGAGGGAACACCATTTTCCACAACATACCAGAGATCGTTGTCAATTGCCTCAAGATGCATTCGCATCTTGTTTTTCCAGTAGGGGTAGTCCGTTCCATCGAAGGTAGGACACCCAGCCGAGACCTTGATCATACCTGCGGTCGACATAACTAAAACTCCAGGCGGTTAAACCAAAATCACACAGAACAAGGGAGTACCTTGCTCTGATACCAATTGAAAGTGCGTTATGTCGACTAGAGGGGGGGTGAATAGGCGATTTTTATGAATTCTTCACCGAGGAATTTGCCGGTGAGGAAATTCCTTAGCGAAGAACCATTAGCAGCGGAATAAGTACTCAGAAGTAAGCATAACATAGTACACGCATAGTCATCATGATGAAATGAAGACTAGCACAGAGTACAGAAAGCGTAATCACAGGATAACACAAGATGAAGACAAACAGACTGAAGAAATTGAACTGAGGAAATTGAGAAAGTCTTCAGTCAAAGTCTTCAAACACAAATATGAACAAACACTCAACACAGCAATGAGGAAATGAAAGGATTGAGGAAATAGAACCAGTTAGGTTGGTGAAGACAATGATTTGGTAGACCAGTTCCAACTGCTGTCTCAGTTGTATGTCTGGTTGTAGCGGCTGAGTATTTAAACTCGAGGACACGCAGTCCCGGACACCCAGTCGCTGAGCACGCAGCTCAGGACACCCAGTCCTCACCGTATTCTCCTTTAACTAAGGTCACGCAGACCTCGTCCAATCACTCGTGGTAAGTCTTCAGGCGACTTCCAAACCTTCACAGACTTGGTCACTCGGCGATCCACAATTCCTCTTGGATGCTCTAGACCTTGACGCCTAACCGCCTGGAAGAAGCACAGTCTTCAAAGGTAACAAGCGTCGGATCCATGCGGGATCAATTTCTTTAGTGATGCTCAATCACTTTGGGTTTTGTAGGTATATGGGTTTGGGATTTTCCTCACTTGATGATTTTCGCTCAAAGTCCTTGGAGGATGGGTTGCTCTCAAATGACAAGTGTCAAGTTCTCTCGGAGCAACCAACCAGCTAGTGGTTGTAGGGGGCGGATATTTATAGCCTAGGGAGCAGCCCGACATGATAAGACATAAATGCCCCTCAATGATATGACCGTTAGGTGGATAAGATATTTTGGGACAGCTGGTGAGCAGCACAGCAACGGTCGGAAATTTGACTCTCAAATTCCTCAAGGCTATCATGTTCCTCACTGTGTAGGTAATTCGTACTGACGAATTCCTAACTCCTCAGTCAGAACAAATTCATCAGTGACTAGAAGAACTTCGTCTCTGTCACTGAAGAAAGTGACTGAACTGTATGAGATTTCCAAAGGCTTCACTCGAAGGGATTGGTAGGTGTAGGATTTTGAGTTGAGCATCACATGGAAATTTTTCCTTAGTATTTCCTCGACCCCCTTTAACAGTACGGTGTTTCCTATGACTTAAGAAAGAGAAAATGAAACTACGAAAACAAAAGTCTTCACGCTTCATGTTCCACAAATGAATACCAAGTCTTCAAGGTCACACCAATTTCTTCACTTTCAAAGTCTTCAGAAAGTCTTCAGAATATCAAAGTCTTCAGTTGAAGAACTTCATTTTTAGAGGTCGACTTTCTCTGTAAATATCAAACTCCTCATAGACTTATAGACCTGTGTACACTCACAAACGCATTAGTCCCTTAACCTATAAGTCTTCAATACACCAAAATCACTAAGGGGCACTAGATGCACTTACACTTCTGCATCTGAATCTCCCTCGTCTTCTGCATCCGAATCTCCCTCTTCTTCTGCATCTGAATCTTCCTCTTCTTCTGTATCTGCCTCTGTCTCTTCTTCTGTATCTGCCTCTGTCTCTTCTTCTGTATCTGACTCTGTCTCTTCTATTTACTTCTTCCTCCTTGTGCTATTTGATTTCCCTAATTTTTTCCTGTGTAAATTGAAGAAAAACATGTGAACACTCTCCGGGAGAACATATTAAAACTCTAAGCATGTATGGAAATGAACAATGAGATTGACATGTGCACTAACTTTGTTGCTTTTTTTTAAATCTTCCTCTTCTTCTGTATCTGAATCTGTGTCTTCTTGTGTCTCTGAGTCTTTCTCTTTTCGCTTCTTCCTCCTTGTGACTTTTGATTTCCCCGATTTGTTCCTGAGTAAACTGAAGAAAAAGAGAGAACATATTAACATTGTAAGCATGTATGGAAAAGAACAATGAGATAAACATGTGCACTAACTTTGTTGCTTTTTTCCCCTCTCATCCGCTCGCGCCTGGATTTAATCCTCTTGTTCGATTCTTTGGTAGTTGGTCTCCCTTTTGGAACTATTTTGATTGTATTTTCCACGTCATCAGTGCAGCATTCGCGAGCAGCAGAGAAGTATGCCGGCAAAGGAACAAACGATTTATGGCCTTCATCCAAATCAGTCTTTTCTCCATCAACCAATATACTCCGGAGGAGCTCCATCACCTGTTCTGACTGTGAATCGCTAGCTGCGGTTGTGAATAAAGCGTCACTAGCCATGTTGCGTAGTTGATGATACTTATTCATGTGATCAGACCATACATGAGTATTCGCAGTTGTCGAAGAAGGGAACGCTGGCTTGGCATGCATTGTCCATCTTTTCTTGACAATTTTTTTGGAAATGTGCGTACACCTAGATGACCCAGAACGCAGAATATATGTGCGCATGGGTAATCCTAACTTTCCAACTTTTTACATTTACAAGCTGCATCATCCAGTCTTGCTCCTGTAAACAGACAAGTCACGTGATATATAAAATCCACAGGCTTAGCATCCATGCCTTGTGCATCCAACTTTTTTGCATCCAGCTCCTCACTATCCTTACCTTTCAAGTCATTGGGATCCTTAGCATCCAGGTTTTTGGCATGCAAGTCCACACCATCCTTGCCTTCCAAGTCATTGGGATCCTCAGCATCCAATTTTTTGCATGCAAGTCCTCAGCATCCTTACCTTCCAAGTCATTGGGATCCTCAGCATCCAAGTTTTTGGCATGCAAGTCCTCAGCATCCTTACCTTCCAAGTCATTGGGATCCTCAGCATCCAAGTTTTTGGCATGCAAGTCCTCAGCATCCTTACCTTCCAAGTCATTGGGATCCTCAGCATCCAAGTTTTTTGCATGCAAGTCCTCAGCATCCTTACCTTGCAAGTCATTGGGATCCTCGGCATCCAATTTTTTTGCATGCAAGTCCTCAGCATCCTTACCTTCCTTACCTTGCAATTCTGTAGCATCCCTGCCATATGGGACTTTATCATATGGGGCTTTGCGCAAAACTGCAAACATGACCAAACCATCACATGCTACCCGGTCCGTGACCTGCCAATTTGTCCCTTCGACAATCTGACGCTTTACCTTTGGAAACATCACAGTTGTATAAATATAAGAGGCAACAATCTCCAGAGGGTGTGCTTTCAGCTTAGTGAAGAGTATCGTATGTGTTGCTACTGCGTCTAATGCTGCTTCATTCTTATGCATTATGGATACACAGTGCTCAACATGCTGCAACAAATCAACAAGCTGCATCTTCCTGTTCAGGTGCACATGAAGCCTTGAGTTGAGAGACTCACTCCTCTGATTACTCATCATGCCAAGGAAATATCTACCCTTTGTGTACGCAACAGCCCATTTGTGTTGCAGCTCGTACATCCTGTTAACCCATGACAACCTCTTTCCCGTTGGTTTTATTTCGAACCGAACCTTATAAGCCTCCCATCTTTTCTCAAACTCATCAACATCCCAACGACGGTAAATGAATTCCCTAAACTCCTCAAGCTTTTTCTTGCGGAGGTGCATCACCATATTCTCCTCGATATGCCACGTGCACAAATGATGATCTGTTCCAGTCCAAACAGTAGCTATTGCATTAGCCATTGAACCGTCCCCATCGGTGATTGCTGAAATGGGTGCCCTCTGGGACATTGCCTCCAAAAATACATGAAGAAGCCACTGGTATGATGCAACTGTCTCGTCTGACACTAGACCGACCCCAAACAAAACTGTGCTGCGGTGATGGTTCAGACCAACAAATGGAACAAACGGAAGCCTGTACTTGTTAGACCGGTATGTACCGTCGAACACCATGACACCACCAAAGGCAACATAGTCAATCCGGGACTGTGAATCAGCCCAGAATATGTTCCTCAAATGGCCTTCTTTGTCTTTTGTGTATTTGAAAAAGAATTCTGAATCTACTTTTTTCTGCGCAATCATATAGGTGAGAAAATATCTAGCGTCACTGCCTTCTATCTTGCGCTTCTTCTGGATTGAAACATGGTTGTATAGGTCTCGATCTATAAATCCAAGCTTGTCGGGACCTCCGGCATTCTTCTCCATTACATTCATAATCTGATGTGTTCGAAGTCCACCAACAGCATACTCGATGACATCGGCCTTTTGTGCGTCAGTCATTCTACGACGAGCCGATAAGTAGGGAGTCAGGTCAGCAGGGACAAACACATGGTTATGCTTGTCCAAAAAATTCTTGACGAACCAGAGGCCACTACTATCTTGTAGCTCAACCTGAAAAAGAGCGGGACACCCACACCGAGAAAGACCCCTCGGTGTTCTTTTTCTATCAGCTCTGTTAAAGTGCTTAAGGGCCCGCCATCCTTGTTTGCAGCACTTGTATGTCCTTCTGTATGCATTTTGTTTCGGACCCGGACCCCTGTACTTCAGATCATCCTTTCTAACACCAAACCCTTTTTTTCTCGCATACCCTACGTAGAACAAGTAGGCTTCTTCCTCAGTCCTGAAAGTCTTCTTCACAATCTCTATGTATTCCATACACTCATTCAGATCTGAACAAGCCATGCCTTTAATATCAATTCCTTTACCTTGCATGTGTACATCATCTAGGTCTATGCCATCCTTGCCTGCATCCTCATTATCGTTATCATCCGTGCGCATACCATCCATTCCTTTGCCTTCGTTTTGTCTATCACCCATGTCCTTGTCATCCTTGCCTGTATTCCCCAAGGTTTTGCCATAGTTGCCTTTATCATCCATGTCGTTATGCTGCCAACGAAAACAGATAGTCAATGTTACGGATGGATAGCATACATAATAATTATGCAATACTCTGCTTAAATAATTGATTTAATTTTTCATATCGGATTCATGTACCAAACTCATTCCTTCAAAAGCTGTAAGTGAGTATAAAATATTCCGTGACTAAATCCAGAAATATTTAATTGATTGTACTTGTTGTAACTGATGATCTCCTAACTAAATCCAAAGTGCACAAATCTTTCAAGTCCCCTGATTATCTGCAAACTCCGTTCAAAATTGTGTCCTAACTGAATCCAAAATTATCACCAAACTAAATCCAAATTATCTCGTCACTAAGTAGAAAATATCTCCAAACTCCATACAAAAATAATTATCTTCTAACTAAATCCAAAATAACTTTCTTTGAATCCAAATCCCTGACAAATTCTCATGCCACACAACCCTAACTAAGTGCTTTAATATGTCCTAGCTAAATCCGACTTACACTTCCTTTGAAAAAAAATCTTGTCACAACTTTCTGAAACCATAAACCCTAACTAACTACATCAACATGTCCTAGCTAAATCCAACTTACACTCCCTTTCAATAGAAATCTCGTGACAACTTTCTGAAACCATAAACCCTAAACCTCACATGAAATATCCTAAACCCTAATCAAATCCGAGCCCTATTGGTACTATAAGCATAAGGGACCAGCAAAGATTTGAGATGGCTAGGCACTTACAGCGAAGATCCGGCGTGAAAAAGTTGATGCACGTCGATGAGGACGATGTGGCCTCTCGGGTCGGGGAAGGTGGCGTGCGCTCGGGGAAGGAGGGGAGGCTCGTCGGAAGATCTGGCGTCGCGACCCGAGCGGGGTGACTTCCGATGGAGGGGGAAGGGGGGAGTAGGAGCAGGAGGAAGGAGTGACACGGCGAGTGCGATCGGCGGCGACCGAGGGCGCCGAGGTTAGGGCTCGAGCGGAGGAGAGAGGACAAACCGCTCGAACCAAATTTCAAAAGAGTACGCACGATGATTGGACCTCTATAATGAAGTGTTTTATTAATGCAATTAATTTAATCGAAAAATTTCGGACGAGAATACCCCTGGACTTAATTGGGCCGATTAAAGGTATAAAAAATTTTAGGTCGAAAATATCCTTGGGTTTAAAAAAGCCCAGTTGTTCTAATCCGTTAGATCACCCATATAATACACGTGATTTGGTGTATTATGATGCACCATAAAATCTCCCTTTACCACGGCGTATCTGGACACAAAACTGCGTGCACATCCGGTCCCCTGCCGCGAAAACCAGTCACCACGCACGCGCGCTCCTTCCTTCCAAAGGGTACGTACCACAGCTCGACCCGTCGCGATTTCTCTCTTGCACACAGTACGTAGAAAGGTGTTGCGTGGCCGGGAACGATCAAGCAGCAAGCAAGCGAACGTAGAATCGGGGTCGATGATGCCATGATGGTATTGGTACGTGCTCGCTATCTACTCCATCCGCTTCGAATTACTTGTCGCACGTATGAATATATCTAGATGTATTTTTGTTCTACGTACATCCATTCTAGCAACGACTAATTTGGAACAGAGGGAGTATCTATCTATCTAACGGGCCGCTTGGGGCTTTGAAGCTGAGAACGACGGAGCCACGGGGGGCACGCAAGCGCAACGGACGTCCATCTAAAGCCACAATCATCGATCCATAGGACCGTATCCTCACCGGCAAATATTCCTTGCAAAAGCTTCGCCATTGGTGGCCGTCACTGTTCACTCGCTGGTCCCATGGACGAGACGGGAAGCCGATCCTCCTCTGCTTTGATTCACGGCTGACCGACTTACCTCCAGTGGCGGCCACGCGTGGCCGAGATGAGATGCCAAGCAAACACGGTGCACTGCATCAAGTTGGAGCCGGGCACGTACTATGTGCCGCCAAACAAAGGAAAAGCCGAAGGGAGGAGGGAGCGAGAGGCTCCGGAGGGCTGGGTGGCAGCGCCGCGCATCGGGCGAATCGGCCGCCAAATCTCCCGGAAAAATAAAGGCAAGCTCAGCCGCGTCTGGAAAAGGCTCTCGCGATATGCCATGGCCATGATAAGGGCCACCGAGACAATGGCGGGCAGCGCGACGATGCCGATGCATCTCCTTTTCCCGGGCCCTCGTACGGAGGTAGATGCCGCTACTCACTAACTGGTGATTGTGTGGGATACTGCAGCATCAGTGGCTTTCGGTGGAGCTGGGGACGCTTTGCTTGCACGGTCGCTGGCCTGACCAACCGACCTACCACTCATGGAAGCTTCTACTACCGATGCATGTGTTTCTTTCTTCAGATTTCTTTTCAAGAAACCTTCAATCTATTCATCTTTAATCACGACAGTAAAAAAATAAAGGTAATACAAATTACAACCATGTTTGTGGACAACCTAGCGATGACTACAAGCACTGGAGCGAGCCGAAAGCGCTCCCCTGTCATCGCCTTCCCTGACTCGAGTCGAGCAAACCTTATTGTATTAGACAGTCGGGAAGTCGTTGTGCCAAGGCGCCGTAGGGCCAGCGCATCAGAGCAGTAACCATCACCGATGAGAAAAGTCGTTGATCTGAAGGATCAAACCTGTAAACACTCAAACGAAGGCCAGGTCTAAACAGATACACCGAAAACCAGCACCGACGAAATCCTGCAAGATCCAACGGAGACACACCTCCACACGCCCTCCGACGATACCAGACGCACCATCGGGACAGAGATAGAACGTGAGAGACATTATTCCTACCAAAGGACATCCCCATCACCATACAACCCCAATCAAAACGGTGAATCTAACAAGAACAAGAATGGATTACCTACCGCCAGCGGGGGCCGAAATCCTCCGCACCTCCATGGCCCAGTGGCCATCAGAGATGGGGTGGACCGGTGGCAGCATCGATGGTAGGAGAAGGGAATTTTCTTATGGAGGAGGAAAGAGATGATAGTAACGAGTGATCTCTTCCTTCAGAAATCCTATTCGTTCATAAGATTTGTACGTAAGAATAGCATCACTCTTGGGAAAATGCCCTCGTGTATATACACCTCATATGGAAAAAAAAGTTTGGAAGTTGTTTTTTTGCAATAAGCATGTCTTTCTTTCCGAAATGGTGGACTCCACACCAGGATCCGCCCGCGGCCATGTACCCTCTGCCCCCTTTTGACACCGTCCATGGTGGACACCACACCTGGCAGGTGTTCGGTCAAATAGCATTAAGCTTATTTTCAAAATTCATGTCGTTTCTTAGAGTAAGAAGGATTGAGGGATAGGTGAAGGAGGATGAGTTGTCATGTGATGCGTGGTTGGCCGTACCTGTGGACTTTGTAGGAAGGAGAGGAAGAGGGTTTTTTTGGCAGCGCGTGCATGGTTTGTTCCATCCGCGAAAGCACACTGTGTCCTATGACATGCACATCATCTATAAACGCAATGTCAAGTGCTTAGCGTATCGATAGTACACCATCGAGAACTCCTTCATGAAGTATTATGGAGGCAATGTGGCCATAGCACATGGCAACCATGAAGATCGTAATTTTTGCCTCTTCTTAATATACATGTTGATTGATTCACTCTTTCACTCATTGTTTGTAACGCCTCGGATTCGATGCGTCAGGTGTCTTCCAGTTGTTCGCCATTGTTGTCATGTCATTTGCTTGCGTGTTGCATTTTGCCATGTCATCATCTGCATTTCATTCGCTGGTTTTTCAAAACTTGCATCCGTACGGGTTCCGCCGGTTCTCTCCGTTGTCCGTTCCGAGTCCGGACACACTCGCACGCGCCCGCGACACCTCCGAGATATTATTTTATAAGTGGCACAAAAATGTTCTCGGAATGGATTGAAACTTGGCATGCGGTCTTATTATAGTGTAGACAGAGCGCCTGTCAAGTTTCGTCGCATTCGGAGTCCGTTTGACTGCCCAACCGTTAAACGTAGGTACCGTTGCCGGTACATTTGTCGGATGTTTTCGGTCTCCGAAAACCATGCGAGCCGCACTTCTTGTCCTCTCTTCTCAGCCCGAGGCCCTCTACATAGCCCACTAACCCCACCTGCAGCCTACCTAGTTCCCCCTCTGTCCGGAGTCGTCCGATCGTGATCGGAGGGTCCGAATCGGAGCAAAACCCCCCAAACCCTAGCACCTACCCTATATAAACCACCCCTAGTCCATTTTGGGCATTTCCTAGCCTCCACCTACCCCTAGCCTTCTCCCACCTTGCAGCCTCCGCCCCCTCCTCGAAAATCGCACCCCCAATTATCAGCCTCCGCCCCCTCCTCGCGCCATGTGTCCCCACCACCGCAGCCTTCCCCCGCGCCCCGCCGCGGCCCGCCGGGCCCAAGGCCGGCCCGCCC
>NC_041391.1:634709842-634722590 GCF_002162155.2 Triticum dicoccoides
GCCCTCCGGCCCCGCCGGCGTCGCGCCTCCTTGCAGCCCCGCCGTCGCCGGTGCCTCCCGCGGCCTCCGCCGCCGAAGCCTCTCGCCGCTGGCGAGATCCCGGCCGGGGAAGGTCCCCGCCGGCCAGATCCCGCGCCTCCTCGGCATCCGGGCCAGATCCCGCCGCCGCCCGGGTCCTTCTCACGGATCCGCGCCGGACCCGCCCCGATCCACTCCGACCTCTTGACTTTTTCGCGAGGTTGATTTCTGCCAAGTCCCAGATCTGTGTAATTTTTCATGCCATGTTCATCGCATCATAACTCGATGCATACTGCTCCGTTTCGTGCGTGTAATATGTCAAAATGTTCATTACGAGATGCTCTACATTTCATTCCATTGCACCATGCTTATTTGAGCTCATCTTGATTCCTGAATCGTCGTTGCAAGAGTGCTATATGATGTTAATCTACCGAAACTCTTATAACTTGGTGATTTGTCATTTTTGTTGCATTTGATGTGTGCATCTTATGAGCATGAGCTCTACATGTGTTTTGAACTACATCATACCATCTTTACAGTGGTTCCATCCATGTATTTTTGTGAGTTGTGTAGTGAGTGCATCAAGCTTGTTAAGTAGTGTACTTGTTGTTACTGTTTTGCTAGGCTGAATCTGTTATTTTGTGACGCTATGTAAACCTGCTTCTACAAGTCATTCTATGCATAATCTGGAGATGTTCACTAAGGATGTTTTGTTATACATGTCATGATCTATCCATCCATGCCCCTGGTTGCATTTATAGCCTGCTGTAGCTTGTTGTAATCTTGCTTGAAAGTTGCTAAATAATGTCGCTATCAGCCTGTTAACATTAAGTTCCAGTTTTGCCATGTGTTTTGCTAGTGATCCATGCACCCTATGAACTTGCTACTGCCATTCTTAGCTTCATAAACATGTCTTATTTCTGTTGGTTGCCTTGTCATGCCATGTAATACTCTGTGGTGAGTGGTACAAGCTCACCAATATGCCTACTTTTCGTTGTTCCTGCCATGCCCTGTTTGCTGAATCTCTTAACGAAACTTGCTATGTTTACATGGGTGCCATCATATCTTCTGATCCTTTGTGGCTCATGGTCAGTAAGGGACTTTTGTTCTATGCAATTAGTAGATTCATGTCATGCCTTTGTTTGCCATGACAAGTTCCTGTAGCATGTCGTTTTATAGCTCTAAACATTGCAACCTGATGTTATTTCTTCAAAGTGTGAAACTGTTATTATTTGCAATCTTGCCATGTCTTTTTGAGCATGTTCTAGTGATTTCTGGAGATAGCTCAGTGTTCATGTTTTGTAATGCATTACCTGTACATCATGCCCATGCCTTTTTTTCTCATGTTGGGATGCTGTAGCATGTTGTTTTGATGCTTGCAATATGCCTAGTTGCTGTTTTGGGCAGATTGTTGTTATGTCTTGTATATAGTGTATGTGTGGAATCGTTGCTCCGTTTTGAGTGTGCTCTATATGAAACTTGCTTGATTTTGCATGTAGTTTCATATTATCATGTTGCATCCATGTTTTGAGAGTGTTTGCTTGATGTTTGTATGCATTTTGCATCAATGCCATGTTTAACTTGTTTTGCTCATATCCTCTAGGCCGTAGCTCCAAATCTAATGAACTGTATATGTAACTTGACTAGAATCTCGTGTAGATCATCTTTGTGCATCTTAACTTGCTGTTTAACAAGTTGAACATAAGGTTTATTCAGATCTGGACCAATTTCGAAACTTGCATATGAGGACTTACCGGAATTGTTATATGTTGTTTCCGGCTCATTTAAACTTGCCTTGATGTGTTGTTCTTGTTTGCATCATCTCTTGCCATGAGTAGCTTCTTGTAGTCTTGTCTTGCGTCATACTTGTTTGTGCATCATGTCTTGTTCATGTCTGGCGTGTTTATTATGTTGTGTGCTTCTTCTCGATAGTTCCTGTTTCGTTGCGATCGTGAGGATTCGTTCGTCTACGCTTGGTTCGGCTTCATCCGTTCGTCTTCTTCATGGACTCATTTTTCTTCCTTGTGGGATTTCAGGCAAGATGACCGCTACCCTGGATCTCACTACTATCATTGCTATGCTAGTTGCTTCGTTCTATCGCTTTGCTGCGCTACCTATCACTTGTTCTACAAGCCTCCCAAATTGCCATGTTCAGCCTTTAACCTTTTCACCCTTCCTAGCAAACCATTGTTTGGCTATGTTACCGCTTTTGCTCAGCCCCTCTTATAGCGTTGATAGTTGCAGGTGAAGTTGAAGATTGCTCCATGGTGGATAGGATTTTGTTGGGATATCACAATATCTCTTATTTAATTAATGCATCTATATACTTGGTAAAGGGTGGAAGACTCGGTCTTATGCCTGGTGTTTTGTTCCACTCTTGCCGCCCTAGTTTCCGTCATACCGGTGTTATGTTCCCGGATTTTGCGTTCCTTACGCGGTTGGGTGATTTATGGGACCCCCTTAACAGTTCGCTTTGAATAAAACTCCTCCAGCAAGGCCCAACATTGGTTTTACCATTTGCCTCACCACCTCCTATATTTCCCTTGGGAGTAATTAACCCACGGGTCATCTTTATTTTAGCCCCCCCCCGGGCCAGTGCTTGTCTAAGTGTTGGTCCGAACCGAGCAGCCTGTGGGGCCACCTCGGGGAAACTCGAAGTCTGGTTTTACTCGTAGCTTGACTTATCCGGTGTTGCCCTGAGAACGAGATATGTGCAGCTCCTATCAGGATTGCCGGCGCATCGGGCGGCTTTGCTGGTCCCATTGTCGAAATGTCTTGTAAACCGGGATTCCGAGTCTGATCGGGTCTTCCTGGAGAAGGAATATGCTTCGTTGATTGCGAGAGCTTATCATGGGCTAAGTTGGGACACCCCTGCAGAGTATAAACTTTTGAAAGCGGTCCCCGCGGTTATAGGCAGATGGGAATTTGTTAATGTCCGGTTGTAGATAACTTGACACCAGATCCGAATTAAAATGCATCAACCGTGTGTGTAGCTGTGATGGTCTCTTTTCGGCGGAGTCCGGGAAGTGAACACGGTTGTGGGTTATGATTGACGTAAGTAGGAGTTCAGGATCACTTCTTGATCATTGCTAGCTTCACGACCGTTCCGCTTGCTCTCTTCTCGCTCTTATTTGCGTATGTTAGCCACCATATCATGCTTAGTCGCTGTTGCAACCTCACCACTTTACCCCTTCCTTCCCCTTTAAGCTTTGTTAGTCTTGATACCCATGGTAATGGGATTGCTGAGTCCTCGTGGCTCACAGATTACTACAACAACAGTTGCAGGTACAGGTCATGCGATGATCATGACGCGAGAGCGATGTTTGCTTGTTTGGAGTTCTTCTTCTGCTTCTTCTTCGATCAGGGGATAGGTTCCAGGTCGGCAGCCTGGGCTAGCAGGGTGGATGTCGGATGATGCTCTTATGTATTGAGATGTTGTATTCGTGTGGCTTTGTATGCCTCTTGTATGTATCCCCATCTATTATGTAATGTTGATGTAATGATATCCACCTTGCAAAAGCGTTTCAATATGCGGTTCTATCCTTGGTGGGACCTTCGAGTCTCTTTAGGATAGTATCGCATATTGGGCGTGACAAGTTGGTATCAGAGCCTCGACCGACCTTAGGAGCCCCCCTTGTTTGATCGTGTAGTTTGGCCGTTGTTGAGTCTAGAAGAAAACTGTTTTCGGAGTCTAGTTATATCGGAGAGTAGGAATTCTTTTTACTCCTCAGCCCCTTCGTCGCTTTGGTCAGGAATCTTGACGTAGGTGTTTTGACTTACTCCTCTTCCCCTTCAAATTTTTCTTTAGGATCACGCAGTTGGTTTTCCGATCATTGGTTCTCAACTCTTTTCATCCGGTGCATTTCTCGTCAAGTTGACTCGAGCCTCTTCATCTTTGAGTTCATTCCTCAGTTATTTTCTTTTCCCACCCGCCCACCCCTTTTTCTTCCTAAAGCCAGAGTCCGTAATCGAGTATCCATCCTACTCGTGCGAAGCCTTTGCATTCTTTCAACTGGTGTTTTCTCTTCAAGTTATTAGTCGGTTTCCCCTTCCAAGTTGCATTTTGCCATCAATTTCATTCGAGTGGAGCCTCTTCAGTCTTTCATCAATTGTTTCAACCGGTGAATTATCTGTTGTTTGACATTCTTCATCTCTTTTTCGGTGGACTCAATTCAAGTTTTTCGACTGATCATATTCTTTTCCTCGGATCAAGATTTCTCCTTGCTCGTTTGCCTCTCGCCATTCAATCATTCCGGAGTTCAAGACATCTCAGGAGATTCGTTAGTGTTCCAATTAATTCAAGGTTGTCACCTCATTCAAATATGTCAATCGTTTCGGTGCATCATCTATCTGTTCAACATCCCTTTCCAACAGTGTTTTTCTTTTAGTGGGCCCTAACCCACAGGTCTTTTCCCAGGATCTTACCTGACTCTTCTAATTCTCCCGGGGTTATTCTCAAATTTTTTCAAGTGTGACATAAGAATGGATTCCATCAGTCACATGCCTTTTCCAAGATCGTTTTCAAATCATTTCATGGTTGCCTCAACCTTTTCGGTTTTCATTCTCCCGGAGTATCTCAACAATTTTGGTGTTCTTTCTCGTCGTCATTCTCAACTTTTGTAGACCGAAGAAGAGTTTCTCTTAAATCTTGTCCGTTCTCCCGAAGATTCATGTCGCTAGCTTGATGCTATCCGCTCAAATTGTTTCCAGTCGTGCAATTCTTTTTCATCCATCCGGAGTATTTCAGGAGTTGCTTTCCCTCTCGTTCATCCGGAGGTCATCTTTTCGGAATATTTCTTCGTTCTAAGTTTTCAGCTTCGTTCTCTCAATTATTCTATATATGTGCCCCTTCGGTCGTCTCAATATTCTTCCGGTGCTTCGTTCAAGTATTCTTCAATCACTTCGCGATCTCTTCGTTCTAATTTCTCTAAATTCCCTCAAGTATCTTCGCGATTGCTCTAATTCTTCCCGGCGATTCATTCTCTTTCATCAGTCATTTTTGATTTCTTACGGTGGTTCATTCAAGATTCTTTTTCTTTGATTATCATATTAATTCATTCGTTCTTTTCAATCCTTCTGGTGGTTCAGTAAGACCTTCTCAAGTTTGTGATATGTCACTTCACAATCCTTTTCAACAAGAATAAGTTGCATGCCAAATCCGCTCGTCACCCATTAAATTGGATGAGGATAAGCATAACGTAATTATTAATCTTATTTCATCATCATCTAGTAATTCCTTTTCTTCGGAGTTTGTTCGTCAGGAATAAATTCTAGTTCCAAGTGTTTTCATATTTTCTTGTCCCGGAGTTCAAATTTCCACAGCCATTTCGTCGGAACCTCCATCTAAATCATCGCAAGCTTTAATCTTATTCTTTCATCCTTCATTCTATCTCATCATCCTTTTGTCACCGGAGTTCTTCATGGTGGTTCTTCATGATTTAATTCATTCTTCAAGTGTTCATCAAGATTCTTGTAGGCGAAGCTCAAGTATCCTTTTCTTCTCGCGTCTCGAAGTGCAATTAATTCTCCGTATTCTTTTGAAGTGGAGTTTTGCATTTCTTCGTTCTTCTCAGCTATCCAATCATTTCCGTTTGTGGCCGGTTATAACCGTATGATCTTGAGATGTTATCCATAAGTCCACAACAAGCCTATTCTTTTCGTTGTTGATTTTCTCAACAACTCCGTTCAATCCTTCCTTCTAAAGATCTTTTCATTCAATTCTCTTTCAATTCTTTCCAGAGGTTTTGTGTCATGTCTTCATCAAGTATCATTCCGTCCTCTCAAGCTCGTGTTCTATTCCTCCATGTTTTAGCCAGAGTGTTGCCTAAATCCTTTCAGTCTTATTCGTTTCTTATCTCGTTCTAACCGGAGTGGTTTCATAGTCTATCTGAGTCCGTGAGCTTTCGATTCTTGTCATTCTCGTCGTTCCTCTCTTCTTCTCGGGTGCTCTCGATTCTTTGCTTCTCCTTGTTAGTTCTTGTCATCCCTTTTTCCCTTCCGTCTCGGTCCTAAGATCTCGGGACGAGATCTCTTGTTAGTGGAGGAGTGTTGTAACGCCCCAGATTTGATGCGTCAGGTGTCTTCCAGTTGTTCGCCGTTGTTGCCATGTCATTTGCTTGCGTGTTGCATTTTGCCATGTCATCATCTGCATTTCATTCGCTGGTTTTTCAAAACTTGCATCCGTTCGGGTTCCGCCAGTTCTCTCCGTTGTCCGTTCTGAGTCCGGACAGACTCGCACGCGCCCGCGCCACCTTCAAGATATTATTTTATAAGTGGCACAAAAATGTTCTCGGAATGGGTTGAAACTTGGCATGCGGTCTTGTTATAGTGTAGACAGAGCGCCTGTCAAGTTTCGTCGCATTCGGAGTCCGTTTGATTGCCCAACCGTTAAAGGTAGCGGTACCGTTGCCAGTACATTCGTCGGATGTTTTCTGTCTCCGAAAACCGTGCGGGGCGCACTTCTTCCCCTCCCTTCTCAGCCCGAGGCCCTCTACACAGCCCACTAACCCCACCTGCTGCCTACCTAGTTCCCCCTTTGTTCGGAGTCGTCCGATCGTGATCGGAGGGTCCGAATCGGAGCAAAACCCCCCAAACTCTAGCACCTACCCTATATAAACCACCCCTAGTCCATTTTTGGGCATTTCCTAGCCTCCACCTACCCCTAGCCTTCTACCACCTCGTAGCCTCCGCCCCCTCCTTGAAAATCGCGCCCCAATCATCAGCCGCCTCCTCCTCCTTGATCTCCGACGCCCACAGCCAATGGCCTCGCGCCACGTGTCCCCGCCGCCGCAGCCTTCCCCCGCGCCCCGCCGCGGCCCACCGGGCCCAAGGCCGGCCCGCCCGCGATGGCCCGCAACCTCCTCCGCCCGCGCTTCGCCGGAGTCCCCCGCTGACCTCGCCGACGTTTGCCTCCGCCACCGCCCCGCCGGCGTGCGCCGCCGCCGCGCGCCTCTATCCTGCCCCGCCGCCGCGCCCTCCGGCCCCAGCGGCACCACGCCTCCTCCCGTGCAGCCCCGCCATCGCCGGTGCCTCCCACGGCCTCTGCCGCCGAAGCCTCTCGCCGCCGGCGAGATCCCGGTCGGGGAAGGTCCCCGCCGGCCAGATCCCGCGCCTCCTCGGCGTCCGGGACAGATCCCGCCGCCGCCCGGGTCCTTCTCGCGGATCCGCGCCGGACCCGCCCCGATCCACTCCGACCCATTGACTTTTTCGCGAGGTTGATTTCTGCTAAGTCCCAGATCTGTGTAATTTTTCATGCCATGTTCATCGCATCATAACTCCATTCATATTGCTCCGTTTCGTGCGTGTAATATGTCAAAATGTTTATTATGAGATGTTCTACATTTCGTTACATTGCACCATGTTCATTTGAGCTCATATTGATGCCTGAATCGTTGTTGCAAGAGTGCTATATGATGTTAATCTGTTGAAACTGTTATAACTTGGTGATTTGTCATTTTTGTTGCATTTGATGTGTGCATCTTATGAGCATGAGCTCTATATGTGTTTTGAACTACATCATGCCATCCTTACAAGGGTGCCATCCATGTATTTTTGTGAGTTGTGTAGTGAGTGCATCAAGCTTGTTAAGTAGTGTACTTGCTGTTACTGTTTTGCTAGGCTGAATCTGTTATTTTGTGATGCTATGTAAACCTGCTGCTACAAGTCATTCTATGCATAATCTGGAGATGTTCACTAAGGATGTTTTGTTATACATGTCATGCTCTATCCATCCATGCCCCTGGTTGCATTTATAGCCTGCTGTATCTTGTTGTAATCTTGCTCCAAAGTTGCTAAATAATGTCGCTGTCAGCCTGTTAACATTAAGTTCCAGTTTTGCCATGTGTTTTGCTAGTGATCCATGCACCCTATGAACTTGCTATTGCCATTCTTAGCTTCATAAACATGTCTTATTCCTGTTGGTTGCCTTGTCATGCCATGTAATGCTCTGTGGTGAGTGGTACAAGATCACCAACATGCCTACTTATCGTTGTTCCTGCCATGCCCTGTTTGCTGAATCTATTAACGAAACTTGCTATGTTTACATGGGTGCCATCATATCTTCTGATCCTTTTTGGCTCATGGTCAGTAAGGGACTTTTGTTCTATGCAAGTAGTATATTCATGACATGCCTTTGTTTGCCATGACAAGTTCCTGTAGCATGTCTTTTAATAGCTCTAAACATTGCAACCTGATGTTATCTCTGCAAAGTCTGAAACTGTTATTATTTGCAATCTTGCCATGTCTTTTTGAGTATGTTCTAGTGATTTCTGGAGATAGCTTAGTGTTCATGTTTTGTAATGCATTACCTGTACATCATGCACATGGCTTTTGTTCTCATGTTGGGATGCTGTAGCATGTTATTTTGATGCTTGCAATATTCCTAGTTGCTGTTTTGGGCAGATTGTTGTTATGTCTTGTATATAGTGTATGTGTGGAACCGTTGCTCCGTTTTGAGTGTGCTCTATATAAAACTTGCTTGATTTTGCATGTAGTTTCATATTATCATGTTGCATCCATGTTTTGAGAGTGTTTGCTTGATGTTTGTATGCATTTTGCATCAATGCCATGTTTAACTTGTTTTGCTCATATCTTCTAGGCCGTAGCTCCAAATCTAATGAACTGTATATGTAACTTGACTAGAATCTCGTGTAGATCATCTTTGTGCATCTTAACTTGCTGTTTAACAACTTGAACATAAGGTTTATTCAGATCTGGACCAATTTTGAAACTTGCATATGAGGACTTACCGGAATTGTTATATGTTGTTTCCAGCTCATTTAAACTTGCCTTGATGTGTTGTTCTTGTTTGCATCATCTCTTTCCATGAGTAGCTTCTTGTAGTCTTGTCTTGCGTCATACTTGTTTGTGCATCATGTCTTGTTCATGTGTGGTGTGTTTACTATGTTGTGTGCTTCTTCTCGATAGTTCCTGTTTCGTTGCGATCGTGAGGATTCGTTCGTCTACGCTTGGTTCGGCTTCATCCGTTCGTCTTCTTCATGGACTCGTTCTTCTTACTTGTGGGATTTCAGGCAAGATGACCGCTACCCTGGATCTCACTACTATCATTGCTATGCTAGTTGCTTCGTTCTATCGCTTTGCTGCGCTACCTATCACTTGTTCTACAAGCCTCCCAAATTGCCATGTTTAGCCTCTAACCTTTTCACCCTTCCTAGCAAACCATTGTTCGGTTATGTTACTGCTTTTGCTCAGCCCCTCTTATAGCGTTGCTAGTAGCAGGTGAAGTTGAAGATTGCTCCATGGTGGACATGATTTTGTTGGGATATCACAATATCTCTTATTTAATTAATGCATCTATATACTTGGTAAAGGGTGGAAGACTCGGCCTTATGCCTGGTGTTTTGTTCCACTCTTGCCGCCCTAGTTTCTGTCATACCGGTGTTATGTTCCCGGATTTTGCGTTCCTTACGCGGTTGGGTGATTTATGGGACCCCCTTGACAGTTCGATTTGAATAAAACTCCTCCAGCAAGGCCCAACATTGGTTTTACCATTTGCCTCACCACCTCCTATATTTCCCTTGGGAGTAATTAACCCAAGGGCCATCTTTATTTTAGCCCCCCCGGGCCAGTGCTTGTCTAAGTGTTGGTCTGAACCGAGCAGCCTGCGGGGCCACCTCGTGGAAACTCGAAGTCTAGTTTTACTCGTAGCTTGACTTATCCGGTGTTGCCCTGAGAACGAGATATGTGCAGCTCCTATCGGGATTGTCAGTGCATCGGGCGGCTTTGCTGGTCTTGTTTTACCATTGTCGAAATGTCTTGTAAACCGGGATTCCGAGTCTGGCCGGGTCTTCCTAGGAGAAGGAATATCCTTCGTTGATCGCGAGAGCTTATCGTGGGCTAACTTGGGACACCCCTGCAGGGTATAAACTTTCGAAAGCCGTGCCCGCAGTGATGGGCAGATGGGAATTTTTAATGTCTGGTTGTAGATAACTTGACACCAGATCTGAATTAAAACACATCAACCATGTGTGTAGCCGTGATGGTCTCTTTTCGGTGGAGTCCGGGAAGTGAACACGGTTTTGGGTTATGATTGACGTAAGTAGGAGTTCAGGATCACTTCTTGATCATTGCTAGCTTCACGACCGTTCCGCTTGCTGTCTTCTCGCTCTTATTTGCGTATGTTAGCCACCATATCATGCTTAGTCGCTGCTGCAACCTCACCACTTTACCTCTTCCTTCCCCTTTAAGCTTTTCTAGTCTTGATACCCATGGTAATGGGATTGGTGAGTCCTCGTGGCTCACAGATTACTACAACAACAGTTGCAGGTACAGGTCATGCGATGATCATGACGCGAGAGCGATGTTTGCTTGTTTGGAGTTCTTCTGCTGCTTCTTCTTCGATCAGGGGATAGGTTCCAGGTCGGCAGCCTGGGCTAGCAGGGTGGATGTCGTTTGAGTTTCTGTTTGTGTTTCATCCGTAGTCAGATGATGCTCTTATGTATTGAGATGTTGTATTCGTGTGGCCTTGTATGCCTCTTGTATGTATCCCCATCTATTATGTAATGTTTATGTAATAATATCCACCTTGCAAAAGCGTTTCAATATGCGGTTCTATCCTTGGTGGGACCTTCGAGTCTCTTTAGGATAGTATCGCATATTGGGCGTGGCATTGTTGCTCTTCACATTGTCTAGCCTGCATGAGCTGTCGTAATGCAGTACAAGTCAGAGGGCAGGCCATTCATGGGCATACATTGCTGGATGAAGCTTAGGGTGTAGTATGTGTGGGATAACATAATCAATTCTTGAAAAATTTGTTGAACATCCGGTTAATCTCGTTGAGTTGGTCTATTATTGTAGTAGCACTAGTACAAAAGGGGTCAAATGTGAGACACATTAGTCCCGGTTTGCATTTGAGCCGGCACTAATGAGTCCATTAGTGCCGGTTCAAATGGCTAGGTAGGAGGATATCTTTAGTACCGTTCAGTTCGAACCTTTAGTACCGGTTCATGCCACGAACCGGTACTAAAGATGCTGGGGCCTGGCCAGCACCTTTAGTACCGGTTTGTGGAACGAACCGATAGTAAATAGGTTGTGGCAGGCTATTTTTAGTCCCACCTCGCTCCCCTAGCAAGATTTTTACCACCTTAAGTATGTTACTTCTCAAACTATCACAAGCATTTGGTCTTCATTGAACTCTTTGTGTATAATTTGTGGACTCAATATGAGTCTTCACCGGTTTCTAAACCGTTGATGACTCATATTGACAATTCAGATTGTACACAAAAAGATAATTGATAATCAATGTATTTTTGATGTATATTTTTACATGTTTACGCCCTCACTCTCTCCACTCACTCGGTCTTCCCCTCAATCCCCCGTGTCGGTCCTCCCCCGCCGGCCGCCACTCACTTCAAAACTGGACGCACGTCGTGCACAAACTGGATAATCTCTTTCGGAGTATCAGGGTTTCGGACGAGAACTCATCTGTTACACGGGCACTTCATTTTTTTAAACTTATTTGAACTCCAGACTTTTTTTGCGTTCAGTATGCAGCATTCAAAGCGACGTCATCAATTTCCCACACGTTCTAACATCATTTGTTGTTTTTCAGTCACCGATTTGTTTAGATCAGAGCTAAATGACCGTGAAATTGAAAATCACTACAAAAGGAACTCTTAAAATTTTGAGGTATCATCATTTCACCCGCATAGCATGTGCGAAAGAGTAGAGAGGGTCACGGCAAAAACTGGACGCACTTCGTGTACAAACTGGACAATCTCTTTCGGAGTATCAGGGTTTCGGACAAGAACTCATCTGTTACACGGGCATTTTTTTTGAGCCGGCATTATGCAGCATTTGAAGCGGCATTATCAATCTCCACCACGTTCTGACATCATTTGCTGTTTTTCAGCCATTTACCGATTTGTTTAAAGAGCTAAATGACCGTGAAATTGAAAATCACTACAAAATGAAGCATTATGCAACATTTGAAGCAACTCATGTGTTACACGGGCACTTAAGTATGTAGCATTCAAAGCGACGTCATCATTTACCAATTTGTTGAGAGAGCTAAAGCAAAAAATATTCACAAAGAAACTAAATACAGCAAAAAAACTAGTTAGAAATAAATAGAAGAAAAAGAATAAAGCAAAAAAGAAAAAACTATATAAAAAATTACTCAAAAATAAATAGAAGAAAATAAATAATGCAGAAAAGATAAAAACTATCTAAAAACTTGTTGGGGCGCTGCCCAGTGGGCCTGCCAGACCTAGAGTGTGCAATTTCAGGCCCAGAAGGGCCGGCAGGCTCATAGGGCAGCGCGCCCTAGTTAGGTTGAGAAGCCTGCTATATAGAGGAGTTAGAAGGAGCAGCCGCGGCCGGGTTTATAAACCAGTGCGGCTGCCCTTCGCTCGGCGAGATGGGACTAAACTTAGTGCACCACGAGTGGTAGCGCACGACCATTAGTACCAGTTGGAGTCACCAATCGGTACTAAAGGGTGGGCCTTTGGTACCGGTTGGGGTTATGAACCGGTACTAAAGGCGGCCATTTCCCGCTGCTTGACATGGCCAAAATTGGTCTTTAGTACCGGTTGGTGGCTCCAACCGGTACTAAAGGCACCTCCTATATATATGGCACTTACGAAAAATTCAGTTTCATCGACCACCACTTCTTCTTCCAACTTCTCACATGATATCGCCGCCGCCGCCCTCGCCGCCCCAGCTGCGCGCCGTCGCCCCCACCGCCCTCGCCGTCCCCGCCGCGCGCCGTCGC
>NC_041391.1:634723170-634728722 GCF_002162155.2 Triticum dicoccoides
GCGCCGTCGATCTCCCCCGGCCCGCCACCCGTCGTCACGCCGTCCCCGGCCCACCGATCGTACGCCGCCGCCCCCCGCTCGTACACACACACACGCGCATACATATACACACACACACTACACACACACATACACACAAACGCACACTACACACACACAGTACTACACACACATATTTTTTTTACTTATTTTCTGTTTTCTATTGTTTAGATTAATGTTAGATGAATTACATAGATAAGAATGTTATAATGTTAATGTTAGATGAATTAGATAGAAACGTTGTTAAATATTAATGTCAATTGTTAGCTAGATAAATTAGCTAGATATTAATTAGGTATATATATGAGATTTGAACTAGTTGAATTAATATAATTAGTTTATTTTTATTAAGAAAATTAATAGAACTAGTTTATTTTTAATAAGAAAATTAATAGAACTAGTTTATTTTTAGTAAGAAAATTTAAGTCTATGAGATTATTAATTTGAACTAGTTGAATTAATATATAACTAGTTTATTTTTAGTAAATGCTTAGTTGAATTAGTTGAATTAATAGAACTAATTAAAATATTACTATATATAGCTACTTTATATATTTTAGTAAGTAAATTAATAGAAGTAGTTTGTTTTTAGTAATTCCTAGTTGAATTAATTAGTTGAATTAATAGAACTAGTTTATTTTAGTAAGAAAATTAATAGAACAAGTTTAATTTTAGTAAATGCTTAGTTGAATTAGTTGAATTGACAGAACTAGTTGAATTAATAGAAGCAGTCGAATTAGTTGAATTAATAGAATTAGTAAGTATTTAGTGTTTCACCTATATGAACATAGGAAATGTCGTCTGACAACGAAAAATATTTTATTATGTACGAATAGTATGAAGGCCAACGCGGCCTGTGCGACAGCAATTTCTTTGTTGATGATAGGCGATTCAACATCAAGCTAGATGAGACATTTGAATTCGATACACTAAGTCACAATGACAAGTCTTTTTTCGTAATTAAGCATGACTTATATATGCTTCATTTGCTTCAACTTATAATTTTTAATTTTCACTATTCTACTAGCGCATTCCTTGCCATGCAAGAATTTTTGTCTTGGATAAGATAGGTTTCAGTTCTATGGAAACTATAGAGGTAAAGAGAGTTTAACTGAAAAGCGAGCATGGTTATACTTTCAACGTCAAAGTATACAATGCAGACACGTACACCTATTTTGAATTTAAAACTTGGCAAGCACTATGCAAGGCTTATGCATTTGAGACTGATACGATTATCACCTTTGATATTCGTCCGAAAGATGATATTGAAGGTAATAAAGACATCTGGGTCGATGTACAGACGCCTCCAGTTCTACAATTATGTGAGTTTCTCAACCATATTTATGTCTTTGATATTATTTATTCAAAAATAGTTGACAACTAATTTCTATTGACAGCTTATTTCCATTCAAGCAAACATGTCCGACGCTTGGTAGACAGGACCTACTACTGTCTCGGAGCTGAACTAAACTGCAAGTTGATAAGTCATTATATTTTAATGGCTTGAGGATCTTCATATTGTCAAGACAAATTTTCTTCCTGCACTTAGAAATGTCAGTACTCAAAACATGCGACCAATAGTGATCGTATTGAACTACGGTCACATCTATTTAAGAATGATGGTAAGATTTTTATTATTTGTCCTCAGTGCATCTTTTGAATACATAATTTTTTTGCTAAATTTTCATTGCTAAGTATATTAATTACTATACGATGTTCTTCAACAGGGACTCCCGATGACAGTTGTGCCCCAATGGATCGATACTAAAGGTCACATGTCAACTGTTAGCTTACGGCCAAGGTATCCTGCCTTGCACATGAGTGCATTCAGGATTTCTAAAAGCGATGAATGCTTAATAGTGAAAGATTGGAGTAAAATTGTTAACGATCGCAGAGAAGTACTAGGGGGCAGCAATGAGAAGCGCAGCTCATGATTAGGAGACAGGTTCATCTGCATGCTTCAGTATGATGAATCAGGAGAGCTATACATGTTCTATGCTATTTTACCTAAGAGAGAGCACCAAGAATGGTTTAGCTAGTTCATGCTCTTAGTACTTGTCCTCTCATGTTCGTATTCTTCGTCCTGAACTTAATCTCAAAGAGTGATTTGCTTTTGTGGCGTTATGAACGCTTATAATATCATGACCATGTTGAACTCGATGATATCTTTGCTTCTGGTACAAGTGAATATTTCTTCTTTAAGCTAGTGTTGGTGGTGATTAGACGGCGGTAATGACTATGATCATTAAATAGTGGTAATGACGACTATGATGATTTTTAGCTAGCTAGTATATACTGTTGTTGATGATATGATGCAAGAGTTTTTATATTAATATGATGATGATGATGAGTTATTATATCATTTATGAAAGAAACCGCAGATTAGTTTCAGCTGGATGGATCCTAGCTAAGTGATCAAGTATATACCATATCCATATTATACTTGATCACCTATGGCATATACTTCATTACTTAGCTAGGATCCACATGCATCCAGTCGAAACTAATCTGCGGTACTTTCAACTAATGATTTAACAGCTCATTATAATGTATAACAATCACTAAATTAAATTGAAAACACAAAATTAAAGGAAAAATAAAAAATAAAACCAAAACACGCCCAAACATTTAGTATCGGTTGGTGTTACCAACCGGCACTAGTAGAAAAACACCTAATAGTCCCGGTTCGTGAGGGCCTTTAGTCCTGGTTAGTGAACCAGGACTAATGGGCCGTTACTAATACCTCCATCCATTAGTCCCGGTTCAAACTAGAACCGGGACTAATGTGCCTCCACGTGGCTCTGTGCACCGAGCCCAGTCAGGGGGCCTTTGGTCCCGGTTGGTGGCACCAACCGGGACCAAAAGTCCATGTTTTTTTGGAAATTGGCAGCTTTAGGGGTTTTGGGGGTTATTTTTAGGTTGTTATATTAGCTAGCTAATAGAGAGAAGTGTCCTCTCTTATATCTTCGTCCTTGGTTTACCAACGCTGCTGCTATATATGTTTATTTTACCCGCTGATATAATAACTCATGCATGCTCGCATACATCAGCATATATAATAACAAGTACTCGTCCAATCCTACATAATTGTTCTTAACACATGATCATCAGTATCAGGTAGGACTTAAACACCCTTAAGGTAAAATAGCATAAAACATTATAGACCCTGACTCTCCATTATGAAGAATGGCGATCATCCTGTCTCCAATTTTTGCCCTTCGCTGAATGTTGCTTCCAAGAAGCTCCTTACGACTGTCCATACATTTTTTCCATTCTTTAATTCTCATGTCTCCACTTATTTTAGAAACCCGGTATGGACAGTTGAGATTCGTAGGACGACCTGGTTGTATGTTCAAAACATGAAGGCTACCGTGTGTATACATCAGATGAGGCACACAATCATTCGGGATTATCTGTTGAAAACATAGTAATAACTTCGTAGTTAGCAATGATATGATGTACTAGTTTTAGAAGTGTGCAAAAAGATGCACGGATGTTGTAATAGTACAAAAATCTTACCAGGGTATCTCCATGGTAGTTACCGTAGTTCAACACGTGCACTAGTGGCACGTATTGACCATAATGTTGAGGAGTTCGATTGTAGACATTGTAATTTTCAAGATCAGTACAAAATGCGACCAGATGATTTTTCTCCTAATAAGTTAGTTCGGAGCCATCGGTGTAGTGAGTTTTGTCTACCATCTTCCGCACATTCTTTGAAGAATGAAAATAAGCTGTCAATGGAGAATAAGTTGTCAACTATTTTGAAATGAACAATATAAATTACTTAATAACTATGTTAAGCTCACATGGGGGAAGAATTGGAGGTGTATCCACAAGGACGAAAATCGTAGGTCTCTCTTGCTCGATTGTAGGATCACCAAGATCCATGGTAACAAGCATACCCTCATCAAAACCATACATCTTGCAAAGTGCTTCCCAATTTTTGCAACCAAAATGGGTTACACTCTGAGCATTGTACAGCTTTACTTGAAAATCCACACCATGATGGGTACTTAGGATAATTTTTTTGGTTTCGAAACTTTCATGGTCTTCAAAACCCATCCTCTCGAAGACATAGCGTCTTGCAAAGCATGGGATAAGCTAGTCGAATTGGAAAAGATGAAAAATATTGTCATGATTAAAATAGTTGAAGTCATGAGTAATTACGAAAAAAACTATTATCGTTGGTTGCGTACCGTATGAACATCGAAGGTCTCCTCAAGCTTAATGCTGAAGCGACGATCTTCGTCCAGCACAATGAACCTGTCGCAGATACCTCGGTCGTCGTGGCACCAGTCGCACTCCCCCGGGCGGTTTTCGTCGTCCGATGAGTACGACATTTCCGGCCTACATTCATAATTCAAATATTAAACTAGATCATTATTGTTAATCACGGGTTGACTATCGATGATCGATGTACGTAGCTCCTCCTTTCATTCCCGAATGCATTATTATATCAAATTGTCTAGCACACGGGAATGAAGGAGAACTTATCCAATATGAGCATTCAATAAGCAAAATCAAATCATAAAATAAGCAAAACCAAATCATAAAATAAAGTATAGTATTCAAATTAGCATGCATTCAATAATTATAAGCAAAAGTACATCATCTCTTGGTGTCCGTACATCGTCGAATATTATCACTAATACAACTAGAACCGTAGCGCCCGACGGGTATCGACGCGAGCGGTGGACACCCAAAGATAAGGAACCATCACAGGATCATAGCTCCAGTGAGATCCCTGAAGAACCTGCCAGGTATTGTCGAATCTGCCCTCCAATGCAACCATGTAGCGACGGACGTGCTCGTCCTCCTCGCTGACACGGTGATGTACCACCTCCGCGGTGTCCGGATGCCTCACCACCGTCACTGGCCCACGCGACCGCCACCAAACAAGGATCGGGTCAACAACGGGTTGCCTCCTCACCAACCTACGTCCCCGGAAGGTAGCACCTCCCAATACCAGCCCGGCGGAGCCCAGTCCTGAACATGGCCCTGATCAAGCAGGCCTCCACCGCCGAGTCGACGACGACGAGGATGCGGGATAGGCATCGCCGACGTCGATGCGGCAACTACTTCTATATATAGTTAAATAAAAGTAGTTTTATTAATTAAATCAACTATCTAGTTCAACTACTAAGCACTTACTATAAATAAATAAGTAGTACTTACTAAAAACAAACTACTTCTATATATAGTAAAATAAATTAGTTTATTAAATCAACTAGCTAGTTCAACTATATATAAACTACTTCTTATTTTTTCCCTTTTTCTAAATACTATGAACAAAAAAATCATTAAAATTCTATGAACAAAATTAATTACTACACATCTAATCTAACAAAAAAAAATCTAATCTAACTAAAAAAAATCTATGAACTACATATCAAAATTACTACACATCTAATCTAACAAAAAAAATCTAATTAATCTAACAAAAAAATCTAACATAATAAAAACAAATTAATTACTACACATCTAATCTAACAAAAAAAATCTAATCTAAC
>NC_041391.1:634729103-634730238 GCF_002162155.2 Triticum dicoccoides
GGCGGCGACGACGCGGGGTGGGGCTGGGCGGGGCGGCGCGGGGCGGCGACGGCGTCGGGGCGGGGCGGTGCGGGGCGGTGACGGCGAGGTGGCGGCAGGGAGACGCGAGGCGATGGGAATGGAGCAGGAGATATCAAAAACTACTAAGTCCTGTATATATAGCAAGAGCATCGGTCCCGGTTGGTGGCTCCAACCGGGACTAATGCCCCCTTTAGTCCCGGTTGGTGCCACCAACCGGGACCAAAGACCTCTTTTCAGCAGTCCAAAGGGCGGGAAACGAAGACCTTTGGTCCCGGTTGGTGGCACGAGCCGGGACTAAAAGGGGGGCATTGGTCCCGGTTGGTGGCACCAACCGGTACCAAAGAGTGGCATTGGTACCGGTTGGTGCCACCTACCGGTACCAATGGACCCGTCTAACTACTTTTTTATTTTCTACAGCTATTTTTTTGTTGATTCTTCCTGCAGCTATTTTTTTAGTCCCACCTTGCCAAGCGAGAGGCACTCGCAGCTGTTTATAAGCCCTGAGTGTAGAGACGATGACAAAGAGGCCCAATGCTCCTGCACGTTGGTTAGCTTCAAGCCTTGAGGAATACGATAGACTGCACAGAGCTGTGTGCAGTGCAGTTGACACTATTCCGAAAAGCTTGAAGCAAATTAACAAGCATTGCGCCTCTTTTTTATTTTTAATGACTTATTACAACTGAGAAATAAAAAGAAAAAAATAAATATAGCCGGAAAAAAAACTATATAGAAAACTACTCAGAAATGAATTGAAGTAAAAAATAGTTGTGATTAACTGTACTAAAAAAGGAGCATAGATGCTTATTTTTAATGACTTATTACAACTCAGAAATAAAAAGAAAAATAATAAATATAGCAGAAAATAAAAAAAACTATATAAAAAGATACTCAGAAATGAATTGAAGCAAAAGATAGTTGTGATTAACTGTACTAAAAAAGGAGCATAGATGCTTATTTTTAATGACTTGTTACAACTCAGGAATAAAAAGAAAAGAAAATAGTTGTGATTAACTTTACTAAAATATGAGCATAGATGCTTATTCTTAATGACTTATTACAATTCAAAAATAAATAGAAGAAAAAATAGTTATGATTAACTTTACTAAAAAATAAG
>NC_041391.1:634730310-634735759 GCF_002162155.2 Triticum dicoccoides
CAAAAAATAGTTGTGATTAACTGTACTAAAAAAGGAGCATAGATGCTTATTTTTAATGACTTATTACAACTCAGGAATAAAAAGAAAAGAAAATAGTTGTGACTAACTTTACTAAAATATGAGCATAGATGCTTATTCTTAATGACTTATTACAATTCAAAAATAAATAGAAGAAAAAATAGTTATGATTAACTTTACTAAAAAATGAGCATAGATGCTTATTTTTAATGACTTATTACAACTGAGAAATAAAAAGAAAACAAATAAATATAGCTGAAAAGGAAAAAAACTATATAGAAAACTACTCAGAAATGAATTGAAGCAAAAAATAGTTGTGATTAACTGTACTAAAAAAGGAGCATAGATGCTTATTTTTAATGACTTATTACAACTCAGAAATAAAAAATAAAAAAAAATATAGCAGAAAAGAAAAAAAACTATATAAAAAGATACTCAGAAATGAGCATAGATGCGCTTATAGAGCAAATTCAAATTAAATTCATAATAAATTTCAAGAGAAATTCATATGAATTGAGCCTAAATTCCCTATATAAGGGCATCTATTTTCATTTTCAGAGGAGCTCAATAAGGCAGAGAGGGAGGGGCTTATAAACCGGTCCGATTCCCCTCCGGTTGGCGAGGTGGGACTAAACTTTGGCCGCAACGAGGACCAACCCTTTAATCCCGGTTGGTGGAATGGACCGGGACTAATGGTCGTCCTTTGGTCCCGGTTCAGGCCACCAACCGGGACCAATGATGATGGGCCAGGAGCGAGGGCCATTGGTCCCGGTTCGTCCCATCAACCGGGACCAATAGGTCCAGACGAACCGGGACCAATGGCCCACGTGGCCCGGCCGGCCCCTAGGGCTCACGAACCGGGTCCAATGCCCCCATTGGTCCCGGTTCTGGATTGAACCGGGACTAATGGGCTGGACCGGCCTGGACCATTGGCCCCTTTTCTACTAGTGCGGTACTAATGTCCTACACGCACCCGGGCCTGGCTCATGCCACGTGTTGGCACTTTAGCGCCGGTTTGTGATGAACCGGTACTAAAGAGGGGGGACCTTTAGTCCCCACTCTTTAGTGCCGGTTGCCGAACCGGCACTAAAGGCCGTTACGAACCGGCGCTAAAGCCTGGTTCTGCACTAGTGTAGACACATTTGCATGTTATTTATGGATGATTTGTCTATTTTTTATCCAAAATTTGATGAATTTCGTCGTGTTTGATGAAAATCATCCGATTAATTGAAATTTGTTTTGAAATTTATGTAGCTACACTTGGATGGTCGGCTCAATCCGTGTCGGCGAACTGGTTTTCTCTGATCCGTAGACGAACGTGGTGTTTGGTTTGGAGATGAGCGTTAGAGGTGCCCTAACTTCCCCTTTGATGTTGTCTTACAACATAAATCATTTTAATTCTTGGAAAAATATATCCAAAAGCCTACCGGTTTCATCAGGCCACCTGATACCAATCAATACAAAAAGGACCAATCAAATCTTGGCCTGTGCTATACCAGCTCTCACCGGCCGGCAAGGACTAATCACCTCAAAAAAAAAACCCTACTGACTGCCTCTCATGCTTCTCCGTATCTGGTATCTCTCTCCCTCTCTATGTACGAGTACGTGTACATGTGTGGCTGGCTGTCATCTCCGGCAGGCGGCAGAAAGAAGAACCTCTCCCGCTCGCGCGCTCCGGTGCTCAACAAACGAAAGCCGGCGGGCCGGGGCTCGATGATAGATGCGGGTCGATCAGGATGTGATTTTGGCGCGGGTGCACGGGCCGAAGGAGTAGCTCTGCTGCTGGTAGCCGCCGGCGTACACGCGGTGCGGCGAGGAGTGCGAGTGTGCCGTCTCCCGGTCGACGAGCGCGCGCAGGCGGAGGAACTCGTCGACGGAGCAGGGCAACCAGAGCGGGCCGGCCGAGTTGTAACCATACGTGTCCCGGGCCGCCTCCAGCAGCCGCTGGAACAACGGGTGGTAGAGGTAGGCGATCGGGATGACGAACCGCCTGAACCCGTCGCCCTGCTGCTCCGGCTGGCCGACCCGCACCGCCAGCCACCCCTTCTTCACCTTCCCCTTCTTCTCCGCCTGGCCCCCTTGCATGATGATGACAGCCCCCTCGCCGGCGGTCCAACTCCAGCCGCCCTCTCGCTGTCGCTGCCGCTGCTGGTGGTGCTAAGAGGTCACTGCTCTATAGCTAGAGCCAAGGAGCCAATCCAGAGGTGTGTGTGGTGCGGTGTGCTTCGCGGCGCTTGCGGTTGTTTTTATAGGACTTGCAAGGCTCGTGCGTGCGGGCCGAGAGGAGATTGGAAGATTAGATAAGTGATTAGTCGCCGGTGCGTGGCGCACCCGTGCGCTGCCTGTACGTACGGCGTCCTTTGCTACGGAACCCGGTCCGGTGTCGGGGCTTCCATGTCGGGTCGGGAAGGGTGTGGCGGGTGATGGATCGTGTGCGTCGCTGACACGCTGGCCCGTCGGAATAATCGGGTTACGGCGTCGGGGTCGCTGGCCGTACTGGCGGACCGTCGCGTGCGCGTCAGGCCTCAGTTGCGGCGAGCGGGATGGGTAGCAGTTGAGCCGTGCGCGCGAGTGGAAGGTCTGATGTGGTTTGGACGGACGGGGAGGAGGAGCGGGCACGCTGTCGCCGGGGCCGGCGGGTGGTGCACAGGTCGTACGTACGTCGTCCTTTGGTCGTGGCGCGGCTGGCCCACGACGGCGGACTGGCCATGGCAGGTGGAATCGTTTTCTTTCAGTTGTGTGAGCGGGGGGACTGGCACTGGCATGTGTTCGTGACTGCTGCCCCACGGCCACAGGAGATGTTGATGCATGGTGGCAATTAATTGGTCGGGCTCTAGTCTAGCTTAGCTCATCGCCCAACCGTTGGATGGTAGCTGTTGGAGCGACCCTCTGGCGGGCAGCGCGCGATGCCGATGCATTTTCTTTTCCCCGGCCGTCGTACGGAGGTGAGATGGATGACGCTATTGAGGCTAACTCCACCGTGTCCAAACGGACGTCCGTTTTGTTCGGATTCTATCCGTTTGGCAAGGGATTGGATCGTGTTCGGATCTGTCCTGGGATGCGGTGGCCGTGCGTCCAGCGCGCGGCCGCATCCTTTACCCCATCATGTCCGCGTCTATTTTAAAAAAGATCAACGTTTCAAATGCCAAACCCTACGGCCCCAGTTCATCACGCACGCCGGCAACAAAGTCAACGGCCTACACGTCCATCGTCGGCATCAGCCAGTGGCCGGCAACACAGCCAGGCTCCAAAATGAATGGTTGTCCTCGCCGGCAACACAGCCGACCTTCAAAATGAATGTTTTTCTAGCCGGCACACGGCCAGCGGCCCAGCGGGCGGGCGGCACCCATGCCAGCCTCCAAAAAAGAACGGCCACGGCCGATCGAACGACCTAGTTCAGGTCGTCGGCGTCGAGCATCTCCTTCTGCCTGGCCTCGAACCAGGCCCTCGTCTTCTCGCTCATCTTCGACAAGTCCACGCTCATGATCGCAAGGGCCACCTCCTTCTCTTTGGTGGCGGCATTAGTGGCCTCGATGTCGAGCTGCCTTTGCCTGGCCTTGACGTTGTCCGCCTCGATGTCGAGCTACCTTTGCCGGGCCGCCTCCTCCATATCGAGATGCCTCTGCTGGGCCGCCTCCTCCATGTCGATCTTCCTTCTCTTGGCCGCCTCCTCCATCTCAAGTTTCTTCGTTTGAAGCTCTAGGTATTGCTTCATTTGATCGTCCTTGATTTGTCGCTTCTTCTCGTCCCTCACATCCTTTTGCGACATCATGCCATGCAAAGTGTCATGCAATGCCATGGATGAGGCATCACGAATGTCGTCAACATTGGAGTTGGTCTTGCCCCTCGGCCTCTTCAACGCCTCGCCATCTCCACCTCTGGAGTACTTGGCCGTCTTCAGGCCTCTCTTCCTTTGGAGTTCAGGGTATTGGTCCTTGAACTTAGGGCAATTGTTGATCATAGTCCAACAATGCGTAAGAGTGAACGGCTTGTCATTGTCTCGGGCCTTGAATGCCTCCAAAGATTGAAATGCCTACCCCATATGATCAAAAACAAGTGAAGATGCAAGCATGTACAAGGCCGAAGTCTCATGGCCGTAGCAAGGAAAGGGCAAGGAAGGAGAGCATACCATGTCCCCAATGCCGGTACCACTCACGGGCCGTGCTTGAACACTCTCAAATGCGGCTTGATACTTGTTGCACTCTTGTTCGATGAACAACCATCTCTTTTGAATCGAGCCGACGCCACGGTTGCTTTCAAATTGGTAGGGCTCAAACAACTTCCTTTCATGGAATGTTTTGTGGACTCTCGTCCAAAAAACAATACCCTTTTGTTGCGCGCCGGTCCTTGGATCTTGGCTAATCTCCATCCAAGCTTGGCAAATCAACTTGTCCTCATCTTGTGTGTATGAACCCATGCGAATGCTCTTCCTCTTCTTTTGTGCTTCCGCTCTTTGTGTAAGCTCGTCGATGAACAATGGCTCACCACTAATGTCAACGTCATTGCTTTCTTCTTCATCACCATCACCTTCGACATAGATGTCATCATCTTCATGCCATGAGTCACCATGGTCGTAGTCAGCACGGTCGTCGGCCTCTTCATCGGCAGTGAACTGGCCGCGGCCATCCTGACTTTGGGTCTCCTCGGGGTCGTAGACAGGGACGTGCCCACCCTCGTAGATCACTTCCTCCATGAACTAGTCGTAGTAGGGGTCATCGACCGGTGCCGTTGGTGTTGGCATTCCGTCGAGCAAGACGCGGGGGGGCGGCATGGTGCCGGTAAACGGCGGACGTGCTTGCTTGTTTTGCTTCTCGACGGACGGCCGACCGCCGCTGCTGGACCCAGGGGTGACGTTGAGGTCGATGACGGCCGAAGGGCGTGGTGTGGACGGCGCGATCACGCTCATGTCCGGCGACCCCCCGAAACGGGTCTGGCCGTCGGGCCTTGGTGGAGGAAAGTCGGGCGACAAGGGCGTGGTCCGCGACGTCGGCGACTGGCAGTGCGGAGGCCGGGCGACCGACGACCGTGTGCTCGCCGGACCGACGGCCCCTCCAGAGAAACCGGGCGGACGACAAATTCCAGCCATGAGAAGGGTGTGCTCTTTGCTGACGATGGCCTCCTTCTCCTCGACCTCGGCCTTGTGCCGCGCGGCCTCAATTGCAGCGCGCTCGGCGGCTCTCTTGGCCACGGCGATGTTGGTCTTGGCGACCGCCCTCCGGCTCCTCCTCTTCGCCGATTCCGTGTCCAACTTGGCGATCTCCTCTGGCGTGCACTCTGACCGGGCTTCCTCGGTGCCTGCCCTTCTTCTTCTTGGCCATTCCGGGCGGGTCGACGACCAGCCTGCCGGAGTTCGGCTGGGCGTCGGCCATGGACGGTGGAGGGAGTGGGACGGGCGGGACGTGGGAGGGTCTGGGTGGGAATGGCGCCAAAG
>NC_041391.1:634736054-634737505 GCF_002162155.2 Triticum dicoccoides
GGGCTAGGGGCGGACAAGCGCGCGCGTCCCACCCGTCCGTGCGCTGTCCGTTTCTCTCCAAAAGCGGCGCAAACTTGGGCCGCGGATGGGTCGAAAGCGGACACAAAACGGACAAAAGTCCACTTGCTCCCGCGCGCTGGGCCGCCCGGTTTGTCCGTTTTACCCCAAACGGACGGGCCGGACAGGATAGGTTCGCGCGGTGGAGTTGGCCTGCCTAACCAGTGACTGTGTGAGAGATACTGCAGCAGAAGTGGCTTTCGGTGGAGCTGGGGACGCTTTGCTTGCACGGTCGCCGGCGTGACCAACCGACCTACCACTGATGGAAGATTCTACGGCCGACGCATGTGTTTATTTCATAATCTTTCTTAAGAGACTTTCAATCTATTCATCTTTAATCACGATAGTAAAAAACAATAGGGGTAATACAAATTACAACCATGTTCGTGGACAACCTAGCGACGACTACAAGCACGCGAGCCGAAGATGTGACGCTGTCATCGCCCTCCCTGACACGAGCCGGACAAACTTTATTATAGTAGATAGTCGGGAAGTCGTCGTGCTAAGGCCCCATAGGGCCAGCGCATCAACCATCGCTGATGAGAAAAGTCGTTGATCAGAAGGATCAAACCTGTAAACACTCAAACAAAGACCAGATCAAAACAGATCCACTGAAAACCTGCACCGACCGAATCCTGCGAAATCCAATGGAGAAACACCTCCACACGTCCTTCGACGATACCTGACGCATCACCAGGACAATGATAGAACGTGGGAGATATTATTTCTACCAAAGGACATCGCCGTCGCCATACAACCCCAACCAAAACGCAGATCCGATGCTCCGACCAGCAGCAGCGCCAACGGGGCGACGGTCCAGCGCCCCCAACGCACCACCAGGCACGAAGCACGATGGGCCCCCACCATGAGCCGCCGGAGTCCGCAGTGGGCCACCCCCCTGGGGTGCAGCACCATGCAGAGGGGGCGGCAGATTCGGGCTAGAAGAACCAGCCCGGCTAGCCGCAGCTGCCACCTCTCATGGATCTGAAGAGACCGCAGCAGATCCGGGCAGAGGCACCGAGGGGCCAGTCGGCCCTGAGCCAGAACCGAGCGAGGGAGAGCCGACCTTCGCCGACACCGACCGCGCCGCCGGAGCACGCGCTGCCTAGAGCTTGGAGCACAGCGCGGCTTCATATTCCAGATCCGCCGCCTCCTCGCTCGAGCCATCTCGCCCCCGCTTCTGGCCGGAGATGGCCTCGCTGGAGGACCCACACGAGCGATCCATCGAGACCACCGCCGCAAACAAGAGGGAGAGAGGAAGGGAAGGTGTAGATCTAGAAAAGAATCGAATGGGAGAGCGGCGACGGCGCAGGTCAGAGGAGGAAGCAGGGAACCCTAGAAATGGGGGAACCGAACCCTTCCGGACCCAAATATATCCGGACCGAGCCAGGCCA
>NC_041391.1:634737864-634775662 GCF_002162155.2 Triticum dicoccoides
CGAGAGAGGGAGGGGGGAAACAGACACACAACCCAGAGGGAGTATCGCCCCAGGCTCACCAGGCCCATCAGGTGGCGCGCGGGCCCGTAGCCCAGAAACGGAACCCTCCACGGATCCCAGTGCCAGATCTAGGGAAGACGGCACCGCCGCCGCTGCCGACGGAGCTGGAGCCGGACCCCGAGATGGATCACAAGTAGGGGAGGACACCGGAGGGGAGGGGGGACAGGACGGGGCCGTCACCACCACACCGCCCCCGCCAGGGCCCAGGAGCCCCCGAGCCGGAGACGGAGCAGGAGCACGGTGACGCCCACAGGACACGTGACAACAGCCGTCCACCTTCAAAGTGGAGATGGCAAGCCGCCCACGCCCTCCAGGCGCAAACTTCCGGCAACGGCCCGGAGCCGAGATGACGGGGAGAGGAGACCGCACACAGGCACCGAACGGAGAGGGGAAGGGGAGGCATCGGAGTCCGACCCCAAATCCTCAGAATCGAGCACCCAAAACCTGTTGGACCGGGGTGGAACGGGGAGGACGGAGCAAGGCGAGGTCGACGGGGCGAGGGAAGGGGAGGGGGGCACAGCCAGGGGGAGCGAGGGGGTGTCAACATGGAAGAGGGAGGAGAAGGCGAGCTCGGCGATGGCGCTGCCAGAGGAGGGAGGGGAGAAGAGAGAGCCATGACCTCTCAGGTTGCCAACCCTACCCTCACCTGCTTCGCGGGCCACCATCCTGGCTACTTCCAATCTCGCTGCCAAAATCGCCCATTTTGCCTCATCTGCAGACAAGATGGTCACCTCACTGTTGATTGTTAGAATCGATCCAAACCACCTGCCTTCGTCCATTATGGTCTCAGCCTCCCTGGATGCTCTTTTTTGCCTTAGATCGTGAGGTCCCTACTGTTGCTCCTATCCCAGCGCTCTCCAACTCCGGTATCATATCTGTCTAGTCGAAGCGCATCACCCCTTAGATCCTTCTCGAGGAGCTTCGGCTTTGGGACGATGGGGGGTGGGATTGGCAAGTTTACCAGCTATCGGATTTTGAGTTTGCTGCGACTTTCCCCTCCAAGGAAAGACTTCAGATGATATTCTCCTGCACTAGCTTTACGCTCCCTCTCAACCAACTGGTCATCTCTGTCAAGGCGGCGTCTAATGTCTCCAAAGCGATCTCCTCTCTGTCTGAAGTCTGGGTTCTAGTTGATGATGTTCCTCCTGTCCTCCGCTCCACGGCTTTCCTCATGGCATTCGGTGTTCTTATCGGCAAGCCCATTGAGGTTGATCAGGACTCATGGAATCCTGGGTCCGGTGCGCCTGCGGGTGTGGTGTGTGGACCCTCTCTGTATCCGTGGCTCCATCGATGTCTTCCCCTTGGCCAGAGGCTTCCAGCTTAGGGTTCAGGTTGAGGGAGATACGGGTCCGGTTTCGCCTCAACCTCCTCCCCCGCAACCTGCATCCGGAAATGATGACAAGAGCAAGGACGACGATGGCTTCCAGGATGACTCTTTGCACGGCAATGAACACCGCTTTACCCAGTCAGAGTGGGATGGGCTTTCTCCTGAAGATCATGACATGCTTAAGGAGAACGCCCCGGCTGGTGGGGTTCCAAAGATTCGCTGCCTACTTCTGATAGGGGGGAGGGCTGCGGCTTCCGGAGGGGTGAAGGGTACACCATTTTCGGCGGTGTGCTCTAACCTACCAGCTCGCCCTGCCTCTCCTTCTCTCTCGGGCATCGAAGATTTGCCCCCGGCCGGTCCCCTGGCCTCGGAGAAGAAGAAGAAGTCGTCTGTTAAAAAGTTCTCCACTCGCAGCAGAGCGTCTGGTGATTCCAGGCAGTCTGCGGCTGGGCTATGCCGTAGGTTGGATGCTGACTTGGGTGTGGCCTCGGGCCCGTCTTCTGTTGCGGATTTGTAACACCCACGATGCGGCTATATCTCCCACATATCGAAGCACGACTTAGAGGCATAACCGAATTGTGGTTTTGTCGCAAGAAGGGTCATCTTCACACAATCCCATGTAATGAACAAGATTGGGATAAAGAGTTGGCTTACAATCGCCACTTCACACATTGAACATATAAATCATACATCATTCAAAGTACACACATAGTCCGACTACGGACGAAGCCAAAAGAAAAGAAGATAACCCAACTGCTAGATCCCCGATCGTCCCAACTGGACTCCACTACTGATCAACATGAAACGAAACATAGCAACGACCAAGATCTTTGTTGAGATCGCATTTGAGCTCGGTTGCAACACCTGCACTGGTAACATCGGCACCTGCAACTGTTGAGATAGTATCTGGTGAGTCAGGAGGACTCAGCAATCTCAAAACCTGCGAGATCAAGAATATTTAAGCTTATGGGTAGGAAGTGGTAATGGAGTGGAGTCGCAGCAAGCACTAAGCAAATATGGTGGCTAACATACGCAAGTAAGAGCGAGAAGAGAAGCAACGGAACGGTTGAGAAGCTAGAAGTGATCAAGAAGTGATCCTGAAACTGCTTACGCACAATCATAACACCAAGACCGTGTTCACTTCCCGGACTCCGCCGAAAAGAGACCACCATGGCTACACATGCAGTTGATGCATTTTAATTAAGTCAAGTGTCAAGTTCTCTACAACCGGACATTAACAAATTCCCATCTGCCACATAACTGTGGGCACGGCTTTCGAAAGTTTAAACCCTGCAGGGGTGTCCCAACTTAGCCCATCACAAGCTCTCACAGTCAACGAAGGATATTCCTTCTCCCAGGAAGACCCTGTTGGAAATATGCCCTAGAGGCAATAATAAAAGGATTATTATTATATTTCCTTGTTCATGATAATTGGCTTTATTCATGCTATAATTGTATTATCCGGAAATCATAATACACGTGTGAATACATAGACCACAATACGTCCCTAGTAAGCCTGTAGTTGACTAGCTCGTTGGTCAACAGATAGTCATGGTTTCCTGACTATGGACATTAGATGTCATTGACAACGGGATCACATCATTAGGAGACTGATGTGATGGACAAGACCCAATCCTAAGCATAGCACAAGATCGTGTAGTTCGTTTTGCTAGAGCTTTTCCAATGTCAAGTATCTTTTCCTTGGACCATGAGATCGTGTAACTCCCGGATACCGTAGGAGTGCTTTGGGTGTACCAAACGTCAAAACGTAACTGGGTGACTATAAAGGTGCACTACAGGTATCTCCGAAAGTGTCTGTTGGGTTGACACGGATCAAGACTAGGATTTGTCACTCCGGATAACGGAGAGGTATCACTGGGCCCACTCGGTAGTGCATCATCATAATGAGCTCAAAGTGACCAAGTGTCTGGTCACGGGATCATGCATTACAGTACGAGTAAAGTGACTTGCCAGTAACGAGACTGAATGAGGTATTGGGATACCGACGATCGAGTCTCGGGCAAGTAACATACCGTCTGACAAAGGGAATAGTATACGGGGTTACTTGAATCCTCGACATCGTGGTTCATCTGATGAGATCATCGAGGAGTATGTGGGAGCCAACATGGGTATCCAGATCCTGCTGTTGGTTATTGAACGGAGAGCCGTCTTGGTCATGTCTGCATGTCTCCCGAACCTGTAGGGTCTACACACTTAAGGTTCGGTGACGCTAGGTTTGTATGAATATGAGTATGCAGAAAACCGAATGTTGTTCGGAGTCCCGAATGAGATCTCGGACATCACGAGGAGTTCCGGAATGGTCCGGAGGTAAAGAATTATATATCGGAAGTGTTGTTTCGGCCATCGGGAAGGTTTCGGGGTCACCCGGTATTGTACCGGGACCACCGGAAGGGTCCCGGGGGTCCACCAGGTGGGGCCACCTATCCCGGAGGGCCCCGTGGGCTGAAGTGGGAGGGGAACCAACCCCTAGTGGGCTGGTGCACCCCCCCTTGGCCCCCCTGCACCTAGGGTTGGAAACCCTAGGTCAGGAGGGCGCCCCACTTGCCTTGGGGGGCACTCCACCCCCCTGCCGCCGCCCCCTTGGGAGATTGGATGTCCCAGGGCCGGCGCCCCCCTGGGGGCCTATATAAAGGAGGGCAGGGGGGAGGGCAGCCGCACCCTGTGTATTGGTGCCTCCCTCCCCCTGCTACACCTCGTCCTCCTCCCGCAGGAGCTTGGCGAAGCCCTGCCGGAGTTCTGCTGCATCCACCACCACACCGTCGTGCTGCTGGATCATCATCAACCTCTCCTTCCCCCTTGCTGGATCAAGACGGAGGAGACGTCATGCTGTCCGTACGTGTGTTGAACGCGGAGGTGTTGTCCGTTCGGCACTTGGTCATCGGTGATTTGAATCATGCCGAATACGACTCCATCATCACCATTCTCTTGAACGCTTCCGCACGCGATCTACAAGTGGTATGTAGATGCAATCTCTCTCCCATGACTCATTGCTTAGATGAACTCATAGATGGATCTTGGTGAAACCGTAGGAAATTTTTTAATTTTCTGCAACGTTCCCCAACAGTGGCATCATGAGCTAGGTCTATGTGTAGTTCTCTATTGCACGAGTAGAACACAATTTTGTTGTGGGCGTAGATCTTGTCAACTTGCTTGCCGCTACTAGTCTTATTTTGCTTCAGCGGTATTGTGGGATGAAGCGGCCCAGACCGACCTTACACGTACACTTACGTGAGACAGGTTCCATCGACTAACATGCACTAGTTGCATAAGGTGGCTAGCGGGTGTCTGTCTCTCCCACTTTAGTTGGAGCGGCGACGAAAAGGGTCCCTATGAAGGGTAAATAGAAGTTGACAAAATCACGTTGTGGTTATTCGTAGGTAAGAAAATGTTCTTGCTAGAACCCAATTGCAGCCACGTAAAAGATGCAACAACAATTAGAGGACGTCTAACTTGTTTTTGCTGCAATTGTCATATGATGTGATATGGCCAGAAGTTGTGATGAATGATGAATGATATATTGTGATGTATGAGATCATGTTCTTGTAATAGGAATCACGACTTGCATGTCGATGAGTATGACAACCGGCAGGAGCCATAGGAGTTGTCTTTATTTTTTGTATGACCTGCGTGTCATTGAAGAACGCCATGTAAATTACTTTACTTTATTGCCAAATGCGTTAGCCATAGAAGTAGAAGTAGTCGTTGGCGTGACAACTTCATGAAGACACGATGATGGAGATCATGGTGTCATGCCGGTGACGAAGATGATCATGGAGCCCCGAAGATGGAGATCAAAGGAGCTATATGATATTGGCCATATTATGTCACTATTATATAATTGCATATGATGTTTATTATGTTTATGCATCTTGTTTACTTAGAACGACGGTAGTAAATAAGATGATCCCTTATAATAATTTCAAGAAAGTGTTCCCCCTAACTGTGCGGCGTTACTAAAGTTCGTCGTTTCGAAGCACCACATGATGATCAGGTGTGATAGATCCTTACGTTCACATACAACGGGTGTAAGACAGTTTTACACATGCAAAACACTTAGGGTTAACTTGACGAGCCTAGCATGTACATACATGGCCTCGGAACACAAGAGACCGAAAGGTCGAACATGAGTCGTATGGAAGATACGATCAACATGGATATATTCACCGATGATGACTAGTCCGTCTCACGTGATGATCGGACACGGCCTAGTCGACTCGGATCGTGTAACACTTAGATGACTAGAGGGATGTCAATCTGAGTGGGAGTTCACTAAATAATTTGATTAGATGAACTAAATTATCATGAACTTAGTCTAAAACTTTTGCAAAATATGTCTTATGGATCAAATGGCCAACGCTCATGTCAACATGGACTTCAACGCGTTCCTAGAGAAAACCAAGCTGAAAGATGATGGTAGCAACTATTCAGACTGGGTCCGGAACCTGAGGATCATCCTCATAGCAGCCAAGAAAGCTTATGTCCTAGATGAACCGCTAGGTGAAGCACCCATCCCAGAGAACCAAGACGCTGTGAACGCTTGGCAGTCACGTGCTGATGATTACTCCCTCGTTCAGTGCGGCATGCTTTATAGCTTAGAATCGGGGCTCCAAAAGCGTTTTGAGAAAGACGGAGCATATGAGATGTTCGAGGAGCTGAAAATGGTTTTCCAAGCTCATGCCCGGGTCGAGAGATATGAAGTCTCCGACAAGTTCTATAGTTGTAAGATGGAGGAAAACAGTTCTGTCAGTGAGCACATACTCAAAATGTCTAGGTTGCACAACTGCCTGTCCCAGCTGGAGATCAACCTCCCGGACGAGGCGGTCATTGACAGAATCCTTCAGTCGCTCCCACCAAGATACAAGAGCTTTGTGTTGAACTACAATATGCAGGGGATGGTGAAGACCATTCCTGAAGTATTTTCAATGCTGAAGTGAGCAGAGGTTGAAATCAAGAAAGAACATCAAGTGTTGATGGTCAATAAGACCACTAAGTTCAAGAAGGCCAAGGGTAAGAAGAACTTCAAGAAGGACGGCAAAGATGTTGCCGCGCCCGGTAAGCCAGTTGCGGGTAAGAAGTCAAAGAATGGACCCAAGCCTGAGACTGAGTGCTTTTATTGCAAAGGGAAGGGTCACTGGAAGCGGAACTGCCCCAAATACTTAGCGGACAAGAAGGCCGGCAACACTAAAGGTATATTTGATATACATGTAATTGATGTGTACCTTACCAGTACTCATAGTAACTCCTGGGTATTTTATACCAGTGCCGTTGCTCACATTTGTAACTCACAGCAGGAGCTGCGGAATAAGCGGAGACTGGCGAAGGACGAGGTGGCGATGCGCGTCGGGAATGGTTCCAAGGTCGATCTGATCGCCGTCGGCATGCTACCTCTACATTTACCCACGGCATTAGTTATGAACCTCAATAATTGTTATTTAGTGCCAAGTTTGAGCATGAACATTGTATCTGGATCTCGTTTAATACGAGATGGCTACTCATTTAAATCCGAGAATAATGGTTGTTCTATTTATATGAGAGATATGTTTTATGGTCATGCCCCGATGGTCAATGGTTTATTCTTAATGAATCTCGAACGTAATATTACACATATTCATAGTGTGAATACCAAAAGATGTAAAGTTGATAACGATAGTCCCACATACTTGTGGCACTGCCGCCTTGGTCACATTGGTGTCAAGCGCATGAAGAAGCTCCATGCTGATGGACTTTTAGAGTCTCTAGATTATGAATCATTTGACACATGCGAACCATGCCTCATGGGAAAAATGACCAAGACTCCATTCTCCGGAACAATGGAGCGAGCAACCAACTTATTGGAAATCATACATACCGATGTGTGCGGTCCAATGAGCGTTGAGGCTCGCGGAGGATATCGTTATGTTCTCACTCTCACTGATGACTTGAGTAGATATGGGTATGTCTACTTAATGAAACACAAGTCTGAAACCTTTGAAAAGTTCAAGGAATTTCAGAATGAGGTAGAGAATCAACGTGACCGAAAGATAAAGTTCCTACGATCAGATCGTGGAGGAGAATACTTAAGTCACAAATTTGGTACACACTTAAGGAAATGTGGAATCGTTTCACAACTCACGCCGCCTGGAACACCTCAGCGTAATGGTGTGTCCGAACGTCGTAATCGCACTCTATTGGATATGGTGCGATATATGATGTCTCTTACCGATTTACCGCTATCATTTTGGGGATACGCTCTAGAGACAGCTACATTCACTTTAAATAGGGCACCGTCTAAATCCGTTGAGACGACACCGTATGAATTATGGTTTGGAAAGAAACCTAAGCTGTCGTTTCTAAAAGTTCGGGGATGCGATGCTTATGTCAAGAAACTACGACCTGAAAAGCTCGAACCAAGTCGGAAAAATGCGTCTTCATAGGATACCCTAAGGAAACCATTGGGTATACCTTCTACTTAAGATCCAAGGGCAAGACCTTTGTTGCCAAGAACGGATCCTTTCTGGAAAAAGAGTTTCTCTCGAAAGAAGTAAGTGGGAGGAAAGTAGAACTCGATGAAGTACTACCTCTTGAACCGGAAAGTAGTGCAGCTCAGGAAAATGTTCCTATGGTGCTTACACCAACTGGAGAGGAAATTAATGATTATGATCAAGGTACTTCGGATCAAGTTGCTGCTGAACCTCGTAGGTCCACAAGGACACGTTCCACACCAGAGTGGTATAGCAACCCTGTCTTCGAAATCATGTTGTTAGACAACGGTGAACCTTTGAACTATGAAGAAGCGATGACGGGCCCAGATTCCAACAAATGGCTTGAAGCCATGCAATCCGAGATAGAATCCATGTATGAAAACAAAGTATGGACTTTGACAGACTTGCCCGATGATCGGCGAGCGATAGAAAACAAATGGATCTTTAAGAAGAAGACGGACGCGAATGGTAATATTACTATCTATAAAGCTCGACTTGTCGCTAAGGGTTATCGGCAAGTTCAAGGGGTTGACTACGATGAGACTTTCTCTCCCGTAGCGAAGCTGAAGTCCGTCCGAATCATGTTAGAAATTGCTGCATACTATGATTAAGAGATATGGCAGATGGACGTCAAAACGGCATTCCTTAACGGGCATCTTAAGGAAGAACTGTATATGATGCAGCCGGAGGGTTTTGTCGATCCTAAGAATGCTACCAAAGTATGCAAGCTCCAGCGATCCATTTATGGGCTGGTGCAAGCATCTCGGAGTTGGAACATTCGCTTTGATGAGATGATCAAAGCGTTTGGGTTTATGCAGAATTATGGAGAAGCCTGCATTTATAAGAAAGCGAGTGGGAGCTCTGTAGCATTTCTCATATTATATGTAGATGACATACTTTTGATGGGAAATGATATAGAATTCTTGGACAGCATTAAGGCCTACTTGAATAAGTGTTTTTCAATGAAGGACCTTGGAGAAGCTGCTTACATATTAGGCATCAAGATCTATAGGAATAGATCGAGACGACTCATAGGTCTTTCACAAAGCACATACCTCGATAAGATTTTGAAGAAGTTCAAAATGGATCAGTCCAAGAAAGGGTTCTTGCCTGTACTGCAAGGTGTGAAATTGAGCTTGGCTCAATGCCCGACCACGGCAAAAGATAAAGAAGAGATGAGTGTCATCCCCTATGCTTCAGCCATAGGATCTATTATGTATGCCATGCTGTGTACCAGAACTGATGTAAACCTTGCCGTAAGTTTGGTAGGAAGTTACCAAAGTAATCCCGGCAAGGAACACTGGACAACGGTCAAGAATATCCTGAAGTACCTGAAAAGGACAAAGGACATGTTTCTCATTTATGGAGGTGACGAAGAGCTTGTCGTAAAGGGTTACGTCGATGCTAGCTTCGACACAGATCCGGATGACTCTAAGTCACAAACCGGATATGTGTATATGTTGAATGGTGGAGCAGTAAGCTGGTGCACCTGCAAGCAGAGCGTCGTGGAGGGATCTACATGTGAAGCGGAGTACATGGCAGCCTCGGAGGCAGCGCATGAAGCAATATGGGTGAAGGAGTTCATCACCGACCTAGGAGTCATACCCAAAGCGTCGGGGCCGATCAAACTCTTCTGTGACAACACTGGAGCTATTGCCCTTGCCAAGGAGCCCAGGTTTCACAAGAAGACCAGGCACATCAAGCGCCGCTTCAACTCCATCCATGAAAATGTTCAAGATGGAGACATAGATATTTCCAAAGTACATACGGATTTGAATGTCGCAGATCCGTTGACTAAACCTCTCTCGCGAGCAAAACATGATCAACACCAGAACTCTATGGGTGTTCGATTCATCACAATGTAACTAGATTATTGACTCTAGTGCAAGTGGGAGACTGTTGGAAATATGCCCTAAAGGCAATAATAAAAGGATTATTATTATATTTCCTTGTTCATGATAATTGTCTTTATTCATGCTATAATTGTATAATCCGGAAATCGTAATACACGTGTGAATACATAGACCACAATACATCCCTAGTAAGCCTCTAGTTGACTAGCTCGTTGGTCAACAGATAGTCATGGTTTCCTGACTATGGACATTAGATGTCATTGACAACGGTATCACATCATTAGGAGAATGATGTGATGGACAAGACCCAATCCTAAGCATAGCACAAGATCGTGTAGTTCGTTTTGCTAGAGCTTTTCCAATGTCAAGTATCTTTTCCTTGGACCATGAGATCGTGTAACTCCCGGATACCGTAGGAGTGCTTTGGGTGTACCAAACGTCAAAACGTAACTGGGTGACTATAAAGGTGCACTACAGGTATCTCCGAGAGTATCTGTTGGGTTGACACGGATCGAGACTGGGATTTGTCACTCCGGATAACGGAGAGGTATCACTGGGCCCACTCGGTAGTGCATCATCATAATGAGCTCAAAGTGACCAAGTGTCTGGTCACGGGATCATGCATTACGGTACGAGTAAAGTGACTTGCCAGTAATGAGACTGAACGAGGTATTGGGATACCGACGATCGAGTCTCGGGCAAGTAACATACCATCTGACAAAGGGAATAGTATAGGGGTTACTTGAATCCTCGACGTCGTGGTTCATCCGATGAGATCATCGAGGAGTATGTGGGAGCCAACATGGGTATCCAAATCCCGCTGTTGCTTATTGACCGGAGAGCCGTCTCGGTCATGTCTGCATGTCTCCCGAACCCGTAGGGTCTACACACTTAAGGTTCGGTGACGCTAGGGTTGTATGAATATGAGTATGCAGCAAACCGAATGTTGTTCGGAGTCCCGGATGAGATCCTGGAGGTCACGAGGAGTTCCGGAATGGTCCGGAGGTAAAGAATTATATATAGGAAGTGCTGTTTCGGCCATCGGGAAAGTTTCGGGGTCACCCGGTATTGTACCGGGACCACCGGAAGGGTCCCGGGGGTCCACCGGGTGGGGCCACCTATCCCGGAGGGCCCTGTGGACTGAAGTGGGAGGGGAACCAGCCCCTAGTGGGCTGGTGTGCCCCCCTTGGGCTCCCCTGCACCTAGGGTTGGAAACCCTAGGTGGGGGGGGGCCCACTTGCCTTGGGGGGCACTCCACCCCCCCTGGCGGCTGCCCCCTTGGGAGATTGGATCTCCCAGGGCCGGCGCCCCCCTGGGGGCCTATATAAAGGAGGGCAGGGGGGGCAGCCGCACCCTGTGTATTGGCGCCTCCCTCCCCCTGCTACACCTCGTCCTCCTCCCGCAGCAGCTTGGCGAAGCCCTGCCGGAGTTCTGCTGCATCCACCACCACGCCGTCGTGCTGCTGGATCATCATCAACCTCTCCTTCCCCCTTGCTGGATCAAGACGGAGGAGACGTCACGCTGTCCGTACGTGTGTTGAACGCGGAGGTGCTGTCCGTTCAGCACTTGGTCATCGGTGATTTGAATCACGGCGAGTACGACTCCATCATCACCGTTCTCTTGAACGCTTCCGCATGCGATCTACAAGTGGTATGTAGATGCAATCTCTCTCCGATGACTCGTTGCTTAGATGAACTCATAGATGGATGTTGGTGAAACCATAGGAAATTTTTTAATTTTTTCCAACGTTCCCGAACAGACCCGATCAGTCTCGAAATCCCGGTTTACAAGACATTTCGACAATGGTAAAACAAGACCAGCAAAGCCGCCCGGATGTGCCGACATATCCCGATAGGAGCTGCACATATCTTGTTCTCAGGGCACACCAGATAAGCGAAGCGTACGGGTACCGACGTAGTCCAAGTTGCCAAGGAATGGTCCCGCACGGTCCTCTAGTTTGGACCAACACTCAGAGGAGCACTGGCCCTTGAGTCTGCAGAACCCAAGGGAAAAAGGCTTAGGTAGGCAAATGGTAAAACCTAGGTTGGGCCTTGCTGGAGGAGTTTTATTCAAAGCGAACTGTCAAGGGGGTCCCATAAATCACCCAACCGCGTAAGGAACGCAAAATCAAGGAACATAACACCGGTATGACGGAAACTAGGGTGGCAAGAGTGGAACAAAACACCAGGCATAAGGCCGAGTCTTCCACCCTTTACCAAGTATATAGATGCATTAATTTAAATAAGATATATTGTGATATCCCAACTTAATCTTGTCCGTCATGGAGCAATCTTCAACTTCACCTGCAACTAACAACGCTATAAGAGGGGCTGAGCAAAGCGGTAACATAGCCAAGCAACGGTTTGCTAGGAAAGGTGAAAAAGGTTAGAGGCTGGCATGGCAATTTGGGTGGCTTGACAGACAAGTGATAGGTAGCGCAACATAGCGATAGAACAAAGCAGCTAGCAAGCAAAGATAGAAGTGATATCGAGGGTAATGGCCATCTTGCCTGAGATCCTGCAAGGAAGAAGAACGAGTCCATGAAGAAGACAAACGAACGTAGTCGAACGAATCCTCACAACTCCGGAACGAAACCGAAGCTAACAAGAGAAGCAAACCAGAAAGAAGCAAACAACATGGTGAACACACAAGCATAATCATGGCATGATGCACAATCAAGTATGATGCATGTCCGGTTTAATGAGGCATGGCATGGCAAAGGGCAACAAACAATACTACAAGTTAAGTGGAGCTCAATATGCAATGAGTTGCATATTGACGAAACACCAGATCAATTATTTAGTTCTCTCTCGTTTATGTACCCAACAATATTAAATGTTGATTAACATGGCAAGAGGTGAAGCATGAGCAAACCACCTATTTAGGCAAGTTTAAATGAGGCCGGAAACAACAAACAACAATTCCGAAAAATCCCCATATGTTATTTAGCAATTTAACGCAAACAACAATTTTAAACATTTTAATTGTTGTTATCATGATGCGGATGACATATGCAAGTTTTATGAAATTTTATAAAAATGTTGACATGAGCATGTTATGAACCATTTGGTCACCATGGCGGAACGAAAGGGGTGCCACGACAACGACAACGGAAATGGTGCCACGACAACATTCAGATGATCCAACAACTCATTGAGATACCGGTGCAAAAGAGCAAGTGTGCGGATGTGCGGAACATGCAAAAGATGGTGGGGTTCCACGGGTCGACGGCATGGCAAACGAGGAGGAACATGCATGAAGCAAACGAGCACGGTGCAAACACGAGCATCTCATAAAACACACATGCATTCGGTCCACGGACGTCGTCTTGGGGTTATACCTTCGAAGCATGCATTTCGGAGTGGGTCGAGTTCGACGAAGGAAGTAGTCGTACACGGGCCATAGTGGAAGTAGTCGTTCTCGCGGCGGTAGTGGAAGCAGTGGTTCACGGACGTCGTGGAAGTAGTAGTTCACGGCGACGGTAGAGGTACTCGCGATCTTGGCGACGGTAGTTGTACATGGGTCATAGACGTTCGGGTCATCGGTAGAGGTACTTGTCATATCATCAGGCATAGTCGACCTTGGCGTATCCGTGCGTAGGGGTACTTGCCAAAATCAACAGGAACAGTAGTGGTGCATGGTCTTTGCTTTGTAGTCGGACTTGGCGAATCCGCGTAGTGGTACTTGTCGGTCTCGGTCAGGGCGTCGAGGTTGAAGGCTGGTGGAGCAGGGGAAGTCAACGCGGGCTCGCGCGTGGCCTCCAGTAGGACTTGGCGAATGATGCAGAAGCAAGGCAACAGCGACACTGCTCCTGAGGCTTCGCGGGTGGCCTGCGATGGAGGTCAACTCCAATGGGGACGGGCCACCGGAGTCAGATCCGGCCGTGACCCGTCTGATCTTGGGACGAACAATGGAGGGGGTGGGCTTGGAACTCTGGACGACAGCGCGACTGGAGCACGGGGAGGTGAAGCAGGCGTCGAGGCAGGGCGACGGGAGCCGGCGGGGACACGAGGATGCTGATGGCCTCGCGGGCCATGGCGGGCGACGGGCACGATAGGAGAAGGCGGGCGCCATGACGGTGTGGCTCCTTGATGCCGAACGGAGGGAGGAGGATGCGTGAGCGCTGACGAGGGCGGTAGAGCACGGGCAGGAGGTGATGCGGGTCGTCCTCCTCGCCGTAGACATGACGAGGCAGGGGAGGTCTTGGCGCAGGGCTCCGGCGATGCAGGGCGCCGCGTCGGGGCCTAAGCGACGGCGAGGAGCGGCGGGATCGAGAGGCACAGGAGGAGGAAGGGGCGCGAGGGAGGAGATCAAGGGGAGATGAGGACCGAGCGATGAGCGTGTGGCGGCGGGCAGAGGGAACGAGAGGAGGAGATGGGATCGAGCAGAGCTCTCCCCTGCGGCTAGGGATAGAGGGGTGTCGCTGGGCCTTGGAGGCCGGTTGGGTCGGCCCAGGTGGTGTGGCTGCTGGGCTCTCTTCTCCCTCTCTCTAAATAAAATAAAAAAACAGAGATAAGAAAGAAAATAAAGGGAGGTTAGGGGAAGAAGTTGGACACGCGGATAATTTTCCCGGACTCACAAAAATGTGCTTGTTTCGAGAAAATAGAAAAGGCCATGATTGAAAGATTTAAATTCAAACTCATTTGATTTAAATTCAAATGATTTGAATAGGAAGTGAGGGTTGGGAAGGTCCAAAAATGTTCGGATTTTTGGTGGAGCTCCGGAATATGATGAAAGAATATATGGCAAGGTTGGAGACCAAGAATTAAGATAACAAAGGCATTGGGATAATTTGCAAGTGTGTTATGGTGATTTCCAAATTAAAGAAATATTTAATATAGCTCCCTAATATTGGGACGATATGTTATAAAGAGAAGTCACCCTTCCCTTGATTTAAATAGATCAACCATATATGCAATTTATTAGTTGAGTTGAGATGCAAAGGTTAATGACATGATGGCATGATGACATGATGCAATGCAAAAATAAAAGAGCAAGCACAAGAGAAACACACGGCAAAACTCGGAATAGTTGGAAGTCTTCTGGAGCGTCGGTCTCGGGGCGTCACAACACTCCTCCACTTACAAGAGATCTCGTCCCGAGATCTAGGATGGCACCGGAGAGAAACGGAAGAGGAAGAGAAGAGATAAAACTAAGTTGCTTCTTCGACAAATAAGTGAAACCAAAGAACGTTGAGAGGTTGAAAAGTTGAAAGAAAGAACACAACGGAGTTGAACACAATTGAGAGCACCGCGGTAGAAAATAGAAACAAGGAACACCATGTGATCCTTGGGGGTTGCAAAGCTATGAATGACGAGTACAATGGACAAGAAGGAATTGAACCCGCTCTGGTTGAAACGAGATAAGAATGAATAATAATGATATAATTTTGGCAGCACTCCAGCTGTAAATGGAAGGAATTGAACATGAACTTGAGAAGATGGGATGATACTTGATGAAATCAACAACACACTGCCTCCAGAACTATTGAAAGAATGGCACAAGGGGTAAGAAGGATTTTAGACAGCAATCCGGTTGAAAAGAGAGGCAAAACTTGATAAGATGAAAAGAACTTGAAAAAAAAAACATGACACTCCGGTTAAATGGATAAGCACAAAAAGAACACGATCCTCACAATTCGAGATGATGAGTGAAAAGAGCAACATCACAATGCCTCCGGAAGACAGAATATAAGATAGATCATTGGAATAACAGAATGGAGAAGAAAATGTCAACTTCTGCCACAAAAGAACATGGAAAGCACCCTTCCAAGATGGTTATAACGGAGTTGTTGGAAAACCAACAACTAAACAAATAAGCTTTTAGTGGGCTTATGGAATACTTCTCAAAATTGAGGTGAAATGCTGCCACTACAGAAACAAATAATATAATTGATAACACCGACAAGATGAAAAATTTCTTCCACCAAGATGATAGAGAGATAACTTGGATCATTGATAAGCACCACAATAGCAACATTCCTTAGGGAAGGCTTTAGGTGAAATCTTTACCAAGATAACTCCAATGAAGAGATTGATGGATTTAAAATACCTCATTCTTCACAACATGTGAATCACGAAACATGAATGAAAATTTTCAAGAATGATATAACACCACCTCAAAAGATAAGGTAGAAAGAATTGCACTTCGAAATGCAACAAGAAGAATGGTTGAGCTCCTCCAACAAAATCTTGAAGAAAGCTTCGCGAATGAATGAAATATTTGATGAACCACCATGTAGAACCTCCATGAAGAACTCCGGTAGTAGAAGAATGATAAAAAGAAAGAGAAGTTGAAAACACAAGGTGAGGCCTTGTGATGATTTAGAAGGAGCTTCGCGACGAGATAATGCGGAAAACTTGGAACTCCAGAAAAGAAAAGATGAAGCATCTTGAACCGATAAATGTGACATGATGAACAACTCTGGAAAAAAGAAACTAGATCACTTGGATGAAACAATAATAAGAATTACGTTATGTGTATCCTTCACAAGTTTAAATTGATGACAAACAACAGATTTGGCATACTACTTATTCTTTTGCAAGGATTGAAGAGAGATATAGCGCCAACTTGAAGAAGTCTTCGACGAATCACCGGGAGGATTGGAAAGAACGAATGAAATGATACGGTAACAAAGGAAGAGGAATCTCGATCGAACCACCGTAAGAATTGAAAATGAAAGTAGCAAAGGCACAATTCACCAGGAAGAATTGGAAAGCCAATGAAGATACTTGAGGGGATTTAGATACATGAGAACAAAGAGATCATGATGAACTTATTAGAGGGTATTTGAATGATGCACCGGTAAGATTTGGAGAACGATAGCTACACGCTAAGAAAAGAGAATTATAACATGATGGCCTTCGGAGGAAAGAAATGGAAACAACTCATGAAATGCTCCGAATGGGTGAAAAGAATTCTCACAATCGAAAACAATTATGAGAGGATGGCATCAAGCTTGAACTATGCATCTTTGGAAGAACGGGTAAGGATTTAAGAGGAACTCTTCTTCAGTCTTCAAAATTCGAGAATGACAACGAGAAACACCACCATGAATTGTTGAGATACTCGGGGATGAAAATTAGAAAGGTTGCACCAACGATGAAAAGAATTTGAAAGATCTTGGAGAAGGACATATGACTGATGATAATTCATTCTTACATCAAACTTTGAAATGAATTTGGGAATAGCTCCGAGAAAATTAGGAGAGTCAGGTAAGATCCTGGGAAAAGACCTGTGGGTTAGGGCTCACTGAAAAGGAACACCATTGAAATGATTACTTGAAAAGGAGATTACACTGGTTGAATTAAAATGCTTGAATGAGGTAACAACCTCAAAATAGTTAGAATTGATGCGGAGTGGAAACACGAATCTTCAAAGATATCTTCAGCACTCCAAAACAATTGAATAGCAAGCAGGGAATGATTAAGAGATACACCAGCATACACAAACACTTGAAACGAGGAAGGGAATATGATCAACACCAAAAACTTGACTTGAATCCACCAGAGAAGAATACAAGAATGACGAATGATGAAATTGAAGTTCCGTTAGTATCTTCTTGAGAATCACCGGATAAAAACATTGATGGAAAAGAATGGAGAGACTTCTCACAAATAAAAGGGATACATGATTAAGAAATCTGAGTCCTTGAAGAAAAAGGGTGGGAGGGCGGGAAAACAAAGGCAACTCAGGACAGATGAAACAAACACGTTGAGAAAACTTAGAAATGATCTTGTCGATGGGGAGAATGATCGGATCCACTTGAAGAGAAGCACGCCGGTTGGAAAAGAATTAACATGACAACCTCAATGATCAAGAAGGATTAGTATTCACATAGAAATATGAGAACACCGTTTAGGGAAGGTATGGATCAACACTTGACATCGAAGCAACTCGAATACCACAACTCAAAACAAAACAAAGGATTTGGCTTGCAGAATAAGCCGGAAACAAACATATGATAGAGATTTCGTGCAAAGTTTTCGTGGTGGGGCCCACACGGGCTCGATTGTACATCACCATCATGTACAAGGCAGTGCACATGACATACGAAGCGTCCCCGAACCAGCATAGCCAAGGATTCTTTAAGACATAACAAGACCACTGTAAAAACGACCCTGGATAGGCGGACCACTAGACGTCGAACCCCAATCTCATATCATGCATCTGTCGGAAAAAAAACTAGAGCTACTTGAATTCCCACCTATAAAACTCCTGAAACTTTCTGGTTATGCAATCTGGTGTTGGGGATACAGGGGAAGCAATATATCTCACCCAAACTAACAATACCTACATCCAAGCTGTATCCATCCGTCAACACATAACCAAGAAACCTTCGGAAATCGTGTACCTCAACCTTCGAAAAGCATCCGTTATACGAGCTATGGCAATACTCCCGAACTCCCGCCCCAGTACTGAGTGGCATCGAGATTATCTCACCAACAACTGCATAAAAGAGATTTTCGACGTCGGCAAAACTCAGGTATTCCAGAACTGCAACGATAAAATTATGACGACAACACCTCGGAGCTCAACTCCCCGGGACACTACCAAAACCCCTAAATGTCAGGAGGCACCAAGAACAATGTTCTTGTCATAAGAATATCGGAACGATACCAAGATACCCGCGTGATCCTAAAAAATTTTAGTGAAATTTGAGGAGAGGAAAGAACAAACATCTACGTCAGGAGACCTCACCAGAGCGACGAAGGGGCTGAGGAGTAAAAAGAAATCCTACTCTCCGATATATATAATCCTAAGACTCAAAACATTTTTGTTCTAGACTCAACGACGCCAGCGATTTGATCAAGCAGGGGGCTCCTAAGTCGGGGATGGCTCTGATACCAACTTGTAACACCCATGATGCAGCTATATCTCCCACGTGTCGAAGCATGACTTAGAGGCATAACCGCGTTGTGGTTTTGTCGCAAGAAGGGTCATCTTCACACAATCCCATGTAATGAACAAGACTGGGATAAAGAGTTGGCTTACAATCGCCACTTCACACATTGAACATATAAATCATACATCATTCAAAGTACACACATAGCCCGACTACAGACGAAGCCAAAAGAAAAGAAGATAACCCAACTTCTAGATCCCCGATCGTCCCAACTGGACTCCACTACTGATCAACATGAAACGAAACATAGCAACGACCAAGATCTTCGTTGAGCTCCCATTTGAGCTCGGTTGCAACACCTGCACTAGTATGATCGGCACCTGCAACTGTTGAGATACTATCTGGTGAGTCACGAGGACTTAGCAATCTCAAAACCCGCGAGATCAAGTCTATTTAAGCTTATGGGTAGGAAGTGGTAATGTAGTGGAGTTGCAGCAAGCACTAAGCAAATATGGTGGCTAACATACGCAAGTAAGAGCGAGAAGAGAAGCAACGGAACGGTCGAGAAGCTAGAAGTGATCAAGAAGTGATCCTGAAACTGATTACGCACAATCATAACACCAAGAACGTGTTCACTTCCCGGACTCCTCCGAAAAGAGACCATCACGGCTACACATGCAGTTGATGTGTTTTAATTAAGTCAAGTGTCAAGTTCTCTACAACCGGACATTAACAAATTCCCATCTGCCACATAAACGTGTGCACGGCTTTCGAAAGTTTAAACCCTGCAGGGGTGTCCCAACTTAGCCCATCACAAGCTCTCACGGTCAACGAAGGATATTACTTCTCCCAGGAAGACCCGATCAGTCTCGGAATCCCGGTTTACAAGACATTTCGACAATGGTAAAACAAGACCAGCAAAGCCGCCCAGATGTGCCGACAAATCCTGATAGGAGCTGCACATATCTCGTTCTCAGGGCACACCGGATAAACGAAGCGTACGGGTAATGACGTAATCCGAGTTGCCAAGGAATGGTCCCGCACGGTGCTCTAGTTTGGACCAACACTCAGAGGAGCACTGGCCCGGGGGGGGGGGCTAAATAAAGATGACCCTTGAGTCTGCAGAACCCAAGGGAAAAAGGCTTAGCTAGGCAAATGGTAAAACCAAGGTTGGTCTTTGCTGGAGGAGTTTTATTCAAAGCGAACTGTCAAGGGGGTCCCATAAATCACCCAACCGCGTAAGGAACGCAAAATCAAGGAACATAACACCGGTATGACGGAAACTAGGGTGTCAAGAGTGGAACAAAACACCAGGCATAAGGCCGAGTCTTCCACCCTTTACCAAGTATATAGATGCATTAATTTAAATAAGAGATATTGTGATATCCCAACATAATCTTGTCCGTCATGGAGCAATCTTCAACTTCACCTGCAACTAACAACGCTATAAGAGGGCTGAGCAAAGCGGTAACATAGCCAAGCAACGGTTTGCTAGGAAAGGTGAAAAAGGTTAGAGGCTGGCATGGCAATTTGGGTGGCTTGACAGACAAGTGATAGGTAGCACAACATAGCGATAGAACGAAGCAGCTAGCAAGCAAAGATAGAAGTGATATCGAGGGTAATGGTCATCTTGCCTGAGATCCCGCAAGGAAGAAGAACGAGTCCATGAAGAAGACAAACGAACGTAGTCGAACGAATCCTCACAACTCCGGAACGAAACCGAAGCTAACGAGAGAAGCAAACCGGAAAGAAGCAAACAACATGGTGAACACACAAGCATAATCATGACATGATGCACAATCAAGTATGATGCATGTGCGGTTTAATGAGGTATGGCATGGCAAAGGGCAACAAACAATACTACAAGTTAAGTGGAGCTCAATATGCAATGAGTTGCATATTGACGAAACACCACATCAATTATTTAGTTCTCTCTCGTTTATGTACCCAACAATATTAAATGTTGATTAACATGGCAAGAGGTGAAGCATGAGCAAACCACCTATTTAGGCAAGTTTAAATGAGGCCGGAAACAACAAACAACAATTCCGAAAAATCCCCATATTTTATTTAGCAATTTAATGCAAACAACAATTTTAAACATTTTAATTGTTTTTATCATGATGCGGATGACATATGCAAGTTTTATGCAATTTTATAAAAATGTTGACATGAGCATGTTATGAAGCATTTGGTCACCATGGCGGAACGAAAGGGGTGCCACGGCAACGACAACGGAAATGGTGCCACGGCAACATTCCGATGATCCAACAACTCATTGAGATACCGGTGCAAAAGAGCAAGTGTGCGGATGTGCGGAACATGCAAAAGATGGTGGGGTTCCACGGGTAGACGGCATGGAAAACGAGGAGGAACGTGCATGAAGCAAACGAGCATGGTGCAAGCACGAGCATCTCATACAACACACATGCATTCGGTCCACGGACGTCGTCTCGGGGTTATACCTTCGAAGCGTGCGTTTCGGAGTGGGTCGAGTTCGACGAAGGAAGTAGTGGTACACGGGCCGTAGTGGAAGTAGTCGTTCTCGCGGTGGTAGTGGAAGTAGTGGTTCACGGACGTCGTGGAAGTAGACGTTCGGGTCATCGGTAGAGGTACTTGTCGTATCATCAGGCGTAGTCGACCTTGGCGTATCCGTGCGTAAGGGTACTTGCCAAAATCCACAGGAACAATAGTGGTGCATGGTCTTCGCTTTGTAGTTGGACTTGGCGAATCCGCGTAGTGGTACTTGTCGGTCTTGGTCAGGGCATCGAGGTTGAAGGCTGGTGGAGCAGGGGAAGTCAACGTGGGCTCGGGCATGGCCTCAAGCGGGACTTGGCGAATGATGCAGAAGCGAGGCAGCAGCGGCACTGCTCCTGAGGCTTCATGGGTTGCCTGCGGTGGAGGTCAACTCCGACAGGGACGGGCCACCAGAGTCAGATCCAGCCTTGACCCGTCTGATCTTGGGACGAACAACGGAGGGGGTGGACTTGGAACTCTGGATGACAACGCAACTGGAGCACGGGGAGGCGAAGCAGGCGTCGAGGCAGGGCGACGGGAGCCGGCGGGGACGCGGGGATGCTGATGGCCTCGCGGGCCATGGCTGGCGACGGGCACGATAGGAGAAGGCGGGCGCCGTGACGGTGTTTCTCCTTGAGGCCGAACGGAGGGAGGAGGATGGGTGAGCGCTAACGAGGGCGGCGGAGCACGGACAGGAGGTGATGCGGGTCGTCCTCCTCGCCCTAGACTTGACGAGGCAGGGAAGGTCTTGGCGCAGGGCTTCGGCGATGGAGGGCACTGCGGCGGGGCCTGAGCGACGGCGAGGAGCGGCGGGATCGAGAGGCACGGGAGGAGGAAGGGGCGCGAGGGAGGAGATCGAGGGGAGATGAGGACTGAGCGATGAGCGTGTGGCGGCAGGCAGAGGGAACGAGAGGACGAGATGGGATCGAGCAGAGCTCTCCCCTGCGTCTAGGGTTAGAGGGGTGTAGCTGGGCCTTGGAGGCCGGTTGGGTCGGCCCAGGTGGTGTGGCTGCTGGGCTCTCTTCTCCCTCTCTCCATAAAGAAAATAAAAAAATAAAGATAAGAAAGAAAAGAAAGGGAGGTTAGGGGAAGAAGTTGGACACGCGGATAATTTTCCCGGACTCACAAAAATGTGCTTGTTCCGAGAAAATAGAAAAGGCCATGATTGAAAGATTTAAATTCAAACTCATTTGATTTAAATTGAAATGATTTGAATAGGAAGTGAGGGTTGGGAAGGTCCAAAAATGTTCGGATTTTTGGTGGAGCTCCGGAATATGATGAAAGAATATATGGCAAGGTTGGAGACCAAGAATTAAGATAACAAAGGCATTGGGATAATTTGCAAGTGTGTTATGGTGATTTCCAAATTAAAGAAATATTTAATATAGCTCCCTAATATTGGGACGATATGTTATAAAGAGAAGTCACCCTTCCCTCGATTTAAATAGATCAACCATCTATGCAATTTATTAGTTGAGTTGAGATGCAAAGGTTAATGACATGATGGCATGACGACATGATGCAATGCAAAAATAAAAGAGCAAGCACAAAAGAAACACACGGCGAAACTCGGAATAGCTGGAAGTCTTCTGGAGCGTCGGTTTCGGGGCGTCACAGGATTCCCCCTGTCGTGCTCCTCTGGCGCCGTTGCGCTCGCCTGCCTCAACTGCCCGCAAGAGCGGCCGCGTCTCCTACAGTGGCGAGCGTGTTGCTGATCGGGCGGCACGACACGTTGCGGCCAGGGATCTGCCTTATTCAGGTTCGCGCCCATCCTCCCCTCCTCCCGGTCCTCCTGTTCTTTCTCCTGTTCGTTTAGTGCTTCATTCTCAGTTCGATGATCATCTTCTACGTATTTTAGAGGATGTAGGTATTACTTGTGATCCTAGTTTTGGTACTCCCTCTTCCTTGCTTGATATTATTAGGACAAATGAATCACTCAGGCTGATATCGCTAAAGCCAAGGAGGCTGGGCTGGGATCTTCTGCCCCACTGGTTGTGGCCGGTGGGGGTATGGAGGGATCTGATAGGGTTCAGGTTCCCTCGGCTGTGCCTAAGCGTGGGGCTGGTAAATGATCTAAATCCTGCGTGGCTCCTAGCAGGTCGAGCCTTCGCATTAAGAACCTTTCTCTTAGATGAAGGCCTTATTATGGAACATTAGGGGTTTCGGTGCTAGGGGCGTCGGGACCAACTCAAAGATTGGGTCCGCTCTGAAAATATTGATATAATTGGTCTTGTTGAAACTCTGAAACCTTCCTTCTCCCCAAATGAGCTATCCGCTGTCTCTGTGATTGATCGGTATGATTGGAACTTTGTGGCCTCTTCCGGGCATTCGGGTGGTATCCTTCTTGGCACAAAGATAGATATGTTTGATTTTGTTGCTTTTGATCATGGGATTTTCTGGGCTAGTACGGTGGTATCTCATCGCTCCCTCAACACTTTATTAGAAATCATGGTGGTTTATGGTCTGGCTGACCATTCTCTTTCTTATATTTTTCTGGATGAACTGCGAAATAAAATAGAATCCTGTGAACTTCCTTTACTTATTGGGGGAGATTTTAATCTGCTGCGTTCACCTATGGACAATATCTCTTCTAACTTCTCGTGGACGCTTGCCGACGCTTTTAATGCTTTCATTCGGGACACGGCGATTCGTGAAATCCCTAGGGTCGGGGCCCGTTTTACTTGGATGAATCGCCAAGCTACTCCCATTCGATCCGTCCTTGATCGAGTTTTCTTTTGTTCTAGGTGGGACATGTTGTTTCCCCGTGAAGTCCTCAGAGCCCTATCCATAGTGGGCTCTGACCACTCCCCCTTGATTCTTGATGATGGTACTCATTCGGTCTCCTTCCCTCGATTTCAGTTTGATGCATCCTGGTTCCTGGTGGAGGGTTTTGTTAACTTGATAGCGCAAAAGATCTCTACTTTCCTCTCTTCTAACCGTTGTTACTTTGGCCCGATGGACGATTGGCATTAGTGCTCCTACTTTCTTCATAGATTCCTTCGTGGCTGGTCTAAGAACCACTTTGCTGAGTCAAGGCATGACAAAGTTTGGTTGGCTGCCCAAATAGGTTCCCTTGATGCTCGTTTGGACGGTCTGGGCCTTTCCCCCGCTGAGTGGCAGATTCAGTATGGCTTAGAAGAGGCCCTTTTGGTTCTCCACCGTCAAGAGGAAGTATATTGGAGGCAAAGAGGCTTTATTAATTGGACTTTAAAAGGTGACTCTCCCACATCGTACTTCTTTCAATTGCGAATGGTAGGCGTCGTCGATGTTTGATCGATAGTCTTCTTATCAATGGCTTCAGGGTCTCTGACCAGTCTGAGATTATGCGACATGTGGTTCATTTTTTCTCCTCTCTTCTCTCCGCTAAAGCTGAGGTGGGTTTTAGGCTGGCTAGTGCTTTTTGGTCCTCCCACGAACAGATATCGAATGATGAGAACAAGGGCTTGCTGATTCCCCTATCTGAAGATGAGATCATTGATACAATTCGTTCTGCCAACTCTAATGCGGCTTCTGGGCCAGATGGCTTCTCCATTCCCTTCTTTAGGCAGTTCTGGCCTCAGTTAAAGGGCCTCATACAGGCGATTATCCAAGGTTTTTGGCTAGGAACTGTTGATATTTCTAGGTTGAATTACGCCGTGCTCACTCTTATTCCTAAAGTAAAAGGGCCAGACTTGATTTCCCAATTTAGGCCTATTGCCTTGATCAATAACTTTGCGAAGCTTCCGGCTAAAGGTTTGGCTACTAGGCTCTCTCCGATCGCCCACCGTGCCATTAGTCCTTTCCAATCCGCGTTCAAAAAGGGTTGATTTATTCTAGATGGCATGCTCTTTTTGCATGAGATTGTCCATGATTTGCGAATCAAGGGTACTAAAGCGGTGGTTCTCAAGCTCGACTTAGAGAAAGCTTACGATTCAGTGAGGTAGAATTTCCTTCGCCAAGTCCTCCTTGCTAATGGTTTCGATGGTGCGGTGGTTCACCGTCTTATGCACCTGGTCATGGGAGGACAAACAGCTGTGTCGGTTAATGGGCAGATTAGTAATTTTTTTGCTAATGGCAGGGGCCTTAGACAAGGAGACCCGGCTTCCCCCCTTCTCTTCAATTTTGTAGCGGATGCTCTCTCTCATATCCTGTCTCGGGCAGCTCTTGCTGGCGACATCACTCCTGTCAGTTCTCACCTTATCCCCAATGGCATCACTCATCTTCAATACGCAGACGACACCATTATTATGGTTGAACTTAATGAGGCTAGTCTTACGCATTTGAAATTCCTTCTTCTCTGCTTCGAAGCGCTGTCGTGTCTTGAAATCAACTTTTCAACGAGCGAAGTCATTGTACTGGGGTTACTGACTCAAAGGCTCAGAGAGTTGCGCATCTTCTAAACTGCTCTATTGGGTCCTTCCCCTTCAAATATCTAGGCCTTCCGATCTCCCCTCATAAGCTATTGGCTAAGGACTTTGCCCCGGCAGTCACCAAGGTAGGGAATAGGGTTTTACCGTGGAGAGGACGTTATAATACCCAGGCGGGCAAGGTTGCACTCACCAATGCTTGTTTGTCTTCTCTCCCAATGTTCCTAATGGGCTTCTATCTCCTGCCTGGAGGGATTCACGCGGGCTGTGATAAGCACAGGGGTGCTTTCTACTGGAATTCTTCCGACAACAAGCGCAAATATAGGATGGTGAGATGGAAATTAATTTGTAGGCCTAAGAACATGGGGGGCTTAGGGATCATCAATACAGCGGTTATGAACAAATGCCTCATGATAAAGTGGTGGTGGAAAATAATGTTCCTCGAGGAGCGCCCCCTCTGGCTATCTTTTCTCAAGGCTAAATACTTCCCGGCCTCGAGCCCCATGTTTGCTTCTTCTTTGGGTGGCTCTCAGTTTTGGCTTCAGCTAGTTAAAGTTCGCCCGATTTTTCAGTCTTTGGTCAAGTTTGTAGTTAGGAATGGTAAGTCCACTCGTTTCTGGTTAGATTGGTGGGTCGGGGACTCCAGTCTCGTGGTGGATTTTCTGGTTTTATTTTCTTATTGTTCTGATATGGAGATCTCTATCTTTGAGCTCTCAGTTAACAATTCGGACCTAGCCTTCCGCCAAGCCCTTTCTCCTGCGGAGTTGGATGACTGGCAACGTCTTATTGCCTTCTTCCCCTTGCTCTCGGAGGAAGATGACCTGGTTGTCTGGCCTCATTCTTCTTCTGGTCGGTTTTCGGTTAAGTCTGCGTACGCCAAACTTATCTCAGGCTCCCATACGTTGAAATTTGGAAGGCTCGTATCCCTCCTAAGATCAAAATTTTCATGTGGCAAGCTCTCCGTCGAAAGCTCCCTGCGGTTGACCTAATTTGGAAAAGGAATGGCCCGAGCTCTGATGGATGTGTCGTGGCATTATCACGTCAGATGTCCTAGTGTGAGGACTTAGTCATGGAGCCATCGCGACGAGGTTAGCTTAAAGGGGTTAAACCGAACAAAGGACACGGGGAGTTATATTGGTTCGGCCCCTTGCGGTGAAGGTAAAAGCCTACAATCCAGTTGTGGTGGAATTGATAGGGTCTCGATGATCAGGGAGCGAATCCGCTTTGTCTGGCTCTCGAGTTGTTGTTTCTTGTCCTTGAACTGCCGCCTGGTCGTCCCTTTATATACACAGGTTGACGCCCTGCGGTTTACAGAATCCCGACGCCGGCTCATACACGTGTCTGGCTCGGTTTCTATCGTTTCCTATCTTACAACACAAGTTACATAGTACATGGCGGTTTATGTCTACAGGCCCTAATCCGCCTTTGGGCCCTGGGCCTCTAAGTCTCTTCAGTAAAGCGCCACACTCCTTGTCTTCATGGGCTTCAATATGGATAACTCGTTACAGGTATAACCCGGCCCCACCTGGGCGGTTTATACTCAGTAGTTATACCCCCAACATTAGGCCCCAGATTGATTTGAACCTATTCATGTCAATCTTCCTCATTTAAGAAAGAATCCTTCTTGAACACCTTCGTGTGAACCTTGTAATCCGCCATGACGTCATCTTACAATATTGTAATAAACCGCCATGATGTCACCTGCTTATTAAAAATCCGCATATACCTTCCCTTTATTAATGAACTTCCGAAAATCGAGGCGACAACTCTGTCACTTATCCATGTTTTGGGCTCCTCTATTCTCGTGCATGTCGCTTGTCCCTTAACTTTATATTCCGGGGGTCATTTTCTCTTTTCCCCTTCGTGCCTCTTCATCTCGTCGTCTTCCTCATACCTCCCCAGCGCTTCGAGCTCCGACGCCTCCGTCAAGCCTCGTCTTTGACCTCATCTCCGGCCGCTGCATCACCCTAAACGCACCAGAAAAATGCGGTGCCTCTCCGCTGCTCTCTCAGCCTCAGTAAGCCTTCTCTCTTTCCGCCCCAGATCTGTTCATTAGGGTTTCTGTGTTCCTCGGTGTTCTTCGGTGTTCTTCACTTGTACTTCGCTATCACATGAGTACTTGATGAAACTTGACATTTTCCCTGTGCGGTTGTAGCCATAATCCATTTTTCCTCATCACAACATCTCTTTTTAGTGAAAAAAATCCCATTTGGACCTTAACTGTTCCGCTGCCACCACTTAGGGTTTTGGAATTTCCCCCCTTTTTTGAACTGCGGTAGATCCAAAATTATAATATCAACCTGTAAAACCTGTTTGTGCAACACTTAGCAATTTTTCAGATCTGTAACTTCCACACCATTATAGGCAGTTTAACCTTTCAAAGAAATTATAACCCGCCAGGTAGCATTAGCCCTCTCTTAAACCACAAGTTCATCATTTCTATAACCCTGCCAATGTTTGAATTCAGTTTCATATGTATATATGCCTCAATGTCTTCTCCCTACGACCTTGCGTCGCTTTATACTTGTTATCCATGATATAATAAACCGGCATTAATCTTTTTCCAGCTTTTTGTTGAAATGGCCAAATAATTTTATGCTTGCAATTGGGTCCCTTCCCGGGTTACGGAAGAACAGCTGTCCGGGTGTGTTGCAACTGGCGCTTTAGGGAGTAAAGAGACCATCCACTGGCAGGTCCCCGGTCCAGAAAATCCTCCTGAACCCAAGGATGGAGAGGTGATTGTGTTTGCTGATCATCTGAGTCGAGGGTTTAGCCCTCCCGGATCAAAATTCTTCTATGACGTACTTGCTAGCTGATAACCCACAAGTATAGGGGATCGCAACAATTTTCGAGGGTAGAGTATTCAACCAAAATTTATTGATTCGACACAAGGGGAGCCAAAGAATATTCTCAAGTATTAGCAGTTGAGTTGTCAATTCAACCACACCTGGATAACTTAGTATCTGCAGCAAAGTATTTAGTAGGAAAGTAGTAAGATGGTAATGGTAACAGTGGCAAAAGTAAAGATAGCAGTTTTGTAGTAATTGTAACAGTAGCAACGGAAAAGTAAATAAGCAAAGCACAATATGTGATAGTTCCTCAAAAAAAAGCACAATATGTGAAAAGCTCGTAGGCATTGGATCAGTGATGGATAATTATGTCGGATGTGATTCCTCATGTAATAGTTATAACATAGGGTGACACAGAACTAGCTCCAGTTCATCAATGTAATGTAGGCATGTATTCCGAATATAGTCATACGTGCTTATGGAAAAGAACTTGCATGGTATCTGTCCTACCCTCCCATGGCAGCGGGGTCCTAATGGAAACTAAGGGATATTAAGGCCTCCTTTTAATAGAGAACCAGACCAAAGCATTAGCACTTAGTGAATACATGAACTCCTCAAACTACGGTCATCACCGAGAAGTATCCCGATTATTGTCACTTCGGGGTTGTCGGATCATAACACATAATAGGTGACTATAGACTTGCAAGATAGGATCAAGAACTCACATATATTCATGAAAAAATAATAGGTTCAGATCTGAAATCATGGCACGCGGGCCCTAGTGACAAGCATTAAGCATAGCAAAGTCATAGCAACATCAATCTCAGAACATAGTGGATACTAGGGATCAAACCCTAACAAAACTAACTTGATTACATGGTAAATCTCATCCAACCCATCACCGTCCAGCAAGCCTATGATGGAATTACTCACGCACGGCGGTGAGCATCATGAAATTGGTGATGGAGGATGGTTGATGATGACGATGGCGACGAATCCCCCTCTCCGGAGCCCCGAACGGACTCCAGATCAGCCCTCACGAGAGAGATTAGGGCTTGGCGGCGGCTCCGTATCGTAAAACGCGATGAAACTTTCTCTCTGATTAGGGCTTGGAGTTGAGGTCGGTGGAGCAGCAGGGGGCCCATGAGACAGGGGGGCGTGCCCAGGGTGAGGGGGCGCGCCCCCCACCCTCGTGGACAGGGTGTGTGCCCCCTGGCCTTTATTCTTTAGCCAATATTTTTTATATTTTCCAAAAGTTATCTCCGTGGATTTTCAGGTCATTCCGAGAACTTTTGTTTTCTGCACAATAAATAACACCATCGCAGTTTTGCTGAAAACAGTGTCAGTCCGGGTTAGTTTCATTCAAATCATGCAAGTTAGAGTCCAAAACAAGGGAAAAAGTGTTTGGAAAAGTAGATACATTGGAGACGTACCAACTCCCCCAAGCTTAAACCTTTGCTTGTCCTCAAGCAATTCAGTTGGTAAACTTAAAGTGATAATAAAACTTTTACAAACTCTGTTTCCTCTTGTTGTTGTAAATATGTACAACCAGCATTCAAGTTTTTAGCAAAGATTATGAACTAACCATATTCACAATAACACTTAGGTTTCATGTTTACTCATATCAATGGCATAATCAACTAGCGAGCAATAATAATAAAACTCGGATGACAACACTTTCTCAAAACAATCATAATATGATATAACAAGATGGTATCTCGCTAGCCCTTTCTGAGACCGCAAAACATAAATGCAGAGCACCTTTAAAGATCAAGGACTGACTAAACATTGTAATTCATGGTAGAACAGATCCAATCAAGTCATACCCAACATAAACTAATAGTAATGCATGCAAATGACAGTGTGCTCTCCAGTGGGTGCTTTTTAATAAGAAGGTGATGACTCAACATAAGAGTAAATAGATAGGCCCTTCGTAGAGGGAAGCAGGGATTTGTAGAGGTGCCAGAGCTCGATTTTAAAATAGAGATGAATAACATTTTGAGCGGTATACTTTCACTGTCAACGCAACAACTATGAGATATCGATATCTTCCATGCTACATAAATTATAGGCGGTTCCCAAACAGAATGGTAAAGTTTATACTCCCCCACCACCCACAAGCATCAATCCATGGCTTGCTCGAAACAACGAGTGCCTCCAACTAGCAACAGCCCTGGGGGAGTTTTGTTTAATTATTTTGATTTGATTTGATCTTTTTGATCATGGGACTGGGCATCCCAGTTACCAGCCATTTTCTCGTGAATGAGGAGCGGAGTCCACTCCCCTTGAGAATAACCCACCTAGCATGGAAGATACAGACAACCCTAGTTGAAACATGAGCTGCTCGAGCATACAAACACTACAAAAAAATACACTTCCATGATGATACGTGTTTGTCACAGTAGGTCGCGTTTTTTGTCATGCATGTACATCCATGACAAATTTATGATAGAATCAAGATAGTCATACCTGTGCTGTTGTAGAAGTGTTCCATGACATTACCAAAATTATCATCACGGCAGTGTCCACTTCCACGATGATAAATCGCGCGTCACATAAGTGCTTTCGTCAAGGGTGACCGACACGTGGCATCCACCATAACAGAACGCCGTTAAGCTATTGGGTCGGGTTTTGAATCCGATAACCCGTTAACAGCCCCGACCAATGGGGATTTTCCACGTGTAAAATCATCATTGGCTGGAGGAAACACGTGTCAGCTCATCGTTGGGACAGATGTCATCCACTCATTGGACGGAAGGCGCCTATGATACATCGACACGTGGCACGGCCCAACAGAGGCCCATTCCTATGAAAAGGTCGTCCCAGTAAAAATTAGCAGGCCAGCCCATATAAGGCCTACTTGTGTCAGGTCCATTTAAGCCCATGACCCAAACGAGATGTGCCAATTCGGCCCGTCAACGGCCCGTTAAAGATTTGACACCATTGCAGCCCATCGTCAGTTCGAGCCCGTTAACAGCCCGCTATATATTTGGGCTCAATATCGGCCCGATGAGATTTCGGCCTGTTAACAGCCCATTTAATGGATGGGCCAATTTTTAGGATGTACATCTTTCGGCCTTTTAGTGACCCATTTAAATGTTGGGCTAATTTCCGGCCCGGTGTGTCTTTCAGCCTGTTGACGGCCCATAAATCTAATGGGACATTTGTTGTCGGAACTGAGTTTCGGCCTTTTCTGGCCCATTTAAGTGTTGGGCCAATTTCTGGCCCGGTGTCACTTTCAGCCTGTTGACGACCCATAAATCAGTTGGGCAATTTGTAGTCGGACCTGAGTTTTGGCCTTTTAGCGACCCATTTAAGTGTTGGGCCAATTCCCGGCCATGTGTGCCTTTCGGCCTGTTAACGGACCATAAATGAGTTGGGCCATTTGCAGTCGGACCTTAGTTTTGGCCTTTTAATGGCCCATGCCCTTCATGGTCCAATACTAGCCCGGTTTCTCTTTCGGCCTGCTAAAGGCCCACAACACAGTTGGGCCATTTACAACACGGCCTGACTTTCGGCCTCTTAGCGGCCCATGGTCTTCATGGTCCAGTACAAGCCCGCAGTCTCTTTCGGCCTGCTAAAGGCCTACAGTATAGTTGGGCCATATGTAGCCCAAACTTAGTAACAGCCTGTTAACGGCCCGTGAAATAAATTGGGATCACCTATTGCCCGCTTCGATGTCGGCCTGTTAACGACCCGGGAGGTAAGAGGGCCGACAATTAACTTTTGGCCTAGTAACAACCCATTAACTTAATGGGCCCACTAAAATTCATACATGTCTTTAGGCCAAATTAGATAATTTGAGCCCATTACGACGAGCAATTATGCACAGGACCAAAACCGATCAAGCAAAGGTACGACATACATGGAATAACGTTGCACATCTAGCATATATTACAGGAAATTACATCCACTGGGCAATCAAAGATTGATGCTAGTGCAAATAAATGAGCATAACCTAACCATCTACAATGTCATAGTCTGCAACCTCAGCACAGATGATGCCCATAAGCATGTGGGCAAGTTCTTTCTGCTTTGCTACACTGTCTCTGAAAACTTTGATCAGTTGTTGTGTCGCACGACTCTGCACCTCTGATTCATCCACCGTTTCCATCATTGCTTCAGCCATTAATTGGTTCACAAACATACATTTATTCCGTTGCATTCGAGACAGAGGATACTGAACAGATTCAGATGGTGATTTTGGCAGGCTTGTATTATTGATAGTGGAGAGTGTCTCGACCACCGCATCATAACATAAATTAGGACGGGAGCCAAATAGATTAATCATGAGTTATTGCCATATTACCTGGCCTAGATTTACTGGAAAGAAACAATGGGGTTGCCTTGCTGTTTTCATAGTTTGTCTTCTTATATTCAGCAGCCTGCACAAAATTAACACACTAGCATTGCTATCATTGGCGAAGTCAGATAATAGGAAAGCCACATTGACACAACGAACATTTGGGTAACTAGCCTACACCAAATTAACACAATATGGCACAGCTATCATCAACCAGGAAAGGTAGCACGAAAGCAACATTGACACAATGAATGAATGGGCAACCAGAGAAGCACTACAATTCAGTAATGTGCGTGATATGAGATAGTACATTCATGCATCTCAATATGCAAAACTACCAGGCAGTTTTCCTTACAAAAATCAACATTGGCGCCTTTAACATTTTGTTACAACTAATTTTAGATCAGATAAAGGTTAGATTCACGTCGATTAACAAAATACATGTTGATGTAAAAATATAGTGATATACAACAGGTACTTACATCAGCATTGGAGCACAGAGAATTCCCGCAAGATATTTTCCTCGAATATGATCCCAATGGAGGAAGCCTTCTATCGTTCAACCTTATTTTCTAAAAGAGAGATGGGTAAGAAACATGTAGAAAATATGATCAGAATGCTATAAATTTTCATGATGCGAGGATACGGATACGCTTCTTAGAATGGAGTTGACATTCTTTTGCTGGACTAGAGCGGACTAGTTCTTTGGCCACTGGAATCGGCTTATTATCAGTGGGAGTTGGGTTTCTCTGTGCTGGAGTAGTATCTATGAAAAACGGAGGTGGTTTATTATCTCCTGGCGTTTGGATCTTTTGCAAAGACCTGGTTTATAACCCTTCAGATTCTAACATAGCCGTCTTCCCCTTGCATGCCTTATATAGAAGAATGGTGATTCAGTTATAAAACATGCTACAGTAGTGATGGAATAGGTACTGAAGAATAGAAAGGCATGACATATTCACATGTATTCCCTCCATCCGGAAATAAATGGACGGGTCTAGGTGTATTTCCGTTCTAGATACATCCAGTTTTATCCATTTCTTCGACATTTAATCTGGACGGAGGGAGTATGATGTAAGAGCTAGGGATACGACAGGACAACACAGTAAAAAAACACTGAAAAACCCACTGCAGAACCAAAGTATTCAAACCCACTGATATGAGATAGTACGCTCATGCAGCTCAGGATGCAAAACTACCAGGCAGTTTTCCTTACAAAAAGCAACATTGTGGCCTTTAATCATACATTTTGCTACAACTAAATTTAGATCAGATAAAGGTTGGATTCATGCCGATTAACAAAATACATGCTGATGTAAAAATATAGTGATATACAACAGGTACTTACATCTACGTTGGAGCACAGAGAATTCCTGCAAAAATCTTTCCTCATAAACGATACCATTGCAGACATTCTTCTATCTGTTAAGCTTATTTTCTAAAAGAGAGATGGGTAAGAAACATGTAGAAAATATGATCAGCATGCTATAAAATTTCATGATACAAGGATACGCACACGCTTCTTAGAATTGAGTTGACATATTTTTGCTGGACTGGAGCGGACTAGTTCTTTGGCCACTGGAATCTGCTTATTATCAGCAGGAGTTGGGTTTCTCTCTGCTGGAGCAGTATCTATAAAAACTGGAGTTGGTTTATTATCTCCTGGTGTTTCGATCTTTTGCAAAGGCCTTGTTTGTAACCCTTCAGATTCTAACATAGTCGTCTTCCCCTTGCATGCCTTGTATAGAAGAATGATGCTTTAATTATAAAACATGCGACAATAGAGAGATGGAATGGGTACTGAAGAATAGGAAGGCATGACATATTGACATGTATTCCCTCCATCCGGAAAAAAATGGATGGGTCTAGGCGTATTTCAGTTCTAGATACATCCTTTTTTATCCATTTCGGCAACATGTAATCCGGACGGAGGGAGTATGGTATAAGAGCTAGGGATACGACAGGACAACACAGCAAAAAAAACACTAGTTGAATGTAAAACTATATGCTAGCGGAATACGTACAGAAATAACTAAGGCAACATACACGTGTATGATTGGGAAAATAAGATGGCATTGCAACAGAGCACTAGAATAGCACTTCAATGTAAAAAAAACATGGTATGGCAGACAGATGAAGTACATACTGATGAATAACAATGCATAAGATATTCAGAAGCATGATGTCCAAATTAAGCAGATGGCATTGCGATAGAGTAGAATGATAGTACTTGAATTTGAAAACATGTTATCATGAATGGAATAGGTACTGAAAAACAGGAAGGCATGACATATTTACATGCATGATCAGCATGCTAAGCACATGGCATTGCAACAGAGTAGATACACTCCAGGACATTATATGCATGTTGTACCCATATCACAGGCCAAGTTAGAGCAAGGACCTTGTGGGGTGAAGAGGATTCATCATATTTCTGCAAGTCTTCTGAAGAACTGCCTTTACATGTTCCATCATATTGGGTATCATTGACATCAAGTTTATTGGCCTTTACATTGCTCCGTGAGGTTCTTATGGATATATCAGTGTGTGCAATTATATCTAACATGCATGGAAGACAACTAGTAGTTAGATTTATGTAAATGAGTGCCTGTAGGAGACGACATAAATAGTAGGACCGGGGTTAACTAGCAGCAACAGGACTCATAAACTAAAGGGAGAACACAGATGAAAGCTACAGAATATGTATCGTTTGTACTCGAGATTAACTAGATGGCACACAAAAGTATTAAAGAACAACATAGGTAATACTAGAAGTGGTATAATACTATAATCACCAGCCTGTGGGATAGCATTGGCTGATGGATGATAACTATGGAACAACGTTACCTAAAGAACAAGTATCTTAGCTGAACTATGGAACAACGTGAACTCCTAAACAAGACCCGTAAGAGATCAGCATGAATATACAGTGAAATGTGATGATCTATTTTCCATGCTTAGATGAATAACAAGGCCATAAATGTTGCACACAAGTAAGATGAGGGTACAACCTATCTGGCTGACATCCATAGGAGTGGGCATCATGTGTTGACTTGTCGATGGCCCTGCAGTTGTTGTGGCTGTCCATGTCGGGAACACGCATTCGCTGCAGGGAACTGTTGAGTGGGGACTGTAGCTCCCTTCTGGTGTATGCTTCCCTTGTTGGAGCAGCTGTGGTGAGTCGGAAGACGGTGTGTCTGAAGATGCAGATAACGCATAATGTTAAGAACGACATATCTCTTTGATATGAAGAAATACACTAAGAGATCAACAGCAAGGTACGAGAGTGGTCACATGTCTGTTGACTGAAGACTAAATTGGGGTCACACGATTTTACTTTATTTTGGTACTGTCCGATCTACGCCGGATGGCTTGATGGCCGTCTTGTGCCTCCCGGCTGACACTGTTCAGAATCTTCCCTGAAGAGCCAGCGACCAACGGCAGAGCAGCCTGCCTCCGCCGTCTGTGGCCCCGGCCAAAACCCCGCTCCCCGCCCCACCGCAATGCCGTGGTTGCGCCGCCCCAGGGCCAATCCGCAAAGACTCCCCGTCATCCAGATCCAGCGGCGGCAGTACTTTCAACCCACGCAACTCTAAAAGGTAGCCATCTAAGTGCTTCTTCCGCGGCGAACTTGCGGCCCCGCACCCTTATGTTAGACACCAGCCAACCGGCAGCCTAGGAGCTCCGCCGCCTCGAGGGGTGCTGCTTCCCATTGGGAATCGATTGGCCCAGAATAAAAATTCAGACAACTGACGCCTAAATAAAGTGATTTGAGATGAGGGTGCGACCTATCTGGCGGCATGGTGAAGTAGGCAGGTCCAGTTGCCGAGTCGGTAAGGCCGGCGCGGTTGCGGTGACGACCGGCAGCAGGGAAAGAGCGATGTCGCGATGGTCGACGGCTATGCGGAAGCAGCGCCAGGACTCTGGACAGATCCGAAGTTGGAGCCGCTCCGACGCCGTGAACAACGGCGGGGGTGAGTCGGCTCCGGTACGGTTCACGCAGCCGTCGTCAAGGCAGCACCAGCAGCACGGAGTAAGAGGCACATGGCCCAGTGCACGACGACAATTGGACATCGTCTCCGACATTAGGGAGGAGGGCGGCTGTGAAATTGGTGCGGTGCGGGGTGCCATGGAGGTGGGGCTGAGGTTTCGTGGCTCAGGAGAAGGGAGCTTCCCGGGGAGAAGGTGATTTGGCGCCCACGAGGTATGGATGGGGGCGAGGCGGAGGAATTGGGAGGGGAGTGGAACCATGTCTTACGAACACATTTGTCTAAAATGTGAGGGGGAGTTATAGTTCTACCCTTGCCTATAGGCTTCTCGGCTTTGGTCTGTGTACTGAGGGTCGGGGATAGTAGAGTAACTTTGCTTCTCCCCAAATAGTGGGCGGGAGCGATTTCGGGCGAGGAGGGCGTGTTTTGAACTATAGTGGGAGCGAGCGATTTCGGGCGAGGAGAGCGTTTTTGAAATAGTCGGCACGAGCTACTTCGGGCGAGGAGAGCGTGTTTTGCCGACCATGGTTTATGAATTATTCAGCACATGTCATTTCGGCCGAGGAGAAGGCACGCTTGGATGAAGTTACGATTCTACCCTCGATGTACAAGGAGCCAATTGATGCGTGTCCCACATAGGACGGTAATTTCGCGTCTCCCATTTATTTGCTCGGGCGAATTCCACCGAGCAGAGAGGATGTTTAACGGTTCGTTTAAATTTTGGGAGAACGAGCATCCACGTCTACCTTACCAAGTTGATTCGAATCAAATTTTGAAATATTAGCTTGCCACTTCTTTTTTAGATGGAGAGATGATGCTCGGGAGTAATGTGTTTTTACATGCTCGTTGCTAGCGATTTACTATATGACAAATAGTTGACCCACTCAAAAACGCGAATCAAACCCAAAATGAAATATCTCGATTCAATGAACTAGCTTGCTGAGTAGGTCAAAATAGTGAACTCAATCCAAAATTGAACAACTCAATCGAGTAGCATGTTGTACAGTATTATAGTACTCCATGAACATGTTGAAAGTCAAATTAATGAACTTGTTTGATATATGGATATATCCGTTCATGTGTGGATTGCAGACAACATGTTCTCCAATTTAAATATTTGAATCCAAGTTTATATCAAAACATGGTTTATATCAGTCTTTGATGCATAAAACGCGACCTCCCCCTCTCCCGGACTCCTGTTCTCTCTCTCTCACTCTCTCACCGACAATCTTCAATTCTGTCGCACGCATACGACACAAAAACCTTGTTGGTCCCTCTCCCTTTCTC
>NC_041391.1:634776046-634811456 GCF_002162155.2 Triticum dicoccoides
TTCTAGTTCGCATTCATATATACACCATCTATAGGTCTCTCTCGCACACTATGTATGATACTCTAGCTAGTCCAAGCTAGATATCTTGGGTGCACTCATCATACGCACACAAATTCATTGGCTCTTTGCCCGTAACTCTCTCACGCACCACTATGTCGTCTCGGAGCTCTTCCCCCCCTCTCTCAAACTCTCCATCCACCTGGGTCACACATACACATGCATATCTCACTCGCACTCGATAGGCCCATCTAAAACTATATCTCTCTCCCTCGTTCTCTCTCCATCTCACACGCACACACACACATAATCTCATGCCCAGCTAGCCAAGTATGATGGTCTCTCACTCAATTGTAGGCACACACAGTCCCCCCTATATGTATATGACTAGCTAATCTTAGTCTCCATCACAAACATGTGCATGGTCTATCTCGATTTCTCTCGGGGCATCTTTCTATCGCGCACGCACTCCCTCGATCTCCCACCCATATAGTCCCCTCACGATCTCGAGGGGATCTCTCTATCACAAACACACCCTCTCTCCCTCCCCATGTGTCCATGCCATCCATTTGTCCCTCTCGACCTTTTTCCCTTGTTGGCCAGACCTCTATTGGACATGTGCTACAGGGGTGTTTGTCTCTGTTGCAAACAATCACACACTAGCTATCTTCGTGTATGTCCTCGCCTCGCTTTTCCATCTCGGAGATGCATGCGTGATATGTTCGCATAAGAAACGAAAAAACACACTCTCTCTCTAATTTATCGTTTGTTGTCACTTTCTCTTTCACACACATACTCTTTTTGCACACTTACTCATTCTCCTTCACACACACTTGATCTGTCTCGATTGAGGAACTCTTCTCTGTCCATAGCATATAGATTTATTGAAAAGTCAAACATCACAAAGTTTGATCATGTACGTGGAGAAAAACAATTACATCTAGTACGGCAAACATATACCATTAGATTCACCATGAGATGTAGTTTTGTATGATGTATCTTTGGTATTGTAGATATAAATAACATTTGTGTAAACCTGATCAAAGTTTCCAAAGTTTGACTTCTAAAAAATTTACATGCACTGCATTATCGAGTGGATGGAATATCTCTTTCCCCCTCTCAGCTATCTGATGCACCACTCAGCCTTATCGGGGCTCCTCAATCTCTCTCAAACTTTATTGGTCAGTTTGGTTTGTGACCTGACCCTCATGCCTTGATGGCCGGTACTGCCTGGTGTGGACGTGAGATGTAAAATATTTCTGCCTGGCCAGGCTTGTGTGGTGCTGAAGCGTTTGGTTCATGCCTGGGCCAGGCAAAGCATCAACGTCCCATCAATCAATCCATGCATCAATTATTTAATGCTAATATCCATCCATGTTGCTGTTAGCCTCGTGGCCGCACGACCAGGCACGGCCAGACGTTTGAAATCGGTCGCTTGGGCCAGGCTACTTGCAGTGTCTGCAGTTCAGCCAGGCTAATTAAAGTGCAAGGGAACCCAGCCCAGACAGGCTTTCTTTTTCATAGGGTAGCAACCAAACAAGCGTGCATGAAATCCAGCCACAACCCCAGGCCACGCAAAAGATGCTCACGACGCAAGCCAAACTGGCCTTATATCTCCCTGGTTCACACATACACATGTCTCGCTCGCGCTATACATATAGACCCATCCAACACTCTCCGCCCTTGTTCTCTCTCCATGTGACACGCACCCCCCTAAGTACCATAATCCCTCACTCCATCATAGGCTCTGTTTGGATCCATGGGTTAGAGTTAGTTTGGGTTAGTTTGGAGTCAACTAACCCAAAAAGATCCAAACAGGAGGGCTAGTTTAGGTTAGATGCATCTAACCCATCCAAAAAAACTAACCCATCCAAGAGGTGCTTATTTGGGTTAGTTCTTCTCGGGACCACTAATAAACACTTTTTTCTCTCGCTCTCCCCGTAGCAGATCCCTCCCCACTTCCTCGAAGCTTCTCGTCCTCTCCCTCCCTCCCTCCCGCACCGCCTGTGAAGGTGCCTCGCCGTATCCGCGCTCCATCTAACCCTGCCATCCAAACACCTCTTTACTTAAGAGTTAGTTCAAGGTTAGTTCATGGTATGAATCTAACTCTAACCTCTAACTGAGAGAGTATCCAAACAGGGCCATAGGCGCAAGCACTCCCCCTCTCCTAAGTATGATTATCTCTTACTAGCCATCAGGAACACATGTATTGTCTCCTTCCGTCCATACGTCTATCTCGATATCTCTCGGGGCATATTCTATCTCGCACACACCTTGTCACTCGATCTCCCACCCATGTAGTCCCATCACGATCTCCAGGGGATCTCTCTATGACAAACATACACTCTCTCCTCCCCATGTATGCATTTTCTCCGTACGTCTCTCTCGACCTCTCTCCCTTGTTTGTCAGACCCCTCTCGGTCACGTGCTAGGGGTCTTCCTGTCTCGGTTCCAAACAACCACACACTATCTCCTCACCTTGCCTCCGTTGTCAAAGATGCATGTGTGATATGTTTGCATAAGACACGCACGCTTTTTCTCTACTTTTATCGTGTGTTGTCCATGTCTCTTTAACACACGCACACACTCTTTTTTCACTCTCTCTCTCTCTCTCTCTCTCTCTCTCTCTCTCTCTCTCTCTCTTTAGGGACTCTGTCACGTCCATAAGCATATGGATGTTTTGAAAAGTCAAACCTCAGAAAAGTTTGACCAGGTATATGTGGAGAAAAACATTTACATCTGGAATGATCATTAGATTCATCACAACATGTACTTACTTCATACTATCATTTATCTTTGGTATTGTAAATATAAGTAATTTCTTTATAAACTTGGTCAAAGTTTCAAAAGTTTGACTTAAAAAAATGTTGTAACTACATTATCGAACGGAGGGAGTAGCTCTTTCTCTCTCTCGCTGCTATCTCTCACGGGCCTCCCCTCTCACTCGAACTCTCTATACCGACGGATTATACGCCCATTGTGTCAGCGTATAGCTCCGTATATTGTTTAGTTGACCGGTCAACCAATCCACATGCTGCGTTGTCAGCTCATGTTCTGTATCTTGGTGTGCTGGCCCATGTGGCAGTGGGTGAAAATAAGTAAACTAGAGGCCCATCTGACATGTGGTGAATTAAACAAAGTTGAAACCACTCGGGGTAGCACCCCGCACGCTAGTAAATTGAGGGCGCATTGAGGACAAACTTCTTGCGCGTGAAGGATGCACTCGTGCACAATTCACCACTGCACGGTGGCATGCACAGAAGGACGCACTCACGCACACCCAGCACACAACACACATCAGCACACGTGTACACCAGCGTCGCCACCGGTTGAGATGGACGGAGAGGCAGCCAACAAGTGGAGGCGGCTCGAGCCAAAACCGCATCAGGCGAGCCTGGACTTCATCAGCAGCCTCCCCGATTACATGCTGCTCGTCATCATCGACCTCCTCCCCACCAAATCTGTCGTGCGGACCGCCCTGCTCTCCCGGCGGTGGCGCCCCCTCTGGCGCTGCGTCCCCCTCAACCTCACCGTCGACAGCTGCCTCTGTGACGGGGATTGCAAATGTATGGCCGCAGTCTCCAAGATCCTTTCATCGCACCCTGGGCCAGCCAGACGCCTTGACATCCGCATGTTCAGTACCAACTGCAAGTTCCAACCCAAGTTCGACGAGTGGTTCTTATCCCCCGCCCCAGATCAGCTCGAGGAGCTCAGCTTTGAAGCTGGACGATGTCGCTCTCTACTACCTTCTGTGCTCCGCCTCACGCCAACGCTGCGCCGCGCCAGCTTCAGCTCCTGCTATCTTCCCCAGATTAATGTCGCGCCTGTCCTTCTTCTCCCTCAGCTCAAGTAGCTCGACCTCTTCGACATTGTCATCTCGAAGAAGGCTATGGAGCACCTGCTCCATAGCTGTACTGCGCTTGAGTACCTTCGTCTTGAGCAGATCCACGGGTTCATTAGCCTCCACATCGCCTCGACGAATCTCCGATGGATTTATGTGTCTTGCTGGCCCCGCAACAAGACATCAATTGGGAAGAGATCATTCCAGCTGTTCCACGTTATGGTCATTGAGAATGCGCCTTTCCTTGAGAGATTGCTTGTATCGTATCTAGAAGGTCCAACAAAAATCAGGGTCATTGACGTGCCGAAATTGACAGCGTTGGTGTACTCGTCTGCCAAATTCTCCAAACTCTTTATTGGATCCGTAATCGTTCAGGTACAACACTCATCTTCTTCTCCGTCTTCTTGAAATTCACATTTTTAAATTTCTTCTTGATGTATTTACGACTGTCTTTCAGAAAATGATTCCCACAAGCTTGACCCAGTCCATGCGCACAGTGAAGATCTTAGCACTAAAATCTATCGACCCCAATCTAAATCAAGTTGTTGGATTCCTTACATGCTTTCCATGCACGGAGAAGCTACTCATCGAGGTGAAACTTCTTTCCTATAAGTAAATGGTAATCACAACGTAGCTCAATTTTTTCGTAATTTTCCCAGATTACGATGACAAGTGTAGTGTTCAAAACTGCATCTACGCACTGCACCGAAAGAAATGTTTTTAGTATTTTTTCTCACGTGATCACCTGCATCGTTTTTATGATGTACTACTACTATAGTAGCCTAGGCTAGTCATAGTGGAAAGTAACTTAGACTACTCCAGTAACTCTATGGAGTACTACCTCCGTCCTGGTTTACTCTTCCAATTTTGTAGTATCAAAATTTGACCATAGATTTAACTGACAAAATGTTAATGCATGTCACTAAGAACTATATCGTTGGATTCGTATTTGAACATAATTTCAAATGGTGTAATTTTTAGTGACATGCATTGGCATTTTCTTAGGTAAATCTATGGTCAAAATTTTATACTAAATACGAGGTAGTATTCCCTCCGTCCCAAAATTCTTGTCTTACATTTGTTTAGATACGGATGTATCTAACACTAAAATGTAACTAGATACATCCGTTTTAGAAAAATTTAAGACAAGAATGTTGGGACGGAGGGAGTACAAAAGTGGGCTATGTAGGCCAAAACATGTGCCAAATTCACTTGTGATACATTTGGCATCGATGCCCCTCCATTGCTCACCTGGTGCCCTAATCTGGATCACCTACTTTGCTCTGGTTCCAAATTAACTCACGTAATGAAAAAACATTTGTTTGGGAGAGTGATAGGCTGGTGTAGTTGGTTTGATTGATTTGTTTATAGATGTGGGTCTGTGTGCACAGCGGTGCCAACTCTCTCACATCGCGGGAGCAGTGCCAAAATCTTTTGATTTGACATTGATGCGTATTATGTGGCATACTTTTGCGAAATATGGCATCAGCCACATAGTGGAAGGCATCAAATGCCCAAGCTCTTCACGTGCTCCTAGTTAAATGAGAGGAAACAGAAAGAGAGAGAGAGAGAGAGAGAGAGAGAGAGAGAGAGAGTGAGAAAATATCACTAGCCAGCCAACCCTATCGTATGAGTGAATGATATTGGTACCTCTTGATGACACGACAATCTTATGCAGCCAGCTGCTCTAATATGTTCTCTTCTTTTGCAGATAAAAAAGACCCAAAAGTGAAAAATGTGCTGCACTATAACAATCTCATCGAATGCCTTGATCTCCATCTTACAGAAATTGATTTGATCGACTACCGAGGCAGCACATCTGAGATTAAATTGGCCAGGTTCTTTGCTCTGGAGGCAAGTGTGCTCAAGGTAATGAGGTTTGGCGTTCTCTAGCGCAACAATGAATGGCGTGCTGATCACCGCAAGCGTCTAAGCCTAAATGACAAAGTCTCCACAGAAGCTGAATTTGTTTTTGAAACACCAAGTGGCCAGAGACTCGAAAACTTATTTGCCCATTAGTAACTTGTCAGGGCGGTCGATTTTAGTTTGTATGATAATGCTGCATCCACCTAAAGTAACGAAAGTTCTTACGTAAACTTCCTAGTAATTCCCTCTTCCTAGGTCCAGCATTACTCCTAACATTTGTACTATCAGTTTGAAACTTGTAATATTGCCGTGTCCTATTCCTGCGTTTTCAAAATCCTACGAATCAAACAGATCCTGAGTTGGTGATGATGTTGTGCCTCCCATCTTTCACCAATAGCCGTCGGATCTAGATCTGACACATACAAACCAAGCCTCTCCATTTTTGCAAAAAGATGTCCGTACTTGTTCCCTATTTACAAACAACTCCTTGTCTCTCACAATCAGCCTTATCTCCTCCCCACCACATCTAGAAGGCGGTGGAAAAATCTGGCGCGATGGCCGCTGCCGGAGCCGTCCACCCCCAATCTTGGTGTTCTGTGCAATGCATGGACATCTACACACGGGAAATTATGTCGAACAGGGCTAGTTGTAAGCAGGCTAGCTCTACAGCCATGATGATAGTGACTGCAGACGGTGAGGATAACCATGGTATGCCGAACACGGCGCCTATACTCAGGTGTGATCTCCGGCACAGGGTCTTGTCACTTCACTTTGAGGAGGAGCACGTAATAATTTGACCAATGGGTAGTATAGTGCTAGTACTAGTAGCACCACCATCTGGATTTAGGAGTACTACCACGTCCATCTAGATTTTAGTATTTGACTAGCAATATCTAGTAGTAATGCATGTCACAAAAAATGTACTACTCCCTCTGTAAATAAATACATGGTGTTTTATTCCTATCGGCGAGAGAACTTAATGTTTTTTGCTAACTACTAATAGGATTACATGCAATGAACTAAACACTGCATGTCATGTTTGGTAGTCTCATGTCATTGAAAGCATGCACGGCCCACATCTCTCATTGGTTGATATGTCACGGAATAAGAAACAAGGAGGGAGTTAATGCACCATGCCTAAGTGTTTTGGGATTATTTGGTTTTCGTAATGTGACTTAAACAACATTTTTGTTTACATGCATTAACATTTTATTAGTTAAATCAAAGGTCAAAACTTGGCGCAAAATGCAAAGGGGACCAATAAACCAGTAAACATCAAACTTCTCTCGTTTGGCCCCAACTAGAGGTCCAGTGATATGACAATACTGCACTGGCACGGAGGGGGACGCAGCTTCATTGACTTACGGTAACTGCCTTTGGGTGAATGACACGTGGGCCCAGGGGGTGGCTGGCCCACCTATCATACAGCCAAAGGCAGGTGCAGTAGAGGGCCGAGGAGTAGTACAAAATCCTATGCACCTACGCACGCTAACCAAGGGCAAGAGTGATCACTCAAATCGCAAGATCAGTTGACCCATGGAGGCGATGAGCGCGAGCATCAGCCGGCTGTGCCAGATGGTCCACGACGCCGGCCTGCGGCCTGGCAACGAGGAACGTCTCCAGGTAGTATTGCTTGAGGCCGCCAGGGCGAGGGGCCGCTTGGACGACAGCTTCGTCTCCTTGTTCGACGAGGTCCTCGTTGGTTTCCTCGACAAGTTCATCGTCATCAAGAAGCTCGCGGACGACTTTGACGTAAGCCTCCAGTCGACGCGCCCAGGCTCTGCGATGCACGCCATCCTCAACGTCCACTATGGTGACAACCTCTTCAAAGCACTGGTGGCCCCGCGACTTCCCGCCGTCGTGCTGGAGAATGTCCACCTCGAGGTCGCGCTCGCCGCGCAGCGCCTGGCGCAACAAGACACCATCAACATAATCACCCACGTCTACGCGCAAATCATCCACAAGGACTACTACATGCAAGAGGAGGACGAGAGGACACAGGCCTTCTTGGACCGTAGGGCAACCTTGGATGGCACTGTTCAGAAGCACGTTGAGCTCGCCGCCAACTCCGCTGCTCCTCACACGTCGGTTGGTGACCCGGCGCACTAGGGCGTGAGGATGTCGTTGATGGATCCGTATGTATTTTTATCTTTCCGTCAAATCCATGTAGCAGTATATGATACTACAGTAATTATCTTACCTTTCACATCAACTTCATAATTTTTGTACGTACTCCATGCATGAACGGCGCCAGAACCAAACTTCTCATTACTCTAGGAAAAATCGTTATTTTCTATCTATCGATCGCGCCATGGAGTAGAACCAAATTTTACAAGTTACGAGTTCAAAAGGAAAAGCCTGCCGTGTTCGTGTCGCACCCCCACACGGTTGGTCCGGCATGCCGCTCAAGCGGGAATGTGTGTGGTGTTGCATTTTCACTTACAAGTGGGACCGCAGTTGAGCAAACCGACTATCGGCAAACCCCCACCCCGCCTACCGCGCGATGGCTGAGAAAACAGGAGGGAGAAGAGATGGCTGTAGCACGGACTCCAAGAAAATTGGTGTCGGATGGGACTCGTGTTGGTGGCGTGTGCCGTACTGCTAGACGTGAATGCTAGTTGTGGCCCATGCCAGCCCACTATATCGAGCCTATATCGAGGTACGTAGAACAAATTTCCTGCAGTCCGTGCTCAGCCCTCCTCTATCTCTCTTCTAAGCCAGCCAGCGGATGTGTGGAGCCCATCGTTTGTTTGCTCACATGCGGCCCCACATGTCAGTGAAAACGCAAGAGGTCCCACTGAACCAGCACATCTTTCACCTCGACGTGCTGGTGATGAAAAACAAAGGGATAATTAATTTGGTGCCCTTAGTTGTGTCCCACTCGGCAGGTTTACCCCTAGTTTCCGAAAACACTTGTTCCTGCCCAAACCACTTTGCTCCTCTTATGCTTTTGCCCTTTGACCGTTTGACCATCACTTTGAAAACTTCATAAATATTTCATACTAACTCAAAAAAATTCAAATAAGATATCAAAATGTTCAGAAAAGCATCACATATATGTGTATGCCATTTGCATTCATGAAAAAATGTTGGGCAGTCCCTATCTCAGTTTTAGCTCATATGACTTTATCATGAATAGTAAAATCTAAAAAAATTCTAAAAATTCTAAAAAAAATTAGGTGGCAAACTTTGACCAATGTTTTGAGTGCTTTCCCAGTTTCATAAGGGAATGACATTCGTGGTTGTCATGGCAAAAAAACAAAAATCAATGCTCCAACATTTCATTTTTTTGCCACGACTTGCACGAATGTCATTCCCTTATGAAACTTGGCAAGCACTCAAAACAATGGTCAAAGTTTGCCACCAAATTTTTTTAGAATTTTTAGAATTTTTTTAGATTTTACTGTTCATGCTAAGATCATATGAGCTAAAACTGAGATGGGGACTGGCCAGCACTTTTTTCAGGAATGCCAATGACATGCACATATAGGTGATGCTTTTGTGAACATTTTGTTATCTTATTTGAATTTTTCTGAGTTAGTATGAATTTTTTATGAAGTTTCCAAAGTGATGGTCAAATGGTCAAAGGGCAAAAGCATAAGAGGAGCAAAGTGGTTTGGGCAGGAACAAGTGTTTTTGGAAACTAGGGGTAAACCTGCTGAGTGTGACCCAACTAGGGGCATAAAATCAATTATCCCAAAAACAAATCCAAGAAAGATCTTCGGTGGCCGCTTTTGGAGTTACTCAAGAGTAGTAAGATTCTATTTATAGTTTAACCCAAGATGCACATCTCGTGGCTTCAACTACCACTCTATTTTCTTTCATGAAAGGACCTGGATGCTGGATGTCCCACGTGTCGGCAAAAGCAGGAAGAACCCGACCAAATCTTCGGTTGTGCTCTCGGATTAGACTAGTTGTGCTAACTTCAATTTTTATTGTGTACTCCCTTCGTTCCAAAATACTTGACTTCCATTTGTCCAAAAATGGATGTTCGTATATACTAAAACATGTCTAGATACATATATATTTTGACAAATAGAAGGCATGTATTGTGCAACGGAGGGAGTATAATGGATGCAAGTTTTTGTATTGGGAAGAAAAGTACATCCATAAATTGATAGAGCGCAATTTAGTAGATGTTCTATCACTTTTAGCTAGCACAAAGGCTATAGATGAGATTAGTGCACTTGTTGATACTCCTACTTGGTATGCATGTTGCTGCTTAGACGCAGAGAAAAACGGACCAGAGGGAGTACTAGAATAGAGGCTAGACATGAGACTAGATGCGAGGAAGCAACGTCTACTTCTTTACACTCGAAGAAGAAAGAAGCACGCAAGATCGAGCCTCCGCAGATCAACAATGAATGCATCGAGAAGGCACTAATCCAACTTACAGGAGTAGTAAAATGTATTCTTGTGGTTCTTGTTTTCTTTGGTCTTGCTTTTCTAGTCAAAATTATCGTTGGAGTTCATGCAAAATGGAGGTCTGTTTGGGGTCGTGCGTTGCAGTTGGCCTTACAAGTGGGACCGCAGTTAAGGAAACCGACTATCGGCAAACCCCCACCTCGCCCGCCGCGTGATCGCTGAGTTAGAGAAAGGATGAGGTTGAAGAGATTGCTCTAGCATGGACTCCAAGAAATATGGTGTCAGATGGAAGTCGTGCTGGTGGCGTGTGTCGTACTCCTGGATGTGAATGCTTGTTCTGTCCCATGCCACCCAACTACTCCTACTACTTACTATATAGTACTACTAGTATCAAGGATTCGAGGTGCTGGTTACGTAGTAGAGTACAATATGGCTACAGTAAAAACACCCGCACAACGCGTGAAGCATGTGAAGCTAGTACAAATAGTGTACTACTATTGTTGATTGGCCTCATCCGATAACCTGTTGCAATGCACGTACAATTATGTATTCGGAAAATATTTTTTTGCCTCGTCACACCCCTCACTCACAGAAGCGATAGGCATATCATTTTGTTATAGGCATATCATTTTATTACATACAACAGGTCTGTAAGTGCATCTAGTGCCACCCCTAGTTGGTTTTGTAGTATTGACGACAAAGTTAGTTGAGGGGCTAATGCGTTTGTGAGAATTGCAGGATAACGCAGGTAGTGTCCCTCATTGATTCAGTTTACCTACCGGAGATGACCCCTAAAAATGTATGAAGACATTGAAGACAATGGTGGTATGAGAAGATATTCGTATTGAAGACTATGACATGAGAAGACATTGCGTGAAGACTATGGAGCGCGAAGACTGTGTGGTTTCGTTGTTTCCTTTTCTTCTTTGTTGAGTCATAGGAACCACCGTACTGCTAAGTGGGGTCCAAGTGAACTAAGTCAGAGTGACTAAAGTGATGCTCAACCCAAATCCTATGTCTTCGAGCGAAGACAATGAGAGCAAATCTTATCCAGAGCTGGATGAGTCAGCTTTGCTTGTAACCTAAGTAAAGTTGCCGCGTGTGTTTGAAATCTGACCGTTGGAACATGTGTCAGTTCCTTAGTGACCCAGGGTCATTTCGGACAAATCAGGTCGGGTTGCCTTGTGGCTATAAATAGCCCACCCCCTACACCATAAATTGGTGGCTGCTCAGAGATAGTTTACGACTTTTGTCGTTTTGAGAGCAACCCACCTCAAAGCCTTTGAGAGAGAAATCCTTGCGAGGACAAAGCCCAAACACCCAGAGCCAAAGAGTGTTAGGCATCACTGAAGTCTTTCTGTCTGTGTGACCTGAAGACTTATTACACTTGAGGACTGTGTATCCTCTAGTCGGTTAGGCGTCGCGTTCTGAGCATCCAAGAGTCATTGTGGATCGCCGGGTGAACGAAGTCTGTGAAGGTTCGGAAGTCTACCTTGAAGACTTACCAGAGTGATTGGGCGAGGATTGTGTGTCCTTAGCTCAAGGAGAATACGGTGGGGACTGTGTGTCTGGGACTGGGTGTCCTCGAGTTTAAATACTCAGCTGCTCCAACCAGACGTACAGTTGTCACACCAACTGGAACTGGTCCAACAAATCCTGTGTCTTCAACAAGTGACTTGTTCTATCTCTTCCCTCCTTTACTTTAAGTTTGTCTTCGTGAAGTCGTTGCTTATCTATCTTATCCGATTGACTTCATTGCTTGACTACTATTGTTGATTGGCTTCATACTATCTTCCATCCTGATCCTACTACCTAGCTGCTATTAGTCTTCGTACGTTAACGCTATTGCATACTTGACTATGGCTTGCTTGTTGTAGTTTATCTTCCGCTGCATATCAATTAGGTCATTTCTATTGTTTGTCTTCGAAACTTCCACGTTTTGAACACTTTGATAAAAATCGCCTATTCACCCCCCCTCTACTCGATAACTAGCACTTTCAATTGGTATCAGAGCAAGGTACTCCCTTGTTCTGTGTGATTCGGTTTAACCACCTGGAGTTTAGCTATGTCGACTGCAGGGATAATCAAAGTCTCCGCTGCCTGCCCCGTGTTCGATGGAACTGAATATCCCTACTGGAAGAATAAGATGCGCATGCATCTTGAAGCCATTGATGTTGACCTCTGGTATGTCGTCAAGAATGGCGTTCCCAAAACTGGTGAAGGTGTCACCCCTACTGATGTCAAGAAGTTCATTCAACTGGACTCGACTACAAAGAACATCATCTGTGGTCATCTGACAAAAGGACAATATGGCCATGTGAGTGCTCTGGAAACGTCAAAGCTAGTCTGGGACTGGCTGTCCAAGGTCAATGAAGGCGTCTCTACACAGAGAGACCAGAGGATCAGTGCTCTTCGCAATCTCTTCAACCACTTCAAGAGAAATGACAATGAAAATGTCCAGCTCACGTTTGATCGCCTCACCAACATCACAAATGAGCTTCAGGCTCTCGGCGCCACTGAGATCACCAAGCATGAAATCATCAAGACGCTGTTGAGATCCCTTGACAGCTCCTTTGACACACTTGCCCTCGTGATACAAGAACGTCCTGACTTCAAGACTCTCGATCCGTCTGATATACTTGAGAGGCTCAACAGACATGAGTTCCAGCTTTCTGAGAAAAGAGATATCTATGGCCCCAACTATGGCCGAAATCGTGCTTTGAAGGCAAAAGTTGTTTCCTCATCTGAAGAAGAAGAATCTGAGTGCGGTTCTGATGATCCTGAAGACGTTGGAAGGGAGCTTGCTATGCTTGTGAAGAAGTTCCACAAATTCACCAAGAAGAAGGGCTTCAGAAAGTCTTCACGATACAGTTCAAGAAATGATGAAGCTTCCACTCAAGACAACAAGAAGAGAACATGTCACAAGTGTAAGAAGCCTGGGCACTACATCACTGAGTGTCCTCAGTGGGACAACGAGAAGAAGAAGAAGAAGAGCAAGGAATATGACTCTGATGACAAGAAGAAGAAGAAATCATCAAAGTCTTCTTCCAAGTCCACATCAAAGTCTTCATCTCATAAGAAGAGCTCATCTGGCAAGGCTCGTGCTTTTGTTGGCAAGGAAATGGATTCAGAGGAGGAGTCTGCGTCTGAGGAGGCAGAGGTGGAATCTGAAGCTGAGTCCGACTCTGCCGTTGCAAGTCTGGCTCTAGCCACAGCCTACGTTGCAAAGTCCATCTTCAACACTGAAGACAATGACTCCCACACCAACGCTGATGATGACAAGGACGATCCTGCTCCCACCTTCTGCTTCATGGCATGTGGTGCCAAGGTAAAATCAAGCGATGCTTACTTTCAAACATCAAGTGAAGATGACTCTGATTGTGAATCTAAACCCAGCTACAAAACACTTGCTAAGATTGCTACTGAACAACAAAGGGCTATGGACATACTCAAAAACTGTTAGACAAAAGCGACGACCTGTTGGACGCGGAAATGACACGTTCACAGTCCTTAGTTGAAGACATAAAAAATCTTCATGCTAAGTATCAAGAACTTGAAAGTCTTCATGAGACGCTCTCAACCACTTATGAAAAGCTCTCCTATGATTATCTTCAAAGGAAGCAAGAGCTTGAGAAATTGAAAGCGACTCATGAAGATCTTCAAAACGAGAATGAGTCATTTCGCGCTCAATAGATCAGTCCCGCTCAGGATGGATTTGAACCACCATGCTTAAAATGCATTGAGCGTGATAACGCTGCCTCTGTTGCTGAATGTTCCACTGCTGCTACTGTTGCTCTGTCTTCAACTACTGATGTGGTAACTAACCCCTCCTCTGAGGATACCACTGCTATTGTTGATGAAAATGCTAGGTTGAATACATTGCTTGAAACAGGGATGTATAAAAGTCTGAAAGGGCATCAGACACTTTGTGATGTCCTCAAAAAGCAGATTCTGAACCGAAACCCTAGGAAAGAGGGTGTTGGGTTCGAGAGGAAAATGAATACTGATGGTTCCTACTGGAAGCCTGAGCAGTATCCCAAAACCACATGGGTTGCTGCAAAGGAACCTTCAGTGGATCCATCCACTTTATCTGGATTTACCTGTGCTAATCATATTATCATTGATGAATCCTTTGATGCAAACTATAAACTGTTCAAAAATCAGAATGGTGAAGTGTTTGCTAGGTATATTGGTACTAACTGCAGGAGTGGACCGCCAATGAAGAAGATCTGGGTTCCCAAAAGCTGTCTTGAGAATCTTCCTATGAATGTTGTCATGACACCACCAGGGAAGAAGACAAACCCCAGACCAAAGGCGTCACATGGTCCAACGGCTTCATACGGAAACAGGACTCACCTGAGTCACCCTAACGCCAATGTTTTGCAGGGAAGTCACACTCAAACTTATGAATATGAGCGTGTGTCTTCAAACCGCTATGTTCATAATACTAAGAACTTTTCTGCTTATTCATATGAGTATCATTCATCTCCTGCAAGGCTATTTGCTAGGGCTCCGAAGCCGAAATTCTCAGATGCTGCACTTAGACTCATTGCTTCTAAGCCACCCCTAAAGATGTGGGTGGTGAAGAAGAACTAACTCTCTTTTGCAGAACATAGTCTCCAGCCAGCAATCAAAGGCGTCTGATATTATTGCTGGGGACCTAAAACACAAAGGGACGCATGATAAAATGACTTACTATGTATTCCACATATGAATCGCTTACCTGTCATACTGTGTGCTAACTTTCATCTATTCTGTGATAATCCAAGTGTGCATCAACTGCTTATGCTTCACAACATACATTGTGAAGCCTATCCTCCTAACTGCACTGTAGGGCATGTCACCAAAAGCTTCAGAATGGATTATTGACAGCGGATGCACTAATCATATGACTGGTGATCGAAGTCTTCTCATGGACTCAACCTTACGTCCATTCAACAAGAGTCAAATCACATTTGCTGACACTGGTAAAGGCAAGGTATTGGGTCTAGGTAGAGTTGCAATCTCATAGGATCAACACATGGATAAAGTGATGCTTGTTGAATCCCTTGGATTCAACTTAATGTCTGTCTCAATGCTTTGTGACTTAAACATGATTGTGATATTTGGAAAATATCGTTGCCTTGTACTAATGGAATCTGACAAGTCTCTAGTCTTTGAAGGGTATAGGAAAGGTGATCTATACATGGTAGATTTCTCAGCGGGTCCACAGCTTGCCGTATGTCTTCTTGCAATAGCTTCAGAATGCTGGCTCTGGCATCGAAGGCTGGGGCATGCTGGCATGAGGAACTTGCACACTCTCGTCAAGAAGAAGCATGTCATAGGCATCGAAGGTGTCAAGTTCAATAAAGATCATTTGTGTGGTGCTTACGAAGCTGGGAAGATAACGAGGGCCAAGCACCCCTCGAAGACAATCATGACGACATCTCAACCCTTTGAGATGTTGCACATGGACTTATTTGGCCCTACTCACTACCCCACCCTCACAACAACGGTGTGTCTCTATGGCTTCGTCATTGTTGATGACTACTCAAGATATACATGGGTGCACATAATTCTCTACAAGACTGAAGTACAAGATGTCTTCAGACGATTCGCCAATCGAGCAATGAACAATTATGGCGTCAAGATCAAGCATATCAGAAGTGATAACGGCACTGAATACAAGAACACCGGCCTTGATCTTTATCTGGATACAATGGGAATCACTCATGAATTTTCTGCTCCATATACACCTCAGCAAAATGGCATTGTTGAGCGCAAGAACAGAACCCTCATTGAGATGGCTCGAACAATGCTCGACGAGTACAAGACACCTAGAAAGTTCTGGCCTGAAGCTATTGATACAGCTTGTCACATCATCAACCGTGTCTACATCCATAAGCTTCTGGGCAAAACATCCTATGAGCTCCTTACGGGTAAGAAGCCAAATGTCAGCTACTTCAGAGTCTTTGGTGCTAGGTGATGGATCAAGGATCCCCATCACAAGTCAAAATTTGAACCCAAAGCTCACGAAGGCTTCATGCTTGGCTATGGAAAGGATTCGCACTCTTACAGAGTCTTCAACCTCTTCCACTACAAAATCGTTGAAACAATGGATGTGCGATTTGATGAAACCAATGGTTCACAATGAGAACTCCTGCCAAGAACACTAGATGAAGCTCCTTCCAGTGAATCTATCAAGCTGATGGGAACTGGTAAAATCATGCCCTCTGAAGCACATCCTGAAGAGGAACTTATCATTTCTGCACCAAACCAACCTGAAGACAATGCTCAGACCGAAGACAATCCTCCCAATGATGACAATGATCAGCATGAGCAAGGTCTTCGTCCAGTTCATCCTCGTGTTGCAAATGAAGTACAAATCGAGAAGATAATTGACAACATCAATGCGCCTGGTCCGCTTACTCGCTCAAGAGCAACACAGTTAGCAAACTTCTGTGGGAACTTTTCATTTGTGTCAATATCAGAACCCAAGAAAGTTGCTGAAGCTTTTATGGAACCTGAATGGATTCAAGCCATGCAAGAACAACTTCAACAGTTCAAGCTAAATAATGTTTGGGAACTTGTCAAGCGACCTGACCCTCACAAGCATAACATTATTGGAACAAAATGGATATATCGAAACAAGCAAGATGAGCATGGTCAAGTCGTCAGAAACAAAGCACGTCTTGTGGCTCAAGGATATACTCAAGTTGAAGGAATTGACTTTGATGAAACATTTGCTCCTGTTGCTAGGCTTGAAGCTATTCGCATACTGCTAGCCTATGCTAATCATCACAACATCTTGCTATATCAAATGGATGTGAAGAGTGCATTTCTCAATGGCAAGATTGAAGAAGAAGTATATGTCGCTCAACCACCTGGCTTTGAAGATCCAAAACGTCCTGATATGGTTTACAAGCTAAACAAAGCACTGTATGGCCTCAAACAAGCTCCTCGTGCATGGTATGATACGATCAAAGACTTCCTGAAGAGCAAAGGCTTCAAACCAGGATCCCTGATCCCACACTCTTCACGAAGACATATGATGACGAACTGTTTGTGTGCCAAATATATGTGGATGACATTATCTTCGGCTGCACCAACCAGAAGTATAGTGATGAGTTTGGATACATGATGCAAGAGCAATATCAGATGTCCATGATGGGAGAACTGAAGTTCTTCCTTGGACTTCAAATTCGTCAGCAAAGCAATGGCATCTTCGTATCTCAAGAAAAATACCTCAAAGATTGTCTGAAGAAGTTTGGAATGGAAGACTGCAAAGGTTATATGACGCCAATGCCAGCCAAACACCACTTTGGTCCCGACGACAATGGTAAAGAGTTCGATCAAAAGGTATAACGCTCCATGATTGGTTCTTTACTTTATCTATGTGCATCTAGGCCAGATATTATGCTTAGTGTTTGCATGTGTGCTCGATTCCAAGCGGCACCAAAGGAATCGCATCACTTAGCTGTGAAGCGAATTCTTCGATATTTGGCTTACACCCGAACACTCGGATTATGGTATCCCAAGGGCTCAAAATTTGATTTGGTTGGATTCTCGGATGCTGATTATGCTGGTGACAAGGTGGATCGCAAGTCTACATCAGGCACATGTCATTTTCTTGGTCGATCACTTGTCTGTTGGTCTTTAAAGAAGCAGAACTGTGTATCACTCTCAACTGCTGAATCTGAATACATTGCTGCTGGATCTTGTTGTGCTCAGCTTCTGTGGATGAAGCAAACTCTCAAGGACTATGGCATCAATCCGAAGCAAGTCCCTCTCTTCTGCGACAACAAAAGTGCCATCAAGATTGCCAACAATCCAGTTCAGCACTCGAAGAAAAAGCACATTGAGATTTGTCATCATTTTCTCAGAGATCATGTCATGAAGAAAGATATTGACATCATTCACGTCAACACTGAAGAACAACTGGCAGATATCTTCACAAAGCCCTTGGATGAGAAAAGGTTTTGCAAGTGACGGTGTGAGCTAAATATCTTGGAATCCTCTAATGTCCTGTGATCAGGCACACATCCTAACACTTATGCATGTTGATGACTTAGATGTGCAACACACAAAGTAATGTATATCTTCAATCAATGAAGATTTACACTCTGAGTGTGAATACATTAACATGGAATTTGACTTCAGAGCGCCACGATTATTGTGCGCCGTGTCTGGGTCTAATACCAAATTTCTCTGTTTGAAGTATTTCACTCATGGCGTTACTTTTGCAAAGACTTCGCATTTGGTTTGTCTTCAATTTCAATTTATCTTCATGATTTTCTGCGCAATGATGATTTGATTGCATATATATATACTAGTGTTCTGTCCTCTACAACATTCACTTATTGCTATGTCTTCAAGTTGAATCTTTTGAACTAAGTGAATGTGATCGGACCCTAACCTCTCTATGCCTTCTATCTCAAACTCTATCTGTCCAAATCATATGCATTCTATTCAAACTGTCGAATGTCTTCTCTGCGTCCTAGTCAGCAGAAGACACAGAGACAAACATCAAGTCCTATTTAAATGATTCATCTTTATTGTCGATAACCGGGGAAGCCGAAACAACCATCCGACAAACTTGGCGGGCGTGGGAACGTGGGACAACTCTGAGTATGTTGCATGCCTGCCACGTGTCCCACGGATGTGAACAGACAGGGGCACCTGCGTAATTGCGCAGTGCCGCACACCTACTTATAAATATGTGTCCCCTGCGGTCAAGAAAACCTTCTTCCACCTCTCCACCTCGTCAAAAACCTAGCGCCACCGCTAGCTCTCGACGACGCCGGCGACGAAGCGCTTAGCTGCCGTGACTTCTCCGACGTCGTCCTCACGCCGGCCGCGGACATCGTCCTCTCCGCCGTCGCCGTAGGTGTCCTCCGTCGCCAAGTTAGGGCACGGTGGGCTGAACTGCTCGGTCTCCTATTCATCCCATCTAGAAGTTCTTGGTGCGGTAATTATAACTCTATTTTTACCACCTTTTTGATCTTCATAGATTCATCCTATTTACCAAAAGTGGTTTCTACCTACTCAATGTTAGATCTATTCTGTCTGCATCTCATACTGCCTAGTATATTCACTTAAGCTTCACATCTAGTTAGAATCCTCACTTGTACTTATTCACGGATTCGTACAAATCTGGAACCGACTCTCAACATATAAGTGAATGTCTTTGCAACATGAGGTCAATGTCTTCAAACTGATTTATCTTCAAAATCTTCTGAGAATGCATATGACCTCTTCCCCTTCCCTTGCATCTCTAATGCTGTCACAGGTACATGTCCGTGGGAGAATCCCTTGGTTCTCATAGTCTGCATTCGTTTGCAGAATACTTACAACATCATATCAATTCTCCTGAAGCTAGTTCCTGTCTGACCAGCAAGCGAAAGCCTTTGAAGCCTTTGAACATATTAAAACCGTTCAGTTTGAAGTTCATGGCTGCAGAGAAATCAGTAAGGAAGGGTGGCAGACAACATCGTGGGGGAACTTCAAAGGATCTGCCTGATGATCTTGCAGAAATATATAAAACAAATCCTGAAGAAGATTACAATCAGCGCAAGACTCGAATCCAATGGATTCGACGCTATTGGGCTGAACAGTGGTACAAGTACAAGTTTGTGACCCAGGAGTATGCAGAGAAAAATGCTATCAAGAGCCCTTGGGGTGATATTCTCTATCGAGGCCTTCCCCCCAAGAACAGAGCTGAAGCTATTGCACAATATTTCTATCCTTGCATGGTCCGTGGACCTCAGCCTAAGAATGCCGATCCCACATCATTACTCTGGTGTCATGACGACAATCTCTTCAAGCGCAATTTTCAGTATGCTAAGGCTTCGGCAAAGGAAGATAAGAAGTCATGGGGATTAGACTTCAATCCTGGCCCCTCTGCTCCCCGTGATGATGGCACACGTGAAGCTGAAGAAAACAGAATTGGCCCCTTTGCAAACCTTGATGGCCTCATCTCCTACATCTTGGTACAAGGTGCCAAAGTGGATCATTCTGACAATGAGGCTGATTCTAATGAAGCCCCAGCTCCTCCTCCAAGGCCGCTGAAGCCAAAGAAGATTAAGGCTTCATCGTCAGCTGCACCTCCAAAAGCTTCTCGTGTGAAGCCACTGGCCACTGCACCTCCTGAAGCCAGTGTGTAGTCTGAAGATCAATCCCGCATCTCCAAGAAGACGGAGAAGAAAATGCAACTTGTCAGGCATACTGATCAAGCTTTGACTCCTGCCGCCATTCTGCGTGAAGAACCCATTGATCTGTCAAGTGATGAAGATCTTGCTGATGATGCCCTTGAGGAACTGATAAAGAGCAAGGAAGAAGTAGAAATCTTCAACAACTTGCCTCTCTTTGACGTGGCAATCATCCATAACTTCATTGATGAGTGGTTCGACACCCCCAATCTAAGCTTTGAAGATTTGCAGCTTCCCATTGGCCTCAGCGTCTCTTTCAATGGCGCCATTGCTTCTGAGCTAGCTCTTGCTCAGCGCATTGTTGAGCTGAAGAACAAAATTGATTATGAGAAGGCTCAATTCAAGAAGCATGTGGCGAAGCTCAGTGTTCAAGACGTCAGAAACTTCAAGGTCATGCTGCATGAGCTTAAAGAAGCTTTTCTGAAAAAGTGCCAAGAAGCTCAAGGCTCTCGTGAGCACATGAAGAGATTGGCTGATAAGTGTGTGCTTGCCTACAATGAGGCTGAGAAGCGCAAGTCACTTGGCCGTCCTGGCATTGACCCCAGGATGGCTGCAAAGAAAAAGAAGAAGCTTCCTGCTGACCAGCCTGCACCTTCAAGCCAAGAAGCCCCTCGCATTATCTTCCCAAGCAGCATGACTGGCTCGAAGCCAAAGGTCACCACAACCGCTTAAGAACAGAAGAAGACGAGGGCTGCAAAGGCTGAAGCCAGAAAATGGAAAACCTGAGAAGCCTCTGAAGCTGCTCCCTCCAAGAAGAAGCGCAAGATCAAGAAGAGTCGGGCTGCTCCCACAGAGCCCCTTGTTGTTGAACCCATCTCAGTGGTTCGTCCTGCATCTGCATCCCAAGAACTTCGCATGACTGTTCATGAGCCTGCTTCCACAGAGGCTCCTAAAGCTGAGGAGATTCTAGTAGCTGAACCCACCGGTGCTGAAGACATTGGTCAAGATGACAATGTTGAAGATGATGAAGTTCTTCCTCAAATTGAATATAATGTGGTATCATCGCCTGTTCGTATGAACAGCGAAATCATTAGCATTGGTCGTCCTCTGACGCCAATTGCTCAGGATGCTTCATGGGCTGATCGCCCGCAAGGACAAGACTCCCCCAGTACTCCCCAACAACAACAAACCACACCATCCGTACAAGTTGAAGAGGATGAGGACCTGCCCACTCCATCTCCAAAGGCATCACCTGTACTACAAAGGCTTCGCAAAGGACCAAGGCCTCAAGTCTCTCTTCCGAGCGTTCCAGAAGGAGAAGTGCATCATCAACCTATTGCACGTCAAGTGTTTTCAGAAGCCACTCCTGCTGTGAATGTCTCCATGTCTGAAGCCCCAGCTGCTGAAGACAATCCGGCTGCATCAGCCGATGAAGAGCATGAAGAAAAACGTGTCCATACTCCCCCCATTCCTGAAGAAGCTATTCATGAAGTGAACGTGTCTGTGCGTGACCCTCCAGCTCAGCAAGTGGAGGTTGAAAATCCTGAAGCTGCCACTACCAACGCAAGTGAAGCTCATGACGTTGTCATGACTGAAGCTAATGTGGAGCTTGAACCAAACAGCGTGCTTGAAACCAATGGGGCAACTGCTCCTGAAGAACCTGTTGTGCAGCCTGAAGCCTCAGCTGCTGCCACTGCTCCTGTTCCGCCACCAAGGCCCTATACAATCGAGCAAGCATACAACCATGGCAAGCTAATCACAGTAAGATGGCCCGTTCTGGTCCCTCCGCCTATTATCTCTGGTCCTCAATTTGACTATCACATTGAGCATAGGCCTCAGGTCCAGAAGCCCAAGCCAAGACTACCAAGGTTTCCTAGTACTGCCACATTTGTCGGGTCCTTCAATGCAAATGGCTTCAAAAGCCACAACACATTCTTTGACAGCTCAAAGAACCCCTACACGAAGCCAAGAATATCATCAGATTGGTTCTGGAGTCATCAGCAGCGAAGCTATTACTCCTGCGTTCTGTATGATCAAGGGCGCATTTTCCCTCATATGCGCCTCGACACTGAAGCCATTGCTGGACTTCCGTGCTTAGAAGAAGCACTTGATTGTTTTCGTGATGCTGGTCTGCTCAGCTTTGTCACAGACAAAGAACATTGGAATGAAGAGCTATTGCTTCAATTCTATGCTACTCTACACATTCGCGGCTACAACAGAGATATCAAGACCTGGATTCTCGAGTGGATGACAGGAAATGTTCATCATGAAGCCAAAGCTCTTGACATCATTGAGCTTACAGGCCTATCCACTCCCGGAGAGCTCTATGAACCTAGTTGTCAAAACCACCGCAATGCATTGAAGAGCATCTTCCGTAAGCCTGAACCCAATATGAGCCAGATGTTGAGCATGGTGAAGCCTTTGCCACGTGATGCTGAATATCCAAAGGAGTTCCTTGTTGATGACCTTGAGTATCTGCCACGCACCATATATCACATCATCTGGCGGACTCTATGGCCTATCAAAGGACATTCATCAGCTGCAAAACTTGAAGGAGCCATGAAGACATTGGTCTTTTACATTCTCAATGGCATCAGCTTCAATGCACAAGATTTCTTCATCAGGTAACTAACTGCATCTGGATCTGACCTCTTCGGACTGAAGTTCTATGCTCCATGGGTCATGTGGCTCATCAAGCGACACTCTGCTATCAACTATCAACCATCTGCTCGCAATCATGTGATCTTCCTACCAGAGGTTGATATGTCAGTTGAAGCCATATATCCTGAACCTGCCAAGAAGCCTCTTTGTCTTCAGAATGCCGAACATCAAAGCTTCACTCAGCTTATGGAAGGAGTCCAAGCTGTCACGCGTGTCTATCCAATGGCTGGAAATATTCGTCTGCCTCATCGTGCATCAACTAAAGCCACTGCGAGCACCATTGCTCAAAGGCCTCGGAAGCGCTCTCGGGTCCTCAATGACCGAGAACTTCTTGTGGCCCTACATCAGAAGCAAGATAAGCATCATTTTTGGCTGAAGCGTCAGATGCAAAGCCTCTTGGTGGATGTAAATCGCATTCGAAACCTTGCCACCAAGAATGCTTTTGTCACTCACGAAACTTGTCGGCGTTCATGGAAGAGTTTCACCCTACTCAGTGCTGAAGCTGATCTTCAAGATGATGGCTTCACTGAAAGATTCAAGTTTGACTCCACTCCTCCACGGAATGTTGTCCTACGTAGAACTCCATCTCTTGAAGACTCTGATTATTCTTCCTCCGCGGCAACTGTCAATGCCAATGTCATCGATGATGAAGACGATGCTACTTCACCACCTCCTACAACTGCACGCATCGACACTGCACCAAGTTCGTCTGCACCGCCAACCAACGACGATAACCCTGCTGCTTCACCTACTCCTCCTGAGGACGAGTAGATGCTCTATGTCTTCGAACCTTTTTGGTCACTACTGACAAAAGAGGGACAAGCGTATGAGTTTGATAGTCTTCAAGCGGGTTCATAAGGGTGGTTGCTTTACATTTTTGCCTAGTGCTTACAACTCTTGCCTTTGATACACTTCGTTCTTTGAGTTGTAACACTTAAACTTGATGGTCGTCTCCTACTTATTTGCGTTTCCACGTGCGATGATAACTTCCGCACTTATATCATTCTGCAGACGTCCATTTTTCATTATGCATATCATTCTCTTAGCTATATCATTTTATGCATGATGAATTATCTTCATAAGTTGAAGAGGATCTCCACAAGTACAACCTGCCATGTGCATTTGCATTCCAAAATCAAATTATTTATATGCACATCTTCAAGGGGAGCCCTTGCCACTTATGAAGACAATACGCTATCCTTTATAATTTCACATACTTCTTTCCCGTTGAAAACTTCAACCAGTTTGTCATCAATCACCAAAAAGGGGGAGATTGTAAGTGCATCTAGTGCCACCCCTAGTTGGTTTTGGAGTATTGACGACAAAGTTGGTTGAGGGACTAATGCGTTTGTGAGAATTGCAGGATAACGCAGGTAGTGTCCCTCATTGATTCGGTTTACCTACCGGAGATGACCCCTAAAAATGTATGAAGACATTGAAGACAATGGTGGTATGAGAAGATATTCATATTGAAGACTATGACATGAGAAGACATTGCCTGAAGACTATGGAGCGCGAAGACTGTGTGGTTTCGTTGTTTCCTTTTCTTCTTTGTTGAGTCATAGGAACCACCGTACTGTTAAGTGGGGTCCAAGTGAACTAAGTCAGAGTGACTGAAGTGATGCTCAACCCAAATCCTATGTCTTTGAGTGAAGACAATGAGAGCAAATCTTATCCAGAGCTGGATGAGTCAGCTTTGCTTGTAGCCCAAGTAAAGTTGTCGCGTGTGTTTGAAATCTGACCGTTGGAACACGTGTCAGTTCCTTAGTGACCCAGGGTCATTTCGGACAAATCAGGTCGGGTTGCCTTGTGGCTATAAATAGCCCACCCCCTACACCATAAATTGGTGGCTGCTCAGAGTTAGTTTACGGCTTTTGTCGTTTTGAGAGCAACCCACCTCGAAGCCTTTGAGAGAGAAATCCTTGCGAGGACAAAGCCCAAACACCCAGAGCCAAAGAGTGTTAGGCATCACTAAAGTCTTTCTGTCTGTGTGACCTGAAGACTTATTACACTTGAGGACTGTGTATCCTCCAGCCGGTTAGGCGTCGCGTTCTGAGCATCCAAGAGTCATTGTGGATCTCCGGGTGAACGAAGTCTGTGAAGGTTCGGAAGTCTACCTTGAAGACTTACCAGAGTGATTGGGCGAGGACTGTGTGTCCTTAGCTCAAGGATAATATGGTGAGGACTGTGTGTCCGGGACTGGGTGTCCTCGAGTTTAAATACTCAGCTGCTCCAACCAGACATACAGTTGTCACACCAACTGGAACTGGTCCAACAAATCCTGTGTCTTCAACAAGTGACTGGTTCTATCTCTTCCCTCCTTTACTTTAAGTTTGTCTTCGTGAAGTCGTTGCTTATCTGTCTTATCTGATTGACTTCATTGCTTGACTACTATTGTTGATTGGCTTCATGCTATCTTCCATCCTGATCCTACTACCTAGCTGCTATTAGTCTTCGTACGTTAACGCTATTGCATACTTGACTATGGCTTGCTTGTTGTAGTTTATCTTCCGCTGCATATCAATTAGGTCATTTCTATTGTTTGTCTTTGAAACTTCCACGTTTTGAAGACTTTGATAAAAATCGCATATTCACCCCCCCTCTAGTCGATAACTTGCACTTTCAGGGTCATCAACCCACATCGACAACAAGGATACAATATAAATACTAAAGTTTTTACCATACAACAAATAAAAAGCAATGAAATGAACTTCAACTCAACCATTCCTCGGTGTTCGAAACGCTTGCTTTGAACCACAAGTGATTCTCTGGGACGGGCCATCCATTGTCGATCTGGAGATCAACGCAGGACTGATCATCCAGGCTGAAGCGGCCTACTATATCAGTACCAGGGTAGGGAACCACCCAAATGTCCGAGGAATAGACACAGTTGCTTCTCATAAATGGTAGTAACATTGTTTCAACAACAATTGGATCGCCTTTCACCATCATTGGATAGTTTTGTCCAAGGAAGAGCGAGTTTTCTCCAAGACTATCAATTCTGTAAAAGGGAGAAGGAATTGGTGCTAGCACACTAGTATCCATCCCAAATACCATGCAACGGGTGTTGGAATAGGTCCGGAGAGTGCGACCATGGGAGACTACACCTGCTTCCTTAGCAGTAACATCATCAGTGGGTTGTATACACACGAGAAGAGGTGATCCATCAGAATTAGTTGCCAGGCGCCAAATAGTATATGGGCGCTGCTCGTCCTCATGCTCGTGATCATCACCATCGTCATCTCCCCCTTGGTTATAAAAATCTTCTAGTATAGGTGGTGGAATGTTCGCAGGACCTTGGAAACACAAGAAGAAGGTTAATTACTAAAGAGAAACTTGCTAACCCGCATGCATGTGGATGAAACAATTATAATTACTGTGGAATACAAACGTACCGAAACAACGAGTCCATGCAAAAACAGTGCCACGAGTGGTGGCAGCAAACACAAGGCCCTCGTATTCAATTGCATCAAAGTACTCATCCGTGTACAGAAACTGATTTTTGAGCAATATCCATCGAGTCAAACCAGCAAGGATGGCAACAAGCTTGTCGAAGATAGCAACAACTTCATAGTTGTTGTAATTCCAAGAGCGGTTGGGAACTAGAGAAATTGCTATCTTCCGTAGAAGACAGTCACCATGATTGTATTTGAACATGCGTACAATCCTGGTGTGCTCAACCTCTGGGCAGTCTGCTGAGATTTTTGGAAGTGGAACCCGGTCACGAGTGTACACATTCACAAGTTCCCACTCGCAGTGGGACCCAATGTAAACAACCCAATCTCCATTTGCACCTTCCCAAGCCTTGCCCTCAAGCGATGGCATCTTAACATCATACGTATCATTATCAAGCGGCATCAACTTGCACAGGGCGAGGCCTCCGTCGTGACGGCGCCAGTCATCAGGGTCATGGCGAAGAAGGTAAGGGAGATCAAACCGCTCCTTGACTCTTGGGTTCCTTCTAATGATGTTATTAGTTGAGTCAAGAATGGGCTTGAACGAACCTGCCATGCTAGCCGAGGTGATGACGTCACACCGATCAATGAGTTCCTCCACCACATCATCTTTCAGATCGGGGCAAGAATAACGGGGTCATTTCCATCCTGTTCCCTCCATGGAGAAGATGATCGAACAATGGCAGAAGAAAGGGTGAAGGGCTGAAGGAAAATGGTGGAGGGAGAGGAAGAGCGTGCGACAGCAGTTCCAAATCAAGAGGGAAAGGCGAAGAGTCGGTGGGCGGTTGCCAGTTTGCCATAGTTCACGAAGGGGCGCCCCGGCCTACACGTCGGTTCGGAAATACTCCTACTACTTGCCGTTGTCTCACTGATATGTTGGAACAGCCAGTACTACTAGTATAAAAAAGATATATAGGCTGGAGCTTCAGCGCTTTCTTGCCAAGGGCTGACCACTTGCTTCTCACACTACCACCCTCTCTCCAGATCTAAAAAAGACGGCCCCTCTCTCCCTCCTCACCGGTGGTCACAGATCCGCCGGGGAAGAAAAGGACGTGCAACGTTGACGCACTCGTCGTCGGCGAGCGAGGTCACGCACTAACGACAAGGCCGTCCTCTCAGACCTAGCGCCCGTGCTGGATGGCCTCCGTCCCCAAGCTCGCTGCCGTAGTGTGTGCGGAGGACGACGACCACGAGCGAAGCCACTTCCCGCCGACCCTCAGGTATGCGACCTCTTTTCTAACCATACCCTTGTTCTATTGCCCCATCTGGCACGTCATTGCATGTGGATCTTTTTCCACTCCACCATCTTCCCAATTTGCTATCCTCTGCTCTGCTCGCCACGCAGACGAAAACCATAATTTGCACTATTAAAGGAAACCCTACTTCATGCAGACTAATCCACGTCTGGGTTGAATAAGGAAAGGAAGGGAGACTGTACTGTCCAAGAGAGTAGGCATCGAACCCGCATCTAGGTTGAAAAGGGGCAAATCAGTAGCTAAGGAACGAGTCTCGTGTCTCTTGGTTGAAGAAGGGTAGAAAGGCATGACAACGCAATACAGAATGACCAGGTCGATCGGTTTTTTGTCCTCACATAGGGAAAAGGTGGCTAAAGAGAACAAAAATGGGACGTAATCCACATATGCTGCCTGGATATTTGTTGCTCTGGGCAACCATACCTCCCTCACCACTCTGCGTTCGTGGAGGTACATCGTACTGGTGCGCCCACTGTCCGAATGGGCCTCCCATGCTCTTATTGCCACTTTTTTGCTATTAGTATAATGCCAGCAGTCAAGTCAAGCAATGCTACTGCTAAAGTGAAGCCACATTTAATAACTAATGCCGCTCTTAGTCTAATGCCACCGATAAATTTAAGCAATGCCATTTAATGTCACTGGATTATTTCAGGGTTAGTTGTTGATTGTGGATGTATTGTTACCTTTACATTTTGTCTAATGCCACTAGTATACCAATGCTGAAACTTGTTACCTTTACATTTTGTATTGTTAATTCTTATAGAAACCTTCCAGTGCTAGAGTTTATTGAAATCTGTTCAGTAAAACAGTTGTACTGTACCCTGTAATAAACTAACTACTCTACTGTTGCACTAGCCACTGGATTAGTGTATATTTGTAGTATTCGAATGGTGTAGAGTTCACTCAAATTATCTCGGTAAAGCTAGTCACACCTTTGTTAAAATTAATGTTCATTATGTTATCGAAGTAGGTGTGTATGTTTGTCTCTAATGCCTGTCGACTACATACCTGACATCATGTTGTAATGTTAAGTCATTTCCTTTTGTACAGTGTCACTGAATTGTCAAGGCGGTGATAGTATTTTATTTTAGTAGAACTGCACAAAATTTGCTTAAAAGAAGAGGAAAAGTCAAGAATGGCTCAATTTTTTAGAAAAAACTATGTATGCCTTCCTGACATCAGCTGTTGTTGCTTTATTTATTCCTTCAAACAGGTTATTAGAAACAGTCTTGCTACCTTTTCCCATTAAGAAATTGGAATACTTATATTTGTGAGTCTATGCTCCAACTAGTGCCACTTTTATAGTAATCACACTTTCAATATCTATGCAAACAGGGATGCTCGATTTTAGTGGAGCTGCACAAAAAGTCCAACTTGTTCAACATTAGGAGCATGTTTTTTTCCAAACCTTTATATCCAATTGGTGGCACTATGAGCTGTTCATTACGAAGGTACATGGTTTGCTACTATCGTGCTACTATTTTTGTACTGTCATTAGATAGTAATACTAGTGGTTTGCTAGCTGCTTGATATATTACTAGCTGCTTGATATTTGTGCAGACAGAGATGTCTACCCGTTGCTATTTGGCAAACAAACAAAGTGTCCGCAATTTTGGTTGAACTACAAAAGAGAATGGTATAGTCACTGCATGCAGTGCCATTTGAAAATAGACACAAATATTGGATAGTCACTTCATGGACTGCAGAAAAGTAGTATTGTACTATTTACTGGCCAACAGTTGGTGCTTCATTGCTTTGGTCTGATTATACATGGGCATCATTTTGCCTAAGTTAAAGTTTGTATTCCGAAAATAGTCTTGCGGTGTGATCGAGAGAAGACCAAATCATATTGCAGTGGATGTTCCTCCATCATGTGTGGTTCATTCTCATGGTTCCAGCTGTTGGTGAAACCACTTACGTTTGCAAGAGGAATTGTAGACTTCATAAACAAATTTGTCTTTCAGTCTGTACTGAATGTTGTCCAATAGAAGCATCCATGTTAGTAGGAAGAACATATGTTTTTTCTAGATCTTTGCTTTTGGAGCTACATATTTGTATATGATCTGTGAAGCATTGAGATGCATTAACATGTTGATCTTATGTATGGGAATCGTACTAGTTAGTTTTAGTTGTGACGCAAGATCCGAAGTGGCTGATCTTTGCTTTTGGAGCTACATATTTGTATATGATCTGTGAATCATTGAGATGCATTAACAGTTACTTATTTCTGTTCGCTCAGTGTTTACAAGTAACTGATCGATCACTAGCTAGCCTACAAATGCGCTCCTGGCAGTTTTATTTGCGACGCAAGATGCGAAGTATGCCTACCTCTGAAGAAACTGACAAGCTACACTATCGATCCTACACGGATAAAAATGCCTACCTCTGAAGAAACTGGCAAGCTACACTATCGATCCTACACGGATAAATAGCGGATCATGCACGTACTACCTCCTTTCCGGTTTGCAGGGCTCAATTCAAGAAATGACCTACTCGATCCTACACGAATAAATAGCGGATCACACACGTACTAGTACCTCCTTTCCGGTTTGCAAGGCTTAATTCAAACCTCTCACCAACCAAGGTACTCCCTCCGTCCGGGTTTATTAGTCCCGTGAGCAAAGCAGCAAGACCAAGGCATGGCAATAATTAACGGCATGCAGAAGTTTAAGCCTAATTAATTCGAGCGATTTAAGTGGCTGCATGCGTGTCCTCGGCTGCGACTCGTTGCATGTTGCTTCGCGTACTGCCTGCGAGCGATTCTGAGTGCCTGCATGCAGCCGACCGTAATTAAGGCAGCTAACTGATAACAAAAAAGATACGCTTTAATTGTTGCGGGCTTTTTAAATCCATGGAATCATTATTGACAAGGAGGGAGATGATTCGAGTGCACTTGTTTGACCGCCATGCCGGCGTGCGACCCAGACGAGACGGGACGGCACAGTCATAATTTCAGTTTCCCTAGTTTTCCACAGCAAACTTGCGCGCTAAGCCATTATGCATTGAATTCCGATGACCGTCGCGCTACCTTCCCCCTATAAGTACTGTTTCCCGGCCTTCTCCGGTGCCACCGTGACCCAACTCGCCATATCCGCATAAGCCCCCACCGGCCCGACGTTGTTCGCCATGTCCGCCATGCCCCCGCCCGTCCGCAGTAGGCGACGCCGGAGGCGGTCACCGCTGGAACTAGTGTTCGGTTTTTCACCGGAAGGCAGACGGAGGGAGGAGGCATTCTATCTGTCTTTAGATGGCAATGCGCAGATCGAGGAGTTGTTGGAGCGCGACCGCATGGCAGAGGAGCAGGAGTTGTTGGAGCGCGACCGCCTGGCGGAGGATTAGCGTATCGCCGATTTGCGCCACCAGCGTGACATGGAGCAGCAGCACACCGACGCTCTGAGTCGCTAGCAGAGCGCCCGCAACTGGGCCGACTACATGGAGGCCGGCGCCCGGCTAATAGCCCTAGAGGCTGTCGGGCACGCACGCATTCGCGACGCCGATTTTTACTACCATCTCATCAAGTGGGTTTCCCGCTTGGAAGCCGAAGCTTCGGTGGACCACGTCGGCATGGAAAGGTCCATAGCGCATGAGCAACGCGCCCTATCGCACCTCTGGCAAGTCGGAGGCGAGGCGCAGGACGCCAGTGCCGACGTTTAGCGTGTACCACAGATGGCGGACGGCATTGTCTAGTTAGCTAAGAGTAAGTTAGTACTTGTCTAGTGGGAGTAGATAGTTAACTTGGCTATGATGGTTGTCAACGTGGAAGTTCAGTACTCTATATGTGGATCAGACCTGTTACTTTGCTCTGAAAGTTGAACTTTCCGTTTGAACGTATGGAATGGGCTGTTATTTTTTTAAATGGGTTGTATTTGTCCTCCACGGGTTTAGAGGCTGACTTGTGGGCCTAGCAAGTTGACGCGTACACAATCAGGAGATGATTGTACGTGGAGAGGATGACAACAGGGACCTGCCAAGGTCATGGCAGTACTCAAGCATGTGCCTCCTTATTTCAAGCCAATAAAAAATTGCTCCTCCTAGAGGATTTCTGACATCTGGGTCCTATGCCATTGTCAACGTAGTCAATAAACGAGAGAATTGCATAACGAGCGGCTGACACCAGGGACCCAGCAGCTTGCCCATTTATTTTTGTTTTGGGTCAATTTGATAAATGCCTCCGAGAAATGCCACTGCAATTTCCAAGCTTTGAAAAATGCAATTTCATGCCATTTCTAGTGCCATTTTTCGAAGTCTGAAGTGGCGTTTTTCAAAGTTTGCAAACTGCAGTGGCATTTTTCAAAGTTTGCAAAAATTGCAGTGGCATTTTTATGAATCTCCATAATTGGAGTGGCATTTATCTAATTTGTTTTTGAGATGGAAGCAGGGTGTCAACTGGGCTGTGCGGGACACTCTGGCCTGTGTAGACAGCCTTTTCTTTCATGTTTACCACAGACCAGCCCAGTAGTTTTTTTTCTTTGTGAAAATGGCTAGCCCAGTTTTTTTGTGATTTGTCAAGTAAGTCGCTTTATCAGGCCTGTTGGGCTGCAAATCTTTCAAGATGAGGAGAGCTTCATTCGGCTGGCCAAGAGAATGGCCAATCAACAATGAGAAATGGGTTGTACATTTTTAAAACACATCAAACCGGCAATTAGTTTCAAATATCTTTTTTCATTTCGAGATTTTAAATTGCATTGATTTTTATGCGTGGACAATTTATTGGATTTTATATTGATATACATTTATTTTTAAAATCAGTCTGAATGTGACTCGAAATTTTGGGATTAAAAACAGTTCAGACCGCACCGACATATGCAAAATTTCGTATAATTTTTTAACCGTGGCCACAATATGGGCTGTAATGCTAACAAAAAGAATATGGGCTCCAAAAAAACCCGTAAGAATTAGCAAATGGGTTGTAAACTATTTGAAATAATGGTAGATGGGTTGTATGCAGTTTTCCACAGATTAGAGGCTTTCCACACATGGCCTGTATACTGTTGGATGTCCAATCAACGGCCGTCGTGCTTCTTCAATCTCTGCTCTTCCTGCTGCAGTCGCTCAAACAAGCGCCGGCGGGACTGCTTGCTCCCTCCTCCATGCGGCCGGCTGTGCTGCCGCGTAGGCCTCACCGCCCCACCATACTCCCATCGCGGGCCTAGCGATCCCTCTACTCACCCACAGTCCCACACATGTTGTTCTCCGGCGACGGCAGACGAACTAGTAAACCCTCGTACAGTCGTACTCCCCTCCGCGTGGGAAACAACTGCCGAGTCTTCCCTGCCTCCGTGTCGTTCCCTTCCTAGGACTCGCTGTCGTCCACCACCCTGGTGCTCTCGGCGTGGCGTGGTCAACATGGTCAACGAACGACATGCATCTAAAGTGGACTGTACGTGGAGAGGCTGACAGCTGGGTCCACGGCCGCACGCAAGCAAATGCCTCCTTAGTACACGCAAAATAATGATTCCTCCACCTGGCATCTGGGACCCACCAAAAGGGCCTCTGTATTTCGCGGAAAAAACATTACCGCCGCTGACAGCTTGGACCCACCAGCTATATCTTCGCACGCAAGGAAGTGCCTCCTTATTACGCCCAAAAAAAGAATACTCCCCATACGATGTCCACTAAGTTTACGGGGCCTACTAAGTTGACGGGGACGAAGGGATTTGTCAACTTAGTCAATATATGCACGATTCTAGCTCGACTGACCGTACGATGTCCATCCAACGGCCGTAGTGCTTCTTCAACCTCTGGTCTTCTTGCTCCAGCCGCCCAAAGCAGCGCCGGTCATGCCGCCTGCTCCTGCCTCCCGTGGTCGGCTGTGCTGCCGCGGAGGCCTCACCGCCTCCATACTACTCCCACCGCTGGCCAGGCCATCTCTCCACTCCACTCACCCACACCCCCTGTTATTCTCCGGCGATGGCAGCGCAGCCGAACCAGTGAACCCTCATACTCCTCTCCGAGTGGGCATCCACTGTCGCGTCTTCCCCGGCTCCGCGTCGTCCCCTTCCTAGGCCTCGCCGTCGTCCACCGCCGTGGTGCTCTCGGCGCGGCGTGGTCAATGTGGTCAACGACCGAATTCCATCGGAAGAATAGCGTACGTGAAGAGGCTGACAGCTGGGTCCACGGCAGCCGCAAGGAAGTGCCTCCTTATTACGCGGAAAATAATTATTCCTCCACCTGACAGTAGGGACCCACCGGACGGGCCACCAGTATTTCGCGAAAAAAATGTTTGCCCCTGACTGCTGGGACCCACCCGATGGGCCACCGTATTTCGTGAAAAAACGTTTCCCCTGCTGTCAACTCGGACCCACCGGAAGTGCCTCCTTATTACGCACAAAACATGAATAGCCCCCCTGCTAGCTGGGACCCACCTTTGTGGGAGGCTGACTTGTGGGCCTACTAAGATGACGGGGACGAAGGGCTTTGTCAACTTAGTCAATATAAACGATTCTAGCTCCAGTGACCGTACGATGTCCATCCAACGGCTGTAGTGCTTCTTCAACCTTTGGTCTTCTTGCTCCAGTCTCCCAAAGCAGCGCTGGTCGTGCCGCATGCTCCTGCTTCCTGTGGCCGGATGTGGTGCCGCGGAGGCCTCACCGCCCCCTACTATTCCCACCGCTGTCCAGGCCCTGTGGCGACGACAGCCTCACACCACAGTCGAACTAGTGAACCCTCGTACTCCTCTCCGCGCGGGCTTACACTATCGCATCTTCCCCGGCTCCCTGTCGTCCCCTTCCTAGGCCTCGCCGTCGTCCACCGCCCTGGTGCTCTCGGCGCGGCGTGGTCAACGTGGTCAAGGAACGACTTCCCTCAGATGTGAACTGTATGTGGAGAGGCTGATAGTTGGGTCCATGGCCGCAGCAAGGAAGTGCCTCCTTATTACGCGGAAAATAATTATTCCTCCACCTGACAGCGGGGACCCACCGGACGGGCCACCGTTTTTCGTGAAAAAAACATTTCCCCCTGACAGCTGGGACCCACCAGCTGCACCTTCGCATGCAAGGAAGTGTGTCCGGGAAAAAAAAACGATTCGTGCCCCTGACTGCTGGGACCCACTAGCAACATCTTCGCACGCAAGGAAGTGCGTCCGGGCAAAAAAAATGATTCGCCCCCCTGACTGCTGGGACCCACCAGCTACATCTTCGCATGCAAGGAAGTGCGTCCGGGCAAAAAAAACGATTCACCCCCCTGACTGCTGGGACCCACCAGCTACATCTTCGCAGGCAAGGAAGTGCCTGACAGTCGGGAACCACCTGGTCGAAGCGTACGTAGCGTTGTCATTCTGGTCGCGAACATGTACGTACATACTGGTCGATATAGAGGCGTGCACGTGTCGTAGTTGAGGCGTGCACATGTCGTAGTAGAGGCGCGCACGTAGCATGTACACGTATGTACATCGTCGAGGGTGCAATAAAGAAAATACGACCACGTACGTACATACGGGCAGGGTCTCGAACGCCTACTCGCGCATACGTACATGGCTGGGTCGGAATGGAGAAACAACGTCGTGGTTGTGTTCATGGGGAGCCAACCGGCTGGGTCGGCATGGAATGCGTGGTCGTGTTCATCGGGAGGTCTTGGAAGGAACATGCGATGGAAACGAGGCCTACCATACCGCAGAACGGTGCAAACGGACCTCCTACGTTCGGAACGGGGTCCTGTTGATCGGGAGGGGTGTGGCGTACCGCAAAATGGAGGAAACGGACCTCCTACGGTCGAAACAGGGGTCCTGTTGATCGGGAGCGGTGTGGCGTACTGCAAAACGGAGGAAACGGACCTCCTACGGTCGAAACGGGGGTCCTGTTGATCGGGAGGGGTGTGGCGTACCGCATAACGGAGGAAACGGACCTC
>NC_041391.1:634812040-634914644 GCF_002162155.2 Triticum dicoccoides
CCAATCGATCAGCTTTAGTTAGCAGCAGTAGCGAAGGAATCGCTCCATCGGGTTCAGTTAACAGCCATCGATCGATCGCTCGGGTTCAGTAACGCGTAGCCTGCAGTGCAATTGCTCGGGTTCAGTTAGAGCCCAACGCCTCGCTCGGGTTCAGTTAGAGCCAATACCTCACACACACGCGTACGTGTACGAGAGAAACGCACATCGCTCGGCCCCCGACCTCCCACCGTAATCGGCAACTCCCCGAAATTTTCCTCCCCCTCGCTTCTACCACGGTTTTTTCCGTCATGGACGGCCCAAAGAATGTCATGCAGCTGCGTCTCCGGCCCGCCCAGGACGAAAAGCCCTTTTTCTGTCATGATTTTTTGTCATAGAAGTAGGAGCCCAGCACATCTATGATGATACCGGGTTTGTCACAATTATTGTCATAGAAGTGTCATGTGTATGACAGAAAAAATTTCATTCGGCCCAAAATGTCACGGATGTGTCTTTTTTTTGTAGTGAAAACAAAATTCCATTTGAAGGTTTGGAGTTTGGCACATACAAATTTACTTGGAACGGCAGGTAAATACCGCATATAGGAAGGTATGGTGGACTCATATGGAATAACTTTGGGGTTTATGGAGTTTGGATGCACAAGCAGTATTCCCGCTTAGTACAGGTGAAGGCTAGCAAAAGAATGGGAAGCGACCAACTGAGAGAGCGACAACAGTCATGAACATGCATTAAAATTAATCAACACTAAGTGCAAGCATGAGTAGGATATAATCCACCATGAACATAAATATCATGAAGGCTATGTTGATTTGTTTCAACTACATGCGTGAACATGTGCCAAGTTAAGTCACTCGAATCATTCAAAGGAGGATACCATCCTATCATACCACATCACAACCATTTTAATAGCATGTTGGTACGCAAGGTAAATCATTATAAGCTCCTAGCAACTATAATCTCTAATTGTCATTGCAAACATGTTTATTCATAATAGGCAGAATCAGGAACGATGAACTCATCATATTTACAAAAACAAGAGAGGTCGAGTTCATACCAGCTTCTCTCATCTCAATCAGTCCATCATATATTGTCATTATGGCCTTTCACTGGCACGACCGAACGGTGTATATAATAATAATAATGCACGTGCATTGGACTAAGCTGGAATCTGCAAGCATTTAATTCAATGGAGAAGAGAAGGTAATATGGGCTCTAAGTTAAATCAACAATCATGCATATGAGAGCCACTAAACATTTTCATTATGGTCTTCTCCTCTCGACCCCCAAAGGAAAGAAAAGAAATAAAACTATTTACACAGGAAAGCTCCCAACAAGTAAAAAGAAGAATGAGAAATCTTTTTGAGTTTTTTAATTACTACTACAAGCATGGAAATTGAACTAACTAATTGTTTTGGTTTTTCTTAAGGTTTATCAAACACACAAGAAGAAAGCTAGAAAAAGAAAATAAACTAGCATGGATAATACAATGAAAGAGTATGAGCACCAACAACTAGAATAAGTGTGTGAACATGAATGTAAAGTCGGTGAGAAATACATACTCCCCCAAGTTTAGGCTTTTGGCCTAAGTTGGTCTATGGCCATGGATAGCCTGACTGATATCCAAAGTTATAACTGGGGTTGTACGGAGATGCAGCAGCCAATGCCTCCTGAGCTGCGACATGTTGGCGAGCTGCCTCCGCTCTCCTCTCGTGTTTGGTTGCCTCCTCCCTGGTGACAACATATCTTCGTTTTGCCTGGCAATCAAAAAGGGAAGGAGTAGGGAGAGTAATATGGACAGCGCGACTTCTTTCCAAGATTAGTCGATACTGGAGGAATTGTTCATTCCTCACAAGAAAACGGTGCCTGACCATAGCGTCATAATCTATATAAGCGGAAGGCAAGTCCATATCACCCTCACGTGGAGGTATACCAAGATAATTAGCAAGACGGGTCACATAAATCCGTCCAAATAAATCTCCAACTAAACCATTATTATGCAACCTACGTGCAACAATCGCCCCCAAGTTGTAATCTTTATTACCTAGTACAACACTCTTAAGGACACAAAGATCAGGGAAACACATGTGACATGCTTCATCTTTACCGTTAATGCATATACCAATGAAGAGAGCAAAATAATGTATAGCAGGAAAATGAATGCTCCCTATGGTAGCTTGTGCTATATCTCTAGATTCTCCCACAGTGATACTAGCAAGAAAGTCTTTATATTCAGATTTGTGGGGTTCATTAACATTGCCCCACTGTGGGAGTTTGCAAGCAGTTGTGAAATCTTCTAGGTCCATGGTATAAGATTGATCATAAATATCAAACAGGACATTCTGAGAATTACGCGAAGATGTAAATTTAAATCTTCTCACGAATGAATCAGTCAATTGGTAGTACCGAGGACACTTATCTTGCATGAAGTCCTCAAGATCGGCATTATGCACATATGCGTCAAATTCGTCCTTGATGCCTGCATTGACCATAAACTCTTCTGACAGCCATTCACAGGGCCGCACCTCAGCTTCCCTTGGTGGTTCATCGTCTTGCTCACGCATAGCACGCTTGGGTCCTCTCTTTGTTGAAGAACCACCTTGGTACATTTTCTTAGGCATATTTCTTCCTCTGAAAAATTTCTGATTTTTTTGTAACTTAAAAATAAAAGTGAATCAAACTAAACAAGATTGATAGCAACTACTCCCACAAGTGCCTAGAGCCTATATCATGCATTAGAATTACTTGGGACCTCATAAATTTGCATTCAAGCTCAAGAACAGGGTCACCTATGCAGGAAAAATTTGCAATGAATAAAGCACTAGAACAAAAACTAATTGGGCCATTGGAGGAGTCACATACCAAGCAACAATCTCCCAAAGCAGTTTTGTGAATGGAGCTTTGAGCAAGGAGATCGAAAATCGCAGCAAAATGAGCTAGAACTCATGCTTGAGCTGGATGGGGATTTTTTTGGAGGAAGATGGAGTGTGTGGGTGCGGGAATAAGTGGAGGGGGGCCACCATGGGCCCACGAGGCAGGGAGCGCGCCCAGTAAGAGTGGGCGCACCCTGGACCCTCGTGGCCAGGTGCTTGCCCCCCTGCTGTGTTCTTAGTGCCTAAAATCCTCAAATATTCCGTAAAAATCATACTAAATTTGCAGGGCATTTGGAGAACTTTTATTTTTGGGATATTTTTTATTGCATGGATAATTTAGAAAATAGACAGAAAATACTATTTTTGCTTTATTTAGTCTAAATAACAGAAAGTAAAAGGAGGGTACAGAAGGTTGTGCCTTCTAGTTTCATCCATCTCATGATCATCAAAAGGAATCCACTAACAAGGTTGATCAAGTCTTGTTAACAAACTCATTCCGAATAACATGGAACCGGAGAAATTTCAAATAACACTAGGTTACCTCAACGGGGATATGCACATCCCCAGTAATAAGACTATCATATTTTTTCTTGACAGTAGGAAGAAGAAATTCAAAACCTCCAATAATGATAGTTGGAACTTTTCCAATAGAATTGATGCTATGAACTTGAGGTTGTTTCCTCGGAAAGTGTACTGTATGCTCATTACCATTAACATGAAAAGTGACATTGCCTTTGTTGCAATCAATAACAACCCCTGCAGTATTCAAAAAGGGTCTACCAAGGATAATCGACATACTATCGTACTCGGGAATATCAAGAATAACAAAGTCCGTTAAGATAGTGACATTTGCAACCACAATAGGCACATCCTCACAAATACCGACAGGTATAGCAGTTGATTTATCAGCCATTTGCAAGGAGATTTCAGTAGGTGTCAACTTATTCAATTCAAGTCTACGATATAAAGAGAGAGGCATAACGCTAACACCGGCTCCAAGATCACATAAAGCAGTTTTAACATAGTTTATTTTAATGGAGCATGGTATAGTTGGTAACCCTCGATCTCCAAGTTTCTTTGGTATTCCACTCTTAAAAGTATAATTAGCAAGCATGGTCGAAATTTCATCTTCCGGTATTTTTCTTTTTTTTGTAATGATATCCTTCATGTATTTGCCATAAGGATTTACTTTAAGCATATCAGTTAGGCGCATACGTAGGAAGATAGGTCTAATCATTTCAACAAAGCGCTCAAAATCCTCATCATCCTTTTTCTTGGATGGCTTAGGAGGAAAAGGCATGGGTTTTTGAACCCATGGTTCTCTTTCTTTACCGTGCTTCCTAGCAACAAAGTCTCTCTTATCATAACATTGATTCTTTGATTGTGGGTTATCAATATCAACAGCAGGTTCAATTTCTACATTATTATTATTGCTAGGTTGAGCATCAACATGAACATTATCATTAACATTATCACTAGGTTCATGTTCATCACCAGATTGTGTTTCAGCATCAGAAATAGTAATATCATTGGGATTCTGAGGTATGTCTACCACAGGTTCACACTACTAGGAAAAGGGCTATAGATAGGACTGATTCTAATGGCGCACCAGGTAAGTAGTGCGCCACTACTATATACTAATGGCGCACCGGTTGCTCATGCGCCATTAGTGTGGAAGACACTAATGGCGCATCGTGCTCACGGTGCGCCACTACTATTGATTTTTCCCATTTTTCCATACAAACTAATGGCGCAGGGATGGCAAAGTGCACCATTACTAGTTAGAACTAGTAATGGCGCACGACCAAGACAGTGCGCCATTAGTATATATATATATTTTACTTTTTTTGCAAACCTACTAATGGCGCACTATGCCAAAGTGCGCCATTACTTGTTTAAACTAGTAATGGCGCACTTTTCCACAGTGCGCCATTAGTATACATATGTTTTTTTTACTTTTCTGCAAAAGGTACTAATGGCGCACCACCTGCCGGTGCGCCATTAGTAACCAGGGTTACTAATGGCGCATTTTGTGGTGGTGCGCCATTAGTAACCTGGGACGAACAAGATATTTTGGACAGCCCACCTACCCACTCACTTTCCCCACTTCATTCTCTCCACCTCCTCCTCCAAGCTTGTCTCAGCTGCCTCCTCCTCCTCACCTCATTTCCACCATAGATTCATCAAAATTAAGTGGTGAAATCACCTTTTTTTGATAGGTAAGTAAGGGGAAAGCTATCTTCATGATGTAGATCTACTTTTTTTCTCCCTAGCTCGCTCGAACAACGTGCACATGCACTTTTTGTGGCCTAGCTAGATCTATGTATATTTGTGGTGTTGCTTATGTTTGTGGTGTTGCATATATGTTTGTGTTTGCAGGTACCGGTATTTGAAATGCGATAGTTGCCAATATTTTGCCGGAATGTTGATTCATTTCCGTTTCGGCGAGAATTTTGGCACTATGCATTCTTTTTGGTCCTATTTTTAGGGAAGGTCATGCCAAAAAATTTCTTGGTTCTAAAATATCGTTTTGCTCTACCTCGCAGGCGACCATGGTCCGCACGATGACCGAAGGCATCATGAATAGGTTTTTGAGCTCCGCGAAGGCCGAGATGCTTCAAAAGAATGAGACAGAGATAAGATGTCCGTGTCGAAGATGCAAGCTGAAGAGCCTTATTGCGGACCCGGATTCCGGGCAGGTGTGGGACCACCTGCTCTTGCGTGGTTTCATGGATGGCTATCGGTGGCAAGGTGATGAAGATGACTATGAAGTCATCCATGGGGCCCGGGCAAGAAATGAGGAAGGGCAACAAGACAACCACCGCGGCGAGGGCGGGCGAGAAGACGAAGAATCTCCAGGACATGATCAAGATGATGATGATGTACACAATCATCATGTAGAAGATGTCGTACATGATGATGAGGAAGATCAAGACGAAGGGCATGGTCATGAGGATGAAGATGCCGGAGCAGAAGACGATGGAGGCTGGGTGCAGGACCCTCATATTCAAGAGCTGCTTCGCAAGCAGACGGATAACGCAAGAGCTGCCGCTCGAGAGAAAGCCAAGCTGGATCAACTGGAGATAGACGTGGTTACTCCATTGCATGAAGGATGCAGGCCCGAGGATACCCGCCTGAAAGTAACGCTCATGGCTCTGGAGATGAAGGTAAAACACAAAATGACCGACGCATGCTTCGACGAGAACATGTCATTCTGGCACGAACGTCTTCCCAAGGGGAACAAGTGCCCGACCAGTTTCGAGGAGGCGAAGAAAATCATGTGTCCTTTGGATTTACTGCACGTGAAATACCATGTGTGCATGAACAATTGCATCATTTATCGGGACGAGCACGCGGAGTCTACCATATGTCCGGTGTGCGGCGTCACTCGATACAGGAAGAGGAAGAAAGCCCCTCGAAAATCGGTGTGGTACTTTCCGATCACTCCTCGTCTGCAGCGGTATTTCGCGGACCCTAAGGTAGCAAAGCTCCTGCGTTGGCACGCGGATAGGGAGGAGAAGAAACGGGAAGATGACGGAAATGATCCGAAGATAAATAAAAAAGACAAGATGCTGAGTCACCCTAAGGATGCGAGCCAGTGGCAAGCGTTGAACTTCGAATACCCAGAATTTGGGAAGGATCCAAGGAACATCGTGCTGGGCGCGAGCACCGATGGAGTCAATCCGTTTGGCTGCCAGAGAAGCACACATAGCACCTGGCCTGTGTTTGTGTGGATGTACAACCTTCCCCCCTGGTTGTGCATGAAGAGGAAGTACATTCACATGAGTATGCTAATTGAAGGGCCGAAACAACCAGGGAACGACATCAATCTGTATCTGGGGCTGCTGAAGGAGGAGCTAGACACGCTATGGAAAACGCCAGCCAATACGTGGGACGCCGTAGAGAAAGAATATTTCCCTATGAGAGCCGCACTGCTCACGACGATGCACGACTATCTTGGTTATGGATATCTCGCGGGGCAGGTAGTCCACGGATTTTCTGGATGTGTAAGGTGCATGGATGACAAAACGTATCGCCAGCTAGATGGAGATCCCGGGTCTTCGAAAACCGTGTTCATGGGACATCGAAGGTGGCTTCGTGACGATGACCCGTGGAGGAAACGCAAGGATCTGTTCGATGGTGAAACCGAACCCCAAAAACGCCCGTGTACGAGGAGCGGCGAGGAAATAGACGAGCTGTTGAAAAAATGGAAAGACTGCCCACTACAGGGAAAGAAGCAAAAGGCGCCAGAGCCGGGAAAGAAGCGAAAGGTGCAAGAGCCGATGCTGAAGGTATGGAAAACGAGGTCTGTTTTCTGGGACTTGCCGTACTGGAAGATCCACCGTGTGCCTCACAGCCTTGATGTCATGCATATCACGAAGAACGTGTGCGAGAGTCTGCTTGGTACCCTGCTCAACATGCCAGAGAGGACCAAAGATGTGTCGAAAGCAAGGGCAGACTTGAAATCAATGGGCATCAGGCAGGAGCTTCACGCTAATGATGATGATGATGATGATGATGATGATGATGATGATGATGAGGCGAAGCAGGACATAGAAAGTCGTCGCAAAGGCAAAAAGGCCAAGAAGACCAGAAATGACTACCCTCCCGCGTGCTTCACTCTAAGTCAGGAGGAGATCGAGCAGTTTTTCACCTGCCTCCTAGGAGTAAAACTTCCTTACGGTTACGCGGGGAAGATAAGCAGATACCTAGACCCAGCGAAGCAGAAGTTCAGCGGGATGAAGTCTCACGACTGTCACGTGCTGATGATGCAGATACTTCCAGTTGCAATCCGTGGGATCATGGACGCGCACGTCCGTGAAATGCTATTTGGCCTATGCAACTTTTTCGACGTCATCTCTCGGAAGTCGATTGGCGTGAGGCAACTCAGAAGGCTACAAGAAGAGTTCATGGTGATACTATGCGAGCTTGAGATGTACTTCCCGCCTGCATTCTTCGACGTTATGGTGCATCTGCTGGTCCATATCGTGGAGGATATCATCCAACTCGGGCCGACGTTCCTGCACAGCATGATGCCGTTCGAAAGGATGAATGGTGTCATCAAAGGATACATTCGGAACATGTCACGTCCAGAGGGAAGTATAGCCAGGGGCTTTCTGACCGAAGAGTGCATGTCTTACTGCACGAATTATCTAGGCATCGAGAACCCCGTTGGTCTGCCCGTCAACAGGCACCTCGGCAGGCTCGCTGGATGGGGTCATCGTGAGGGTCGCTGTGAAATGCATGTCGACTTCGAGGGTCGACTCGCCGACTTTGAAATAGCAAACCTAGTCGCGCTACAACACATAGACGTGGTCGATCCTTGGGTGGTAGAGCACAAAACCTTTATTGAGAAGACGTACAATGACCGAGGCCAACAGAGGACGGACGGAGATATACTCAAAGAGCATAACTCATGTTTCACGCGTTGGTTCAAGCAGAAGCTTCTGTCGTACCCTTTACATGAAGATTCTTCCGCGGAAGAACAACTCATATTCGCCTTGTCACAGGGTGCCGAGCACAACCTGATGACCTTTGAGGCGTACGATATCAATGGCTACACATTCTACACCGAGGACAAGGACATGAAGAGCGATGGTTATCAGAACTCCGGGGTAACGATGGAATCCTACACCGGTAAGGACAAGGACAGATACTACGGAAGGATCGAGGAGATCTAGGAGCTGAGCTACGCTGGAGAGAAGGTGCCGATGTTCCATGTCAGATGGGCCAAGAGCGTCCTAAAAGAAGACCGATATTTCACCACCATGGTTACACCCGAAGCCAAATCCAAGACCGCGGGCGCAAACGTCACCGCGAAAAATGAGCCATGGGTACTGGCTTCCCAAGTGGACCAATGCTTCTTAATTACCGACCCGCCAAAGCCCAGTCGTGTTGACGTGAGGAGAGGCAAAAGGAAGATCATCGGAATGGATGGAGTAGCCAATGAGCAAGACTTCGACAAGTACGGCGACCTGAATATTGAACATGACGACGACGATGAAGTAGCAGCACACACCACAAGAAGAAGCAGGACCACCCTACCTAAAGGAAGTCCGTTCCACAGAAGAACTTCATTTGCGAAAAAGAAGGGCAAGAAGATTGTGAACAGATAGCTAGCTAAGATCGATTGTATTGAAATCGTAGTCTTCATTTCTCAATTGTATTTCATGGGCACTTTTTGATATCATGAATATTTTTAAATTTCATGGGCACTTTTTGAAATCATGAGGACACTTGATCTCGATCCCCCTCCATCTCGATCTCGATTCCCCCTCCATCTCGATCTCGATCCCCCTCCATCTCGATCCCGCACCCTCCCCCGCTAGCTCCACCGCATTTAAACAAGTTTGAGCATATTTAAACACAAATAAATATAAAAACATCATTTAAAATGCATAAAAAAATATTGGGGAGCCTGGGAATTGAACCCAGGACCTCCTGGTGTGTGTGCTGCGTGCTGACCAGTCGGGCTAGTGGGTGGGTTCTGTGGTAGATGGGGTTAGGTTGTAGATAGGGCTAGTGGGCTAGATTAAAACAAAATTCTAATGGGGCACCGAGGGGTGGTGCGCCATTAGAATAGTCGTACTTATGGCGCACGAGGGGGTGGTGCGCCATTAGAAAGCTTCCCCCCACACTAAATCCCCAATCTCTCTAATCTCTCCTCTGCCTCATCGATCTCACCCGCTGCCCCCCTGTGTTCGCCGTCCCCCTCGCCGCTCCCCTCGCCTCCTTCGCGTCGTCCCCGAGCCGAGCGCCGCCTCCCTCGCCGCCTCCCTCGACGTCCTCCCGCCCAAGCGCCCCCTTCCCCCGCGGCCCCGCCTGCGCCCTCGACGTGCTCGCCGTCCAACACCGCGCGGCCTGCCCAGGAGGACCGCCGCCGTCTTCCTCTTCGACTACGAGGACCCGGACGAGCTCGGACGCCCAGGAGGACCGCCACCGCTCGACGCCCTCGACCGTGCGGCCTGCCCAGGAGGAGCGCCACCGCTCGACGCCGAATTCGTGCCGCCTCGACTAGCTCCGGCTGCCCCAAGTCACCCTCGACCTCCCAAGTGAGCACCCGAGCCGCTTCCCCCTCTTCCCCCTCTTTATTTCCTTCTGATGTGTTCTAGGGTTGGGGGTTGGAGAAATTTGGACAAGGAAAGGGGGTTGGAAAATTAAGTAGCTAGGGTTTTCCAAATGTTCAAATCTCTGAGCTTGCATTTAGATGCATTTTAGAGGATACTAGTCTCAACTAAGCATCCGCTTACAGATTCTTTCTTTAAGTAGCTAGGCTCAATTAGTGAATTTTCCAGTGAGTTTGGATTCATGCAACAATATGAAACATTAATTACTATTCTTTCTGGCCACTAATGATAGCTGTAACATGTAAGAAGTCCATAATTGATTAATGGATCTGTTAGTTTGATAGTCTTGTTACACCTAGGTATCTACAAATGTGTAGATGAATATTTGTTACTAGGAGGGGTTACCATATCTTTCAAACTGATGTTGTTCTCATGATCATGCTTTCTAATGGTTTGATATCACCCAAAGTTTGGCATGGAAACTACAGAGGTACTATGTAGTGTTGTATTACTTCTTCCGGATTCAGGGTGTTTAAATGTGCATTAGTTCTTCTGATAATTAATGGTTAAAGTCCTTTGACAAGAATGTGAACAATAAGAGATGTAACCAATCCCAGAAGTAGAACCATGTATCTTTTCTCTCTACAATTCTCATGCAACAATATGGAACAAATTCTTTAAGTAGTTAATGAGAACACTTGGTCCATATTCATTTGCAGTGAACATACATTTTCACTGTTCTTATAATATTTGCTTGATGTCAGATTATGCTATGAGGATATTAGTCTAAGCCCAGTCTGGGATGCATTGTTTTATCCTGCGGTGGTTAAACCAGTTCTGAAAATTATCTAGTTTGACCTGTACTTGTCCATCTATCATAATCTATTCTTTGACCATGGCAGTAGCTGGCATTTTGTTATGATAATTTCAGTATATATCTTACTATCCTTTGCTGATCTCGTTGTATTTTCAATGCATAGGCAACTCTCCAACGAAGTCTCCTTTAGGTAATATATGTCTCATGCTTTCTAAAGAGTACTAGTATACTGACTAAACTATCCACTTGCTATGCTTAGCTGCTCTATTGTCTGAATCATGACACTTTGCCAGCTGAAACTTGCCTATCACACTGTCGCTGTATTGCTCAACTAAAAGCACAAATATTTGCAGGTTCCCCGAGAGGCCCTTGAGTTTGCCGAAATGTTGATTAACTTCCGTTCCGGCAAATTCGAGTACTCCATATGTCCTATTTTCAGCAAAGGTCATGCTGAAATTTTAGCATGACTTTGCTAAAAAATAGAACATATGGGGTACTTGCGACTAATGCATGGACCGGGGTATCTTAGTACTTAGTTAAGTAGGATCAAATGCCCCGCCATTCTTGCTGCATTAAACCATAGGTGGCAATAGAGCCAAGTGATTAGTGCCAAGTGATTAGGCCCAACCTAGGGTGCCTCGGCTTAGGCTTTTAGGGTGCCTCGGCGTCGACAAACCCTAAATGATAAAAGCTTAGCTTTTAGGATGCCTCGGTGTCGACAAACCCTAAATGATGAGACCATGATCTTGTTCCTTGACAATAACCAACTTTTTGACCAAACTGTTTTCCTATTTAAAGTGAAACATGGCCAACAACGATGAGGCCGGCGGTTCGGGCGGCAAGCAATTCTGGGAGCTATCCCAGGAGATGGAGGAACAACCTCACCGCTATGAGGACGCCGCGGAAGAAACCGATCCTGATTACACAACCCCTAGTGGCGTCGGGGATGACACCACTGATGGTGCCGCCGAGGATGCCACCACTGATGATGGTGGCGCACACACAGATGGCAGCCAACCGAAGAAGCAAAGGAAGGACCGGCGCCCGAATGCGCTCCGCACCCTCAAGGAGGAATTCACTCAAGTGGACTCCGACGGGAATCCAACGGAGCCCAAACATATAGTCAAGGGGTACTCGGTTCAGCTCGGGTGCATTCTCCGGAGCACCGTCTCGATCAACACCGAGAACCTTAGGCATAAGGACCGAGGGAATTTGCGCAACCTCCTCTTCACGAAGCTGCACGAACGATACAAGTTCCCCGCCGAATTTGAAAACACACGCCTCTCAGGGAATAAAGTGAACAGTGCCGCCCTCACGAAGATGAGCACGGCCCTGTCTACTTGGAGAAGCACGGTGAAGAGAATGATTGATAAAGGTTATAGTTATGAGAAGATCAAGGCGAAATATCCTTTGATGAGCGAAGATGACTACAAGGAGTTCAAGATAAAGTGCGAGAGCAGTGCAACCACCGAATCAAGTCAGTGGGGGAAAGAAATGCGGGAGTTGAACTTAGGGGAACACAAACTTGGTCCCGGCGGTTACTGAGTGGCGGAGCCTATATGGGACAAGGAGGACGCGGAGCGTGCCGAGCAAGGCCTACCGCCCCGCTTCGAGAAATACAGCGGTAACAAGCAGACCAGGAACTATTTCAGGGCCGAGTACAAGGAGGACCCGATAACAAAGGAGCTTACCACGGATCCGAAGACCAGGGCGCTTGAGCTTGTTCTGGTAAGGAATACACCCCCGCATAATTAGCTCCATAGGGTTGCACTCTAATTAATCCCCAATATTTCTAAATGGTTCATGTTCCTTTCGCAGGAAACTGAAAGCAGTAGCGCGGGGTCGTCTCAGAGCTCCCCTTTCGACACCCCTTTAAATAGGGAGTTGAACGTAATGAAAAGCAAGTATAAGCTCACTAAGCCGACATCAGCTGGTCGTGTGGCTGGCAAAGGCTTGTCCACAAAATGGGGGTCATACTATACCGCTGGTCTGCGGAAGGAGAAAAAGGCCAGCTCGGAAAGCCAGACGCGCGAGGTTGAAGCACTCAAGGCACAAGTGGCGCGGATTCCAGAGCTTGTCCAAGAGCAAGTGGAACAACAACTGGGAACGAAGCTCAACGCCATGGTGCCTACGTTGATTCATGGGCTGACGACGTGGATTGCGGGCGGCTAACAGGGGCCTCCCCCGGTTCCCAGCTTCATGGCCAGCAACTCGCATAATGCGCAGGCGGCGCCATTGGTGTCTCCGGCGGCGGCGCCATTGGTGTCTCCGGCGGAGGCGGTATTCGTGTCTCCGGCGCCGGCACGGGCATTGGAGCTTAATGCACCCGGGTGTACGCCGGCCGGCACCTCGCCAGCAAGCGCCCCCTCCGTCAGTTGCACGCCCGCCGTTGGCGGTGCCTCGACATTAGCCGAGCTCGGCGGCATCACGGTAACTAAGCCTCTCGGCCGATGACTTCATCTCCTTGCCTTTGACTGGGCATCCCTGACGCCCTGTACATGTTTTCGCAGGGCACCACCGACGTTCCTTGCACTCTTCTGCACTTCGTGGGCGCCGAGTTGGTCGATGTCGCCAAGGGCAGAATCGTTCAACCGGGCAACCGCATGTTCCACGGTAATCCGATGCCACCCACAGCGTATAGGGTTGAAGTGGTTCGGGTGCTGCCAGGCTGCGACGAGCTGTTACCTCCGGTTCGACCCGCTGGGGCCGACGAAGAAGATGAGATGACCCTCAGCGCCTGTGTAAACTGGCCGCTGCTTTGGCCAAAGAGCCAGATTCGTTTGGGGGCGGGGGACACCACCCCACAGACAAGAACACCAGTCGTGCCAGCGCCAAGCCATGGCAATAATTCCGCAACGCTACCGGACCTGCCGGACATCCCTATGGCACAGGATCTGGACGACGACGACATCGACGACGGTACATTTACCAAAGTCGATAAGTACTTTGCCGAACATGGGTACGCTGACGAGTTCCGCGGGCCTCTTTCTCAAGAACCCAACCAAGACGACCGCAATCTAGCTGGTATGGCAGAGAAATCCAATTGCAATAGGCGTCGTCTGCCGTTCAGTTCTCAGGAGACGCCTCCAGATAGCTGAGGTGCGAAATATTATCAGCCCCAACACGCTCAAGAAGGCGGTCTGTGAGCAGAACTCGGTCCCATTACAGGAGATCAAGAAGAAGGGACGGAAACGAAAGACTAACAAGGGCACCGGTGCGAGCCAGCCGGCACCGAGTTCGATCCGTGCTCAGGACGGGCCACCTTCACCTATGGATATCTCGAGGAGGGTGCATGTGGCGGGTAGGGCGATGCTACCACCAAATATGCTGAATGCTGCAACCGGTGCTATGCGGAGTCTGCACGACAGTGTTCTTTATTTGGAGAAGCGGCGTCTCAGAGAGAAGGATGTGGCATACCCGGTTTTCGGGGCCAAGGTGCCAGAGGGCAAGGGCTTTGTGGATGGCGACATCGGGGGTACAATTGTCCTGCGGTTTGATGACATCTTTGCTATGTTTAACCTTCATCCGCTGCACTACACCTTCGTTCGGCTGTTTTCGCTGAGTATGGAGATGCGGATCATTAGAGACAAGACCCCGGACATCGTGATAGTTGACCCCTTCTACATGCGTGCCAAGCACTTGAGCAGCGCTGGGGACTGCCAAGTTGCGAGTTCACACCTCGAAGGCGTCATTCTGGCAAACCCGGATAAGGATAACTTCCTTGTGGCTTACTTTCCCGAGTAAGTCATCCCTTAACTGCCCCGTAACATATGATTTCTTAGATTTCGATCGTTCTTTTTTTTCTAACATTCCGTGTTCTATGCAGTGACACACATTGCATACTCATCCTCTTAAGCCTAAAATATTCCATGGCCACGTATTTCGACCCGAACCGTAACTCCAAGATAGACTACACAAATGTCAAGAAAGTTCTTGATGATGTTCTCCCCGGCTACGCCAAATCTGGAGGCACCTTCACCAGGACTGTTCGTAAGTACGGCAAGCACATGTTCTCACACAATACGAAGTTCTGATGCGTCAAGCAGCCGCCTGGCGGTCAGAAGGATGCCTACTACGCCCTCCATCACATGCGGGCGATCGTAAGGGACCATCATCAACTTCTGCTACCAGATAATCTCAAAGATTGGGCCGCGAACTTGTCGGCAATCCAGGACGCGGACCTCAGACAAGAATTCTTTCGCATCCAGTCGGACTTTGCGGACATCATCCATCAAGATGTCCTTCATACGTCAGTGCAGTTCTACCTCAAATATCAACCGTCCAAGAATGAGATAGATGGAACGCTACAAATGCAGGGTGACAACGACCGCGATTTCATGACCATCACGACAGACGGCAGCTTCATCCACGCTCCTGTCCGATGAGTCGAGTCGAAAGTAGTGATGTGTAGTTCTGAAACATTGATTGGCTCATGTTGTAATTAAACTTTAATGAATTCGTATGTCTCTTTGGTTTGGACAGTCGTTCAACTTAGATGTAATCGATGCTATTTATTAGTAGGACCATGAATCGTGCTATTAATGTCTTGCTTTTCTCTTTCGATCCTTTTGTTGCATACTTACATATTGCTTATGTATTGTCTGTTGTTTGGCTTGTGCATAGAGATGCCGTCGTATTTCGTGTACAAGGGTAAGGTTCCTGGAGTCTACGACGACTGGGAGGAGTGTCAGAGACAGGTTCACCGTTTCAGCGGTAACAGTTACAAAGGGTACACCACTAGGGCGGAGGCCGAATCTAGATATGCCCGCTATCTAGCGGGAGAGAGGAGGGATCGTTGGAGGAACCGGATGAAGACCAGTTTGATCGCGATGATGCTCATCGTGATGACCACAACTCTCTTTTATGTGATGGTAGTTTAGATGATCGATATCGACTTGTAATGTGAAGACAAACTCGATACTCGCGGTCTTGAGACTTGTAATGTTTTATCTTTGTTCGGTATTTTGAATTCGGAGACTAATCTTCTATTGTATTTGATGAATCTGATGTTGCTGTGTGCTGTTGTCTATATTCTGTCCAATAATATATTTTGTAACCTCTGCAAAAATCAGAAAAGCAAAAAAAAAACAAATATTCATACTAATGGTGCATCAAGGCAGAGTGCGCCATTAGTATGCCAAAGGATACTAATGGCACATCAAGGCAGAGTGCGCCATTAGTGTGACAAAGCACATGGTTGCATATGGCCCCCCGGGAGGCATACTAATGGCGCATGGAGTTATATACTAATGGCGCACTGCCAGGTGCGCCATTAGTATACCAGATACTAATGGCGCACCTGTGGTGCGCCATTAGTAAAAAATTCTAATGGCATGCTACTAATGGCACACCGGTAGTGCGCCATTAGTAGGCAAAACCGGTGCGCCATTAGTAGGCCTTTTCCTAGTAGTGTCACCAGAAGCATGCAAAGTCCTATCGTTTTTCTTTTTCTTCTTTTGGAAGAACTAGGTGCATCTACATTATTTCTCTGAGAATCCTGCTCAATTCTCTTAAGGAGGCCTTCAGGATACAAAGGTTCCTGAGTCATTCTACCAGTTCTAGTAGCCACTCTAACAGCAAAGTCATGTTTATTATTTAATTCATCGAGCAAATCACTTTGAGCTTTAAGTTCTTGTTCAGCTTGAGTGGTAACCATAGAAGCATATTTGCCAATGAGTTCAAGTTCACCTTTAACTTTAGCCATATAATCACCCAAGCGTCCAATCATGAAAGCATTACTCTTTAATTCTCTACCAAAATAAGCATTAAAACTTTCTTGTCTAGCCATAAAGTCATCAAATTCGTCGAAACATTGGCTAGGAAATTTAATAGACGGGATTTCAACTTTATCATGTCTATAGAGAGAATTTACCTTTACTACCTGTGTCGGGTTATCAAGACAATGTGTTTCTTCAACATGCGGTATATTCAGACCATGTATTTCTTCAATAGGAGGTAAATTCTTAACATCTTCAGCTTTAATACCTTTTCCTTTCATAGATTTTTTTGCCTCTTGCATATCTTCAAGACTGAGAAATAAAACACCCATCTTTTTCGGAGTAGGTTTAGGAATAGGCTCAGGAGTTGGCTCAATTGGCTTAGGAATTGGCTCAGGAAGAGTCCAATTATTTTCATTAGTCTACATATTATTCAATAGCAATTCAGCTTGGTTGACTGTTCTTTCCCTGAAAACACAACCAACACAACTATCCAAGTGGTCCTTGGAAGCATCGGTTAATCCATTATAAAAGATATCGAGTATTTTATTTTTCTTAAGAGAATGATCAGGCAAAGCATTAAGTAATCGAAGAAGCCTCCCCCAAGCTTGTGGGAGACTCTCTTCTTTGATTTGCACAAAATTATATATTTCCTGCAATGCAGCTTGTTTCTTATGAGCAGGGAAATATTTAGCAGAAAAGTAATAAATCATATCCTGGGGACTACACACACAACCAGGATCAAGAGAATTAAACCAAGTTTTAGCATCATCCTTTAATGAGAACGGAAATATCTTAAGCATATAGTAATAGCGGGATTTATCATCATTAGTGAACAGGGTGGCTATATCATTTAACTTAGTAAGATGTGCCACAATAGTATCAGATTCATAGCCATAAAAAGGATCAGATTCAACCAAAGTAATTATCTCGGGATCAACATAGAATTCATAATCCTTATCAGTAACAAAGATAGGTGAAGTAGCAAAAGCAGGGTCATATTTCATTATAGCATTTAGAGTTTTCTGTTAAGTTTAGCTAGTAACTTCTTAAGATCAGATCTATCATTACAAGCAAGAAGATCTCTAGCGGTTTCTTCATCCACAACATAACCCTCAAGAACAACAGGCAATTCATACTTAGGGGTAGAACCTTCATCATCACTATCATCAATAATTTCATCTTCAATAATTTCATTCTCTCTAACACTAGCAAGTTGTTCATCAAGAAATTCACCTAATGGAAAAGTAGTATCAAGCATAGAAGTAGTTTCATCATAAGTATCATGCATAGCAGAAGTGGCATCATCAATAACATGCGACATATGAGAATTCATAGCAGTAGCAGGTTTAGGTGTCGCAAGCTTACTCAAAACAAAAGGAGAATCTAGTGCAGAGCTAGATGGCAGTTCCTTACCTCCCCTCATAGTTGAGGGAAAAATCTTAGTTCTTTCGTCTTTCAAGTTCCTCATAGTGATCAGCAGATATAAATCCCAAGTGACTCAAAGAATAGAGCTATGCTCCCCGGCAACGGCGCCAGGAAATAGTCTTGATAACCCACAAGTATAGGGGATCGCAACAGTTTTCGAGGGTAGAGTATTCAACCCAAATTTATTGATTCGACACAAGGAGAGCCAAAGAATATTCTCAAGTATTAGCAGTTGAGTTGTCAATTCAACCACACCTGGATAACTTAGTATCTGCAGGAAAGTATTTAGTAGCAAAGTAGTATGATAGTAATGGTAACAGTATCAAAAGTAAAGATAGCAGTTTTGTAGTAATTGTAACAGTAGCAACGGAAAAGTAAATAAGCAAAGCACAATACGTGAAAAGCTCGTAGGCATTGGATCAGTGATGGATAATTATGTCGGATGCGATTCCTCATGTAATAGTTATAACATAGGGTGATACAGAACTAGCTCTGGTTCATTAATGTAATGTAGGCATGTATTCCGAATATAGTCATACGTGCTTATGGAAAAGAACTTGCATGACATCTTTTGTCCTACCCTCCCGTGGCAGCGGGGTCCTAATGGAAACTAAGGGATGTTAAGGCCTCCTTTTAATAGAGAACCGGACCAAAGCATTAGCACTTAGTGAATACATGAACTCCTCAAAATTCGGTCATCACCGAGAAGTATCCCGATTATTGTCACTTCAGGGTAATCGGATCATAACACATAATAGGTGACTATAGACTTGCAAGATAGGATGAAGAACTCACATATATTCATGAAATGTCAGGACCCCGACTCAATGCCACATCAATCTAGCATGTAACGCCTCATATCACTTTGTGGCCTCACGCACGGTATTCCCACGGGTGTCGCCTTACCTTTGCCCGGGACCGTTCGCGCCTTTTGGCACACGTATATGACAGTGTCGCTAGCATCCATATGATAAGGAGCCCGGGCTGACATGGCTAGTCGTAAACCCAAAGTGGCACAGACTTACAGGGACAGGCATCCATGACCCAACATCGAACGTGTCGGTCATCAGCGAGTGAATCCAGGCTGTAGCACTGGGCTAGCAGGACTCCGGTGAACCGGGCTGTAGCGGGCTAACAGGACTCCGGTATTCATCGCGTGACATTTCCCCGAAGGGACAGACACAGGAACGAAGAAGGACACATGCCGGCCAGCCTAAGTGTTCCGGAGCAGTAGCAAGCTACCATGGCTCGGTGGAAACACTAGGAGACATTTCCCGGTAAGAGAGGCTACTAAGGATAAACAACTAGATAGTCAGATCCCACACATACCACGCATTTCAATAACATACACACAATATGCTCGATATGTGCAAATACAACATGGCATCACAACATGACTCTACGACTCAAGTATTTATTCAATAGGCTCCGAGGAGCGAGATATTACAAACATGGGTCTCATGACCCAACAATTAGAGCATACAAGTCAAAGCACATGCGGAAGCTTAACATGTCTGAGTACAGACAACTATAAATGAAAAAGGCTGAGAAGCCTGACTATCTACCAGATCCTGCCGAGGGCACAAGATCGTAGCTGAGGTAACAAGCTAAACGTCGAAGTCCACGCGGTATTACTAGCGAGACTGAAGTCTCTCTGTAAAAACATAAATTAAGCAACATGAGTACAAATGTACCCAGCAAGACTTACATCAGAACTAACTACATATGCATCATTATCAACAAGGGGATGGTGGGGTTTAACTGCAGCAAGCCAGCTTTGACTCGGTGGCTATCCTGAACTATGACTGCAAGTAACTCTTTTGAGGTGGCACACACGAGTCCACATATTCACCATATCAATACACCACTATGGATCCGCTCCTGTCTCCCTACGAGAATGCCATCCATAGCACTCACGCTTATCTGCGTATTTTAGAGTATCCACTTTCACTTGTCTATGAACTGTACAGGCAACCCAGAAGTCCTTTACCGCGGACACGGCTATTCGAATAGATCATATTAACCCTGCAGGGGTGTACTTCTTCACACACGCTCTCGCCACTTACCGCCATGTACACCTCGTGTATCTTGGCAACCTTCAAGCGGAAGCCTGGCGAGGGAGTCGGCCACGACCTGACTAACCACACAAGTCTCTTGTCCAGGTTTATCGCCTATTCGGGTTCCATCCGCAAGGAGATCCGGTCGGGGTGTCGCTCACGGCCCCAAACGATGTGTGCAGGGTTCCCAAGCCCACCTCGACGGGTGGATTTACGCTGGTACACCGTGCCACTGTGCCTAGTCTGTCCCAAGCCCACCTGTACCGGGTGCCACTTGATAGACTACTAACACTACCTACAAACACCAGAAACTAGTTGCAACTCCTGGACATAGATCAAGTTGATTAATAAGTCGAGAGGGCTTGGAGCGCCCGGAGCCCAATGTGTGGTAGTAACTAATCATGGATCACAAACACAGAACTCAGTTCCTGAGGACGGCTGCAATGAGACAACCCACCATGTACTCCTACATGGCCTCTCACCGCTACCTTTACCAAATCGTGTTCACACACTTAGCTCTCAACAGTAGGACATGTTTTACACACCTCCGATTCATTCCCAATGAATCAGACCTGACTCAACTCTAAGCAGTAGCAGGCATGACAAACAAGCATGAATGTGTAGGCACATCAGGGCTCAAACAACTCCTACTCATGCTAGTGGGTTTCATCTATTTACTGTGGCAATGACAGGTCATGCAAAGGATAAAGGGGTTCAGCTACCGCAGCAAGTAACAAATATGTCGTTGTTGTCCTAATGCAGTAAAAGAGAGCAGGAGCGAGAGAGTGGGATTTTATCGGAATGAACAAGGGGGTTTTGCTTGCCTGGCACTTCTGAAGATAATATAGCTCTTCATCGGTGTCATCAATCACATCGCCGGTACACGTCTATCGAGAGGGGACAATTACCGGCAAACAAGGAAGAACACAATCAATGCAATGGGACAATATGATGCATGAATGTGACATGGCAATATGATGTGATTTGCTGATGCAACTAAACCAGATTAAATGAAGTTGGTTTGAATCCAAGATTCAAATTCAAACTCCACATGTGGTTATTTAAATGCCATTTAATTTAATTGTCCTGAACAGTAGGCATAAGTTGTTCTAACATGCATGAAAATAGTATAGATGGATAGATTAGATTTTTCTGATCATTTTTCATATATAATTTATCTCATTTGGAGTTACGGTTGATTTTCTATGAATTTTAGAAGTTTATACAATTTTCTGGAATTTTCTGAATAAAAATAAATCCAGAAAACATTACTGCGTCAACCTGACATCATCATGACGTCAGCAGGTCAACAGGGGCTGGTCCGGGTCAAACCTGACCAGTGGGGTCCACTGGTCAGTGACTGGGGCTGGTTAGTGCCGCTGACGTGTGGGCCCAGTCAACGGCCACGTCAGCGCGGTCAAAACTAACGCGTGGGGCCACTGCAATTAGATTAAACTTAATCTATTTTAGTTAGCCGGTTAGTTAGACGGTGGGGCCCGGCTGTCTGTGACACGGTGCGGTGGTTAGTGGTTAATTAAGCCAGCCACGTCAGCTGGCCGGAGATTAGCCGGCGACGACCACAGAGCACGGCGGGGGCACGCCGGACTTGCGCTAGGGGCATCGGATTCGCACGCTGAGGGCACCAGGGCATAGCCCTCGCTCTTGCGCATCCAGAGAGCCAAATGGGAGGGGCTGGGGTGGATCATGCTCGCAGGAGTCGAGCTCGTGGCGGCGGCTGGAGCTACGGGTCGGTGCGGGGTTGGCGCTGCGGCTTGCAAACGAGCCGGCTGTCACGCTAGTTTTGCTCTACGGAATGTTGCAAGCGCAACAGGCGCACGCACGGGACCAAAAGGTCACCGAGGCTTCGCCGGCGACGAGCGCGGGCGGCGGCGGGTTTCGGTCGTTGGCAAGGCGGCAACTACGGCGTGCAAACAAGAGAACGGAGAGGGGGAGAAGGAAGAGGAGCTCACGGGGAGTTGGCCGGTGCAGACGACGGGCCGGGGAAGCGTCGGAGCGAGCGGGACGGCGAGGCGGATCTCCGGCGGCCGAGGAGGGGGAAAACATCGGGGGCGGCGTTCCGGGGCTCTTCTGGTCGCGTGAGACGACGTGGAGGACGAGGAAGGACCGGCGGAGCTCGAGGGCGTGTCGGAGAGGCTTCGGGATGGCTGGTGGCCGCGAGGGAGCTCGGCGGCGGCGACGGCTGCGTTCGGGCGAGTGAGAGAGAGGAAGCAGAGGAGAGAAACGAGGGAGAGGGAGAGAGCGAGGGGGTCCAGGGGGTCGCGCTGGAGTCGCCTAGACGCGATGAGGGAGAGCGAGGCAGGCTAGGAGGGAGGAGGTGGCGGGGCGCGTGTGTGCGCGTGTCGGCCGCACGCGCGTCCTCCTGGCAGAGGAGGAAGGCGACAGGGGGTAGCGGTGGCGGGCTGGGCCGCCAGCTGGAGTTGGGCCAGGTGGGCTGAGAGGTGAGCGCCAGGTAGTTCTTCTGCTCTTTCCTTTTACTTATTGTTTTCTATTTTTTTTTCTTCCTGTTTTTTGATTTAGTTTAGCAACTAAATCATTTTAATAAATTCTGTAGGTTTTTATGTGGCCTGCTAAAATATATACAAAGCCACTCACAAACTTCCAGAATTATTGGAGTCATATTTAATATATATTAAATATAAATCCAAAGCAAATAGTTATTGGATTAATTCAAATGGCCAAAATAAATATCTCTGTGACTCCAAAAATATTGGTTTGAATTTTACCTCTTACCAATATTTCTATGGAATAACAGGAACATTTTCTTGGACTCGTTTGAGAAGATTTAAATGTTGGTTATTTTTAGAGGTTTCCTGAGGCTTTTGAAAATTCCTCAATTCAAATTTCATTTGAATTTAAACATGATGCACACATGGAAGCAAGCATAGGTCAGGCCAGAACTAGGGATGTGACAACTCACCCCCACTAAACAAGAATCTCGTCTCGAGATTCAAGCGTAGGGTAAGATGAAGGGGAAACACAAACTAGTATAATCTTCACGATCCAGGGTGCACTTCATAAAAGCGTTGATTCGATCAACATCTTTGTCCCGTCGTCCTGCTCTGAGAACTCCAACTAGCATGACAGCAAGAGGAAAAGGACAACTCCGGAAGAATCGATCTTCTCGAAGATCAATCAACTTAGGATCAGCTCACAAAGTGAGTCATAGCAACATCTCTTGAGCTGAGACACGAAGCATACATATGAAGAAATGGAGTGAGACAGATGACGAGGGCTCGCTAAGTAGACAACAATTCCAGACTTAAGAATGTGGTGATCGGTTGTCAACGTAGCGAGGAGTTGTATTGCCATGATACCATAATGGGGCACCTTAGGGATGGTGACTCGTAGAAATATCCCCTTAAGTGGCAAAAAGAATTACCTTTGATTCAAAGATCATTGAAACTCTTTATACCAGCCTAAGGCAATTCTCGAGCGATCGTTTGGAGGGGTTTGGTAGAATGGCATACCCGGATTAGAATGGATGATGTGGATTACCTTGTTGAAAACAGCACAAGGGATGATTTTGCTTGTGGGTGCTCTCAAGAACTTGAGCATTTCCATATTTATCAAGGTTTTACCAATATCCCTGTCAAGGATCCTGGCAACACAACTTACTACCATGATGAATACCGGTGGAAGATGCAGATGCAAAGGAAGATAACACCTTCTCAGATTTCACCTTAGCGAGGCCAAGGAAACAAAATATGGATGATCGACCGAGAGACATTTAGCACTCCGCTTCTAATGTTCTCCTTGATGTGCTAGTGTATCCCATTCATAAGGTTTGATATCTAGAACATCAAGTAAGGTCGGACTTCGGGAACACAAAAATCATAAGGCACAACTAGGGAGTAAATCCTACGAAGTCCTTATGGGAAGGTGGCCAACTTCTTCAATCAAGATACTACAATAATAGGTCCTTCGGCTGGGTGGTGCTGGCCACGACATCCACTTTACCAGTTATCGAGGGACCAATATTATAGTTCTTGGGAAATGTTCCAACCATCATATCTGCCTGAGATTCAGATCTGGTTGGTGTCAGAATAATCCAGACTCATCGAGTCTAGGAAGAAAAATGAAAGTTTGCAACACAAATCGATGAGATGACGTTGCGAGATTCTCGGAAAATGAACTACGATAGCAAGCTCCAAAACATGAGCTGGTTCTGCTACACACATGTGAACACGCTGTCCCAGACAAACATGATCACATGGTAGTCTTACAATAAAACACTACCGAGTTCTGGTAGGGAACCATCATCGGGGATATCAGAGTCTTGTGCATTACCATGGATTAACACTTAACTCCTTTTCCTGAACAAATCAGTCAGTGGCTTGGGGTGCTACGGAACACACATGGAGTGGAGGTAATTAATCTACCAAACCATAGTATACTTTGCACATGCATGACTGACTTGGGATGATTCCAGAGGAGCAAAAACAAACTTTCTCGAATTCACGACGGCAACTTACATCAATGCACGTGAATCAAAGGAAGTCACTTCCTTCATCGAAACATATGCTTCCTGCACGGAACTTGAAGATAATGCTTATAGAAGTTTCCAACACTAGGTTGATGTTCAACATGAATCATGGGGGAGACAAAATGCTGCTGATAGGCTCAACAGCAACTCATCGGAATTTCCATATCACTGGACTTCCACCATCATGTGAACAAGGTGATAGTATTGGTCAGACCAAAAGATATAATGGTGTATGCTCGAGGGACAGCCACGAGTAAGACAACATTACGAACATCGTTGGTTCTGATTTGATTTGACGATAGCCCATACCTAAATCAAAGTTTTTATAAGACAATAGGTCCAATAACTGATCACAGGGACCAATCGATGAAGATATCATCTTTCTTCAACTAACACACCAACACCAGGATATCCCTTTGAAACGAACTAAGTTAGGTAAGCTTTTATCTTCCAACTCTCCAAGTTGTCGTTTAGCTTAACCAACTAGCTCAGAGGTATCCAACATGAATTCTTGGAGAAAGGGTGGTTTACAGGAATAAATCAACTTGATCACGAACTCAACATAGCGGTCAGGTGACAACCTGGTAATACTTCCGAGAAGATATACGGAAAATCACGAACCACCGATATGTTACTAAGCTCGAGAACAATCTTACTTTTCAGGGCAAGATGATATGATCAAATGAGCGAGGACTTGACAAAATCCTAACCCATCAATCAAATAGTGCACCAGGAAATAAGGACTAGGTAGCACAATCTATCTTAGAATGGTGATTCAATAACCAACATGCTAAGAATGAGAATATTGTCCATTTACTACCAAGCAACTAGTTGCTAGGGGTACTGATTTCACACATCGTAGTTCACCCGTCGGCATTCCGGTTGCAACAACACGGAAGCCGAGAAATGAATAATGATGGCAAGAAGTATCACTGCAACAAGAATTCATAAGAGGGTGTGCAATTCCAATGATATTCCTGATATAAAGATGGTAATACCTCAAGGTAGAACAGACCAGAAGCTGGATTGCAACTTGATCTGCGGAACACAACTACTTTGACCCAATCCTAAATATGGATGAGGTACTGGAGTTTGTTCCTCCTAGTCATTCCGGAATAGAATGGCTTGATAGACCACAAGAGTAATAGGCATCGATGAACGAATGCACACATAATCTTGACTATCAATTGATAGACGAGGGTCAGAAGACAACTAAAGAGGGACAACTCAAAGGAACATATGATTTTCTGAGTTGTGGATGCATGGTTTAGCATGTCGAACGAAGTTCAACATATTTCTTCCGGATAACCCATGCAGAAAGGTAGAACTGGCAGAGCCACAATATATAATGGAGAACTCATCAAGAGCACTCTGGTTGTGATCGTTCAGTTCAACAAGGAACTTCTGCCATAAGTAGTTCATGGTATTTGGAAGAAGAAGATACCACGGACTTCAAGGACTATCGCAAAGGTTACTAATAACCTAAGGGAGCTAGCAATTACTATCAACATGAAGTAAGTAGGGTGAATCTCGGGTTCAAAACCCAGAAGTGAAATGCCTACTAACTAAGTGGCATCACGGGGTGCTTACAAGAATGATGGCCAGAATCATCACACTGGGACACAAATCAGGGCTAAATTACTAGATGATCCCCTAAGACACCTAGGGTCATAATACTAGCTCCAACATATATGTCAAGGCAATAAAGTACCTCAACTCACTGATTTGTGTGATTAATCTGACCAAAGGCACATCGGAAACAGGAGGAAGGGATTTGCAAATGCATCCGACTATTTAGAAACCTGGGATGACTCGGACAGCATAACGGCTGAAAATGCTCAAAAGATTGGAGACATGCTACAAAAATGGTGGCATAGCCACTCAGAAGCACAATATCAAGGTTCCGAGATCAAGAATTATCATACGGAAGTAGTAGGAACTGAACCGAGGCTTAAATCCAACAATCCTATAAGTCTACAGATTGGTAACACGTCATCCTGATAGATAGATGAGAAGGCCTAGTTCTTAGTCCCCGTAGAAGAGAAGAGGATGACTCAGATCAGAGGCCCATGAGGTATAAGGAGTAAAAAGAGCCTTACGTTCCATCCCACAATCAATTCCCTTACATAACTAAAGCATTTCTAGACACAACTTCGACCAGCTTAGCTTGGTAATCCTACAGGCAGTCAAGCTCTGATACCAAAGCTGTCAGGACCCCGACTCAATGCCACATCGATCTAGCATGTAACACCTCATATCACTTTGCGGCCTCACGCACGGTATTCCCACGGGTGTCGCCTTACCTTTGCCCGGGACCGTTCGCGCCTTTTGGCACACGTATATGATAGTGTCGCTAGCATCCATATGATAAGGAGCCCGGGCTGACATGGCTAGTCGTAAACCCAAAGTGGCACAGACTTACAGAGACAGGCATCCATGACCCAGCATCGAATGTGTCGGTCGTCAGCGAGTGAATCCAGGCTGTAGCACTGGGCTAGTAGGACTCCGGTGAACCGGGCTGTAGCGGGCTAACAGGACTCCGGTATTCATTGCGTGACATTTCCCCGAAGGGACAGACACAGGAACGAAGAAGGACACATGCCGGCCAGCCTAAGTGTTCCGGAGCAGTAGCAAGCTACCATGGCTCGGTGGAAACACTAGGAGACATTTCCCGGTAAGAGAGGCTACTAAGGGTAAACAACTAGATAGTCAGATCCCACACATACCACGCATTTCAATAACATACACACAATATGCTCGATATGTGCAAATACAACATGGCATCACAACATGACTCTACGACTCAAGTATTTATTCAATTGGCTCCGAGGAGCGAGATATTACAAACATGGGTCTCATGACCCAACAATCAGAGCATACAAGTCAAAGCACATGCGGAAGCTTAACATGTCTGAGTAGAGACAACTATAAATGAAAAAGGCTGAGAAGCCTGACTATCTACCAGATCCTGCCGAGGGCACAAGATCGTAGCTGAGGTAACAAGCTAAACGTCGAAGTCCACGCGGTATTACTAGCGATACTGAAGTCTCTCTATAAAAACATAAATTAAGAAACATGAGTACAAATGTACCCAGCAAGACTTACATCAGAACTAACTACATATGCATCATTATCAACAAGGGGATGGTGGGCTTTAACTGCAGCAAGCCAGCTTTGACTCGGTGGCTATCCTGAACTATGACTGCAAGTAACTCTTTTGAGGTGGCGCACACGAGTCCACATATTCACCATATCAATACACCACTATGGATCCACTCCCGTCTCCCTACGAGAATGCCATCCATAGCACTCACGCTTATCTTGCGTATTTTAGAGTATCCACTTTCACTTGTCTATGAACTGTACAGGCAACCCAGAAGTCCTTTACCGCGGACACGGCTATTTGAATAGATCATATTAACCCTGCAGGGGTGTACTTCTTCACACACGCTCTCGCCACTTACCGCCATGTACACCTCGTGTATCTCGGCAACCTTCAAGCGGAAGCCTGGCGAGGGAGTCGGCCACGACCTGACTAACCACACAAGTCTCTTGTCCAGGTTTATCGCCTATTCGGGTTCCATCCGCAAGGAGATCCGGTCGGGGTGTCGCTCACGGCCCCAAACGATGTGTGCAGGGTTCCCAAGCCCACCTCGACGGGTGGATTTACGCTGGTACACCGTGCCACTGTGCCTAGTCTGTCCCAAGCCCACCTGTACCGGGTGCCACTTGGTAGACTACTAACACTACCTACAAACACCAGAAACTAGTTGCAACTCCTGGACATAGATCAAGTTGATTAATAAGTCGAGAGGGCTTGGAGCGCCCGGAGCCCAATGTGTGGTAGTAACTAATCATGGATCACAAACACAGAACTCAGTTCCTGAGGACGGCTGCAATGAGACAACCCACCATGTACTCCTACATGGCCTCTCACCGCTACCTTTACCAAATCGTGTTCACACACTTAGCTCTCAACAGTAGGACATGTTTTACACACCTCCGATTCATTCCCAATGAATCAGACCTGACTCAACTCTAAGCAGTAGCAGGCATGACAAACAAGCATGAATGTGTAGGCAAATCAGGGCTCAAACAACTCCTACTCATGCTAGTGGGTTTCATCTATTTACTATGGCAATGACAGGTCATGCAAAGGATAAAGGGGTTCAGCTACCGCAGCAAGTAACAAATATGTCATTGTTGTCCTAATGCAGTAAAAGAGAGCAGGAGTGAGAGAGTGGGATTTTATCGGAATGAACAAGGGGGTTTTGCTTGCCTGGCACTTCTGAAGATAATATAGCTCTTCATCGGTGTCATCGATCACATCGCCGGTACACGTCTATCAAGAGGGGACAATTACCGGCAAACAAGGAAGAACACAATCAATGCAATGGGACAATATGATGCATGAATGTGACATGGCAATATGATGTGATTTGCTGATGCAACTAAACCAGATTAAATGAAGTTGGTTTGAATCCAAGATTCAAATTCAAACTCCACATGTGGTTATTTAAATGCCATTTAATTGAATTGTCCTGAACAGTAGGCATAAGTTGTTCTAACATGCATGAAAATAGTACAGATGGATAGATTCGATTTTTCTGATCATTTTTCATATATAACTTATCTCATTTGGAGTTACGGTTGATTTTCTATGAATTTTAGAAGTTTATACAATTTTCTGGAATTTTCTGAATAAAAATAAATCCAGAAAACATTACTGCGTCAACCTGACATCATCATGACGTCAGCAGGTCAACAGGGGCTGGTCCGGGTCAAACCTGACCAGTGGGGTCCACTGGTCAGTGACTGGGGCTGGTTAGTGCCGCTGACGTGTGGGCCCAGTCAACGGCCACGTCAGCGCGGTCAAAACTAACGCGTGGGGCCACTGCAATTAGATTAAACTTAATCTATTTTAGTTAGCCGGTTAGTTAGACGGTGGGGCCCGGCTGTCTGTGACACGGTGCGGTGGTTAGTGGTTAATTAAGCCAGCCACGTCAGCTGGCCGGAGATTAGCCGGCGACGACCACAGAGCACGGCGGGGGCACGCCGGACTTGCGCTAGGGGCATCGGATTCGCGCGCTGAGGGCACCAGGGCATAGCCCTCGCTCTTGCGCATCCAGAGAGCCAAATGGGAGGGGCTGGGGTGGATCATGCTCGCCGGAGTCGAGCTCGTGGCGGCGGCCGGAGCTACGGGTGGGTGCGGGGTTGGCGCTGCGGCTTGCAAACGAGCCGGCTGTCATGGTAGTTCTGCTCTATGGAACGTTGCGAGCGCAACGGGCGCACGCACGGGACCAAAAGGTCACCGAGGCTTCGCCGGCGACGAGCGCGTGCGGCGGCGGGTTTCGGTCGTTGGCAAGGCGGCAACTACGGCATGCAAACGAGAGAACGGAGAGGGGGAGAAGGAAGAGGAGCTCACGGGGAGTTGGCCGGTGCAGACGATGGGCCGGGGAAGCGTCGGAGCGAGCGGGACGGTGAAGCGGATCTCTGGCGTCCGAGGAGGGGGAAAACATCAGGGGCGGCATTCCGGGGCTCTTCTGGTCGCGTGAGACGACGAGGAGGACGAGGGAGGACCGGTGGAGCTCGAGGGCGTGTCGGAGAGGCTTCGGGATGGCTGGTGGCCGCGAGGGAGCTCGTCGGCGGCGACGGCTGCGTTCGGGCGAGTGAGAGAGAGGAAGTAGAGGAGAGAAACGAGGGAGAGGGAGAGAGCGAGGGGGTCCAGGGGGTCGCGCTGGCGTTGCCTAGACGCGACGAGGGAGAGCCAGGCAGGCTAGGAGGGAGGAGGTGGTCGGGGCGCGTGCGTGCGCGCGTCGGCCGCACGCGCGTCCTCCTGGCAGAGGAGGAAGGCGACAGGGGGGTAGCGGTGGCGGGCTGGGCCGCCAGCTGGAGTTGGGCCAGGTGGGCTGAGAGGTGAGCGCCAGGTAGTTCTTCTGCTCTTTCCTTTTACTTATTGTTTTCTATTTTTTTTTCTTCCTCTGTTTTGATTTAGTTTAGCAACTAAATCATTTTAATAAATTCTGTAGGTTTTTATGTGGCTTGCTAAAATATATACAAAGCCACTCACAAACTTCCAGAATTATTGGAGTCATATTTAATATATATTAAATATAAATTCAAATCAAATAGTTATTGGATTAATTCAAATGGCCAAAATAAATATCTCTGTGACTCCAAAAATATTGGTTTGAATTTTACCTCTTACCAATATTTCTATGGAATAACAGGAACATTCTCTTGGACTCATTTGAGAAGATTTAAATGTTGGTTATTTTTAGAGGTTTCCTGAGGCTTTTGAAAATTCCTCAATTCAAATTTCATTTGAATTTAAACATGATGCTCACATGGAAGCAAGCATAGGTCAGGCCAGAACTAGGGATGTGACATGAAAACATAATAGGTTCAGATCATCGCACTCGGGCCCTAGTGACAAGCATTAAGCATAGCAAAGTCCTAGCCACATTAATCTCAGAACATAGTGGATACTAGGGATCAAACCCTAATAAAACTAACTTGATTACATGGTAAATATCATCCAACCCATCACTGTCCAGCAAGCGTACGATGGAATTACTCACGCACGGCGGTGAGCATCATGAAATTGGTGATGGAGGATGGTTGATGATGACGACGGCGATGAATCCCCCTCTCCGGAGCCCCAAACGGACTCCAGATGAGCCCTCACGAAAGAGATTAGGGCTTGCCGGCAGCTCCGTATCGTAAAACATGATGAAACTTTCTCTCTGATTTTTTTCTCTGTGAAACGGAATATATAGAGTTGGAGTTGAGGTCGGTGGAGCAGCAGGGGGCCCATGAGACAAGGGGGTGCGTCCAAGGGGAGGGGCGCGCCCCCCACCCTCGTGGATAGTGTGTGGGCCCCTGGCGTTGATTCTTTCACCAGTATTTTTTATATTTTCCAAAAGTTATCTCCGTGGATTTTCAGGTCATTCTGAGAACTTTTGTTTTCTGCACAATAAATAACACCATGGTAGTTCTGCTGAAAACAACGTCAGTCCGGGTTAGTTTCATTCAAATCATGCAAGTTAGAGTCCAAAACAAGGGCAAAAGTGTTTGGAAAAGTGGCATTGGAGACATATCACTAGCTTCCAGATCCACCCTCTAGATATTGGACCGAACTCCGTGTCCAATATTTGCAATTTCCAAGTATTTTGCGAGGCTTATCTGCAAGAAGAGCCCACTGTTGAGTTTTTCTGGGACTTCTTGTACCTAAACGACTGTACTGAATTTACGGACGGGCCCAATACTGAACTTGGCGGTGTTTCAATTCAGAAGAGAAAATATGTCAACTTCCCTCACGCCAAGCATCACAACCACCCCAAAGACTGGAACCAGACTTGGTTTTACTACCGAAACACAGCTCCAGATGACGAAAATCCTCTGCCGGGTTATCGTGGCCACCGGCTTACCAATAAACATCCAGTTCCCCAGCGACTCACAACGAAGGAACGATCAAAATATGCACCCCAGCTTTTAAAGCAACGAGTCTTTATGGCAAACAGTTTAACTGGCATCGACTTCGTCCACTGCTGGGTCTCTTGGAGTATCTTGCCCTTAAGCCGTCGCCCCGGTTTAATGTGCGAATACACAGGAGATCTCAAAGACCCTCAACGACATATTGATATTCAGCTAACTGACGAGGAAATTACTGAATCTGTCAAGAAAATGCTAGATGAACCAATATCTGAACGCAGCAAGACAAGGCTCAGTCCTTTCTGCGTTTCCAATAAACCGCCAGCTATAAGACTTGCACCATTCTTGTCTTAATCCATCCCCTCTTAAATATTTCTTTATAACCTGTTGTCCATCTGTGCAGGGTGATGATCCATTCTAGAAGAGGAAAACACAGGATAAACCGACGAAGCCGCAGGATAAACCGGTGAAAGTGCCTCGCTCCAAGACCAAAGTTACAAAGAAGCCAGCGAAGAAGAAAACCGCCAAGTCCCCTAACCTGCTCAATGATGAAGAGCTTGATGATCTGGAGTCAGAGGTAGAACTTGACTCTGTTGGTTCTTTTTTCATACACCTCATTGACAATGATCATTATCAGGATGATGCGGAGGCTAGCCATGCTGGTGAGGTAGAGGTAATTATTCTTTCTTCTGACTTAGATCCTGTGCCAACACCAAAAACTCGTCAAGCAGTCCGGAAAGTAAAATTTTCACACCCTCTAGCTTATTCGGATCCGCACTTTCTTTTGAAGACACAGCAGCATGAAGCTCGCCGCACCACTCGTCATAGCGTCCAAGTGGTTACCTCCTCCGGTTTACCGAACTCTCCGGTTCGTAAACGCCGCCAAGAGGTCTCTTGTGTTGGGGAACGTAGCAGAAATTCAAAGTTTTCTACGCATCACCAAGATCAATCTATGGAGATTCTAGCAACAAGAGAGAGAGGGAGTGCATCTTCATGCCCTTGAAGATCGCTAAGCGGAAGCGTTACAAGAATGCGGTTGATGGAGTCGTACTCGCGGCGATTCAAATCGCGGAAGATCCGATCTAGCGCCGAACAGACGGCGCCTCCACGTTCAACACACGTGCAGCCTGGGGACGTCTGCTCCTTCTTGATCCAGCAAGGGGAGAGGAGAAGTTGAGGGAGAACTCCGACAACACGACGGCGTGGTGGTGGTGGAGCTCGTGGTTCTCCAGCAGGGCTTCACCAAGCACTACGGAGGAGGAGGAGGTGTTGGAGGAGGGAGAGGGCTGCGCCAGGGAAGAGGTGTGACTGCCCTCCCACCCCTACACTACATATAGGGGCAAGGGGAGAGGGGGAGGCGCCCTAGGGTTTCCCCTAGGGGGGCGGCAGCCAAGCAGATTGGATCTCCCTAGGAAAAACCCTAGGGAGACTTGCCCCCCAAGCCAAGCAGGTGGAGGATTGCCTCCAAAGCCAGGTGGAGGCGCCCCACCTCCCCAAATAACGTGGGAAAGGGTGTGGGGGGCGCACCACCCCTTAGTGGGCTGGTTTGCCCCTTCCACTTTGGCCCATCAGGCCCTCCAACACTTGTCGGGGCTCCCAAAACACCTTTCGGTCATGCTGGCCATAGCCTGGTACCCCGGGAACACTTTCGGACTCCAATACCCTTCGTCCAATATATCGATCTTCACCGCCGGACCATTCCGGAACTCCTCGTGACATCCGGGATCACATCCAGGACTCTGAACTACCTTTGGTAACCACATACTATTTCCCATAACAACTCTAGCGTCACCGAACTTTAAGTGTGTAGACCCTACGGGTTCGGGAACCATGCAGATATGACCGAGACACTCCCCGGCCAATAACCAATAGCAGGATCTGGATACCCATATTGGCTCCCACATGTTCCACGATGATCTCATCGGATGAACCACGATATCGAGGATTCAGTCAATCCCGTAAACAATTCCCTTTGTCAATCGGTATGTTACTTGCCCGAGATTCGATTGTCAGTATCCCAATACCTCGTTCAATATCGTTACCGGCAAGTCACTTTACTCGTTCCGTAATGCATTATCCTGTGACTAACTACTTAGTCACGTTGAGCTCATTATGATGATGCATTACCGAGTGGGCCCAGAGATACCTCTCCGTCATACGAGTGACAAATCCCAGTCTCGATTCGTGCCAACCCAACAGACACTTTTGGAGATACCTGTAGTGCACCTTTATAGCCACCCAGTTACGTTGTGACGTTTGGTACACCAAAAGCATTCCTACGGTATCCGGGTGTTGCACAATCACATGGTCTAAGGAAATGATACTTGACATTAGAAAAGCTCTTAGCAAACGAACTATACGATCTTGTGCTATGCTTAGTATTGGGTCTTGTCCATCACATCATTCTCCTAATGATGTGATCCCGTTATCAATGACATCCTATGTCCATGGTCAGGAAACCATAACCATCTATTGATCAACGAGCTAGTCAACTAGAGGCTCAGTAGGGACATGTTGTGGTCTATGTATTCACACATGTATTATGGTTTCCAGTTAATACAATTATAGCATGAACAATAGACAATTATCATGAACGAGGAAATACAATAATGACCATTTTATTATTGCCTCTAGGGCATATTTCCAACAGTCTCCCACTTGCACTAGAGTCAATAATCTAGTTCACATCACTATGTGATTGTAATGAATCTGACACCCATGGGGTTTGATCATATCTCGCTTGTGAGAGAGGTTATTAGTCAATGGGTCTGAAACTTTCAGATCCATGTGTGCTTTACAAATCTCTATGTCATCTTGTAGATGCAGATACAACACGCTATTTGGAGCTAATCCAAATAACTGTTCTACTATATGAATCCGTTTTACTACTCAGAATAATCCGAATTAGTGTCAAAGTTTGCATCGGGTAACGCTTTACGACGAACAATTTTACCACCTCCATAACCAAGAAAATTCCTTAGTCCACTAGTTACCAAGGATAACTTTTGACCGTTGTCCTGTGATCCATTCCTGAATCACTCTTGTACCCCTTGACTGACTCATGGCAAGGCACACTTCAGGTGCGGTACACAGCATAGCATACTGTAGAGCCTAGGTCCAAAGAATAGGGGATGACCTTCGTCGTTTCTCTCCATTCTGCCGTGGTCAGGTTTTGAGTCTTACCCAATACTCACACCTTATAACACAGCCAAGAACTCCTTCTTTGTCGATCTATTTTGAACTTCTTCAAAATCTTATCACGGTATGTGTTCGTTTGAAAGTACTATTAAGCGATTTTGATCTATCCTTATAGATCTTGATGCTCAATGTTCAAGTAGCTTATTCCAGGTTTTCCATTGAAAAATACTTTTCAAATAACCCTATATGCTTTCCAGAAACTCTACATCATTTCTGATCAACAATATGTCAACAACATATACTCATCAGAAATTCTATAGTGCTCCCACTCACTTCTTTGGAAATACAAGTTTCTCATAAACTTTGTATAAATCCAAAATCTTTGATCATCTCATCAAAGCATATATTCCAACTCCGAGATGCTTACTCCTGTCCTTAGAAGGATTCCTGGAGCTTTGCATACTTGTTAGCATCTTATAGGATTGACAAAACCTTCTGGTTGTATCATATACAACCTTTCCTCAAGAAAATTGTCGAGGAAACAATGTTTTGACATCCTATCTACAGGATTTCATAAATAATGTAGTAACTGCTAATATAATTCCAATAGACTATTAGCATCGCTACGAGTGAGAAAGTCTCATCATAGTCAACTCCTTGAACTTGTCGGAAAACATCTTAACGACAAGTCGAGCTTTCTTAATGGTGATACTTACCATCATTGTTCGTCTTCCTTTTAAAATCCATCTATACCCAACAGCCTTACGACCATCAAGTAGTTCTTCCAAAGTCCATACTTTGTTTTCATACATGGATCTTCTCTCGGATTTTTATGGCCTCGAGCCATTCGTCGGAATCTGGGCCCACCATCGCTTCTCCATAGCTCGTAGGTTCATTGTTGTCTAGCAACATGACCTCCAAGACAGGATTACCGTACCACTCTGAAGCAGTACGCGTCCTTGTTGTCTAACGAGGTTTGGTAGTGACTTGATCCGAAGTTTCATGATCACTATCATTAGCTTCCACTTCAATTGGTGTAGGTGCCACAGGAACAACTTCATGTGCCCTGCTACACACTAGTTGAAGTGATGGTTCAATAACCACATCAAGTCTCCACCATCCTCCTACTCAATTCTTTCGAGAGAAACTTTTCCTCGAGAAAGGACCCGTTTCTAGAAACAATTACTTTTGCTTCCGGATCTGAATTAGGAGGTATACCCAACTGTTTTGGGTGTCCTATGAAGATGCATTTATCCGCTTGGGGATCGAGCTTATCAGCATGAAACTTTTTCACATAAGCATCGCATCCCCAAACTTTTAAGAAATGACAGCTTAGGTTTCTCTAAACCATAGTTCGCGCGGTGTCATCTCAACGGAATTACATGGTGCCCTATTTAAAGTGAATGTGGTTGTCTCTAATGCCTAACCCATAAATGATAGTGGTAATTCGATAAGAGACATCATGGTATGCCACATATCCAATAGGGTGCATATATGATGTTCGGACACACCATCACACTATGGTGTTCCAGGCGGTATTAGTTGTGAAACAATTTCCACAATGTCTTAATTGTGTACCAAACTCGCAACTCAGATATTCATCTCTATGATCATATCATAGACATTTTATCTTCTTGTCACAACGATCTTCACCTTCACTCTAAAATTACTTGAACCTTTCAATAATTCACACTCGTGTTTCATCAAGTAAATATACTTAGCATCTACTCAAATCATATGTGAAGTAAGAACACAACAATATCCACTGTGTGCCTCAGCACTCATTGGACTGCACACATCAAAATGTATTACTTCCAACAAGTTGCTTTCTTGTTCCATCTTACTGAAAAACGAGGTTTTCAGTCATCTTGCCCATGTGGTATGATTTGCATGTCTCAAGTTATTCAAAATCAAGTGAGTCCAAACGATCCATCTGTATGGAGTTTCTTCATGCGTACATACCAATAGACATGGTTCGCATGTCTCAAACTTTTCAAAAACGAGTGAGTCCAAAGATCCATCAACATGGAGCTTCTTCATGCGGTTTATACCAATATGACTTACATGGCAGTGCCACAAGTAGGTGGTACTATCATTACTATCTTATATCTTTTGGCATGAACATTTGTATCACTATGATCGAGATTCAATAAACCATTCATTTTAGGTGCAAGACCATTGAAGGTATTATTCAAATAAATAGAGTAACCATTATTCTCCTTAAATGAATAACCGCATTGTGATAGACATAATCCAATCATATCTATGCTCAATGCAAACACTAAATAACAATTATTTAGGTTTAACACCGATCCCGATGGTAGAGGGAGCGTGCGATGTTTGATCACATCAACCTTGGAAATACTTCCAATACATATCGTCACCTCGCCTTTAGCTAGTCTCCGTTTATTCCATAGCCTTTTATTTCGAGTTACTAACACTTAGCAACTGAACTGGTATCTATTACCATGGTGCTACTAGGAGTACTAGTAAACTACACATGAATATAATGTATATCCAATATACTTCTGTCGACCTTGCCAGCCTTCTCATCTACCAAGTATCTAGGGTAGTTCTGCTTCAGTGACCGTTCCCCTCATTAAAGAAGCACTTATTCTCGGGTTTGGGTTCAACCTTGGGTTTCTTCACTAGAGCAGCAACTGATTTATTGTTTCATGAAGTATCCCTTCTTGCCCTTGCCCTTCTTGAGATTAGTGGTTTTACTAACCATCAACAATTGACGCTCCTTCTTGATTTCTACTTTCGTGGTGTCGAACATCGTGAATAGATCAAGGATCATAATATCTATCCCTCATATGTTATAGTTCATCACAAAGATCTAGTAGCTTGGTGGCAATGACTTTGGAGAAACATCACTATATCATCTGGAAGATTAATTCCCACTCGATTCAAGTGATTGTTGTACCCAGACAATCTGAGTACAAGCTCAACGATTGAGCTTTTCTCCCTAGTAGGCTAAGAAATTTGTCAGAGGTCTCATACCTCTTGTCGTGGGCACTAGCCTAAAATCCCAATTTCAGCCCTTGGAACATCTCATATGTTCCGCGACATTTCAAAAACGTCTTCGGCGCCACAATTCTAAACCGTTTAACATTACTGAACTATCATGTAGTCATGAAAATGTGTATGTTAGATGTTCGCAACATCCATAGACGATGTTCGAGGTTCAGCACACCAAGCGGTGCATTAAGGACATAAGCCTTCTGCCCAACAATGAGGACAATCCTCAGTTCACGGACCCAGTCCGCATAATTGCTACTATCAACTTTCAACTATATTTTCTCTAGGAACATATCTAAACAGTAGAACTAAAGCGTATGCAACGACATAATTTGTGAAGACCTTTTGACTATGTTCATGATAATTAAGTTCATCTAATCAATTAATGAACTCCCACTCAGATAGACATCCCTCTAGTCATCTAAGTGATACATGATCCAAGTCAATTAGGCCGTGTCCGATCATCACGTGAGACGGACTAGTCGTCATCGGTGAACATCTTCATGTTGATCGTATCTACTATACGACTCATGCTCGACCTTTCGGTCTCTTGTGTTCCGAGGCCATAACTATACATGCTAGGCTCGTCAAGTCAACCTAAGTGTTTCACATGTGTAAATCTGGCTTACACCCGTTGTATGCGAACGTTAGAATCTATCACACCCGATCATCACATGGTGCTTCGAAACAACGAACCTTCGCAACGGTGCACAGTTAGGGGGAACACTTGCTTGAAATTTTAGTGAGGGATCATCTTATTTACTACCGTCGTTCTAAGCAAATAAGATGCAAAAACATGATAAACATCACATGCAATCAAATAGTGACATGATATGGCCAATATCATTTTGCTCCTCTTGATCTCCATCTTCGAGGCACCATGATCATCATCGTCACCGGCATGACACCATGATCTCCATCATCATGTCTCCATGAAGTTGTCTCGCCAACTATTACTTCTACTACTATGGCTAATGGTTTAGAAATGATGTAAAGTAATTACATGGCGTTATTCAGTGACGCGCATGTCATGTAATAAATAAAGGCAACTCCTATGGATCCTGCCGGTTGTCATACTCATCGACATGCAAGTCGTGATTCCTATTACAAGAACATGATCAATCTCATACATCACATATATTTCATTCATCACATCCTTTTTGGCCATATCACATCACACAGCATATGCTGCAAAAACAAGTTAGACGTCCTCTAATTGTTGTTGCAAGTTTTTACGTGGCCGCTATAGGTTTCTAGCAAGAATATTTCTTACCTACGCCAAAACCACAGTGTGATATGCCAATTGCTATTTACCCTTCATAAGGATCCTTTTCATCGAATCCGGTCCGACTAAAGTGGGAGAGACTGGCACCCGCTAGCCACCTTATGCAACAAGTGCATGTCAATCGGTGGAACCTGTGTCACGTAAGTGTACGTGTAAGGTCAGTCCGGGCCGCTTCATCCCACAATACCGTCGAAACAACATAGGACTAGTAATGGTAAGCATATTGAACAAAATCAACACCCACAACAACTTGTGTTCTACTCGTGCATAGAGTCTACGCAATAGACCTAGCTCATGATGCCACTGTTGGGGAACGTAGCAGAAATTCAAAAGTTTCTACGCATCACCAAGATCAATCTATGGAGATTCTAGCAACAAGAGAGAGAGGGAGTGCATCTTCATACCCTTGAAGATCGCTAAGCGGAAGCGTTACAAGAACGCGGTTAATGGAGTCGTACTCGCGGCGATTCGAATCGCGAAAGATCCGATCTAGCGCCGAACTGACGGCGCCTCCGCGTTCAACACACGTACAACCCGGGGACGTCTCCTCCTTCTTGATCCAGCAAGGGGAGAGGAGAAGTTTAGGGAGAACTCCGACAACACGACGGCGTGGTGGTGGTGGAGCTCGTGGTTCTCCAGCAGGGCTTCACCAAGCACTACGGAGGAGGAGGAGGTGTTGGAGGAGGGAGAGGGCTGCGCCAGGGAAGTGGTGTGGCTGCCCTCCCACCCCTCCACTATATATAGGGGCAAGGGGAGAGGGGGAGGCGCCCTAGGGTTTCCCCTAGGGGGGGCGTCCAAGTAGATTGGATCTCCCTAGGAAAAATCCTAGGGAGACTTGCCCCCCAAGCGAAGCAGGTGGAGGATTGCCTCCAAAGCCAGGTGGAGGCGCCCCACCTCCCCAAATAACATGGGAAAGGGTGTGGGGGGCGCACCACCCCTTAGTAGGCTGGTCTGCCCCTTCCCCTTTGGCCCATCAGGCCCTCCAACACTTGTCGGGGCTCCGAAAACACCTTTCGGTCATGCTGGCCCCCGGAACACTTCCGGACTCCAATACCCTTCGTCCAATATATCGATCTTCACCGCCGGACCATTCCGGAACTCCTCGTGACGTCCGGGATCACATCCGGGACTCTGAACTACCTTTGGTAACCACATACTATTTCCCATAACAACTCTAGCGTCACCGAACCTTAAGTGTGTAGACCCTACGGGTTCGGGAACCATGCAGACATGACCGAGACACCTCTCCGGGCAATAACCAATAGCGGGATCTGGATACTCATATTGGCTCCCACATGTTCCACGATGATCTCATCGGATGAACCACGATATCGAGGATTCAGTCAATCCCGTAAACAATTCCCTTTGTCAATCGGTACGTTACTTGCCCGAGATTCGACCGTCAGTATCCCAATACCTTATTCAATCTCGTTACCGGCAAGTCACTTTACTCGTTCCGTAATGCAGGATCCCGTGACTTGAGCTCATTATGATGATGCATTATCGAGTGGGCCCAGAGATACCTCTCCGTCATACGGAGTGACAAATCCCAGTCTCGATTCGTGCCAACCCAACAAACACTTTCGGAGATACCTGCAGTGCACCTTTATAGCCACCCAGTTACGTTGTGACGTTTGGTACACCCAAAGCATTCCTACGGTAGCTGGGAGTTGCACAATCTCATGGTCTAAGGAAATGATACTTGACATTAGAAAAGCTCTTAGCAAACGAACTATACGATCTTGTGCTATGCTTAGGATTGGGTCTTGTCCATCACATCATTCTCCTAATGATGTGATCCCGTTATCAATGACATCCTATGTCCATGGTCAGGAAACCATAACCATCTATTGATCAACGAGCTAGTCAACTAGAGGCTCACTAGGGACATGTTGTGGTCTATGTATTCACACATGTATTACGGTTTCCAGTTAATACAATTATAGCATGAACAATAGACAATTATCATGAACGAGGAAATACAATAATAACCATTTTATTATTGCCTCTAGGGCATATTTCCAACATCTTGTACTTCTGATACGTTTTATCCTAGGGCGGGTTATGTCCGATATCCTCTTAATCCATCTGACTCGAATTACCAGGGGACCTCCCATTCATCTTCTAGCGAATCAACATCGATGAAGCTTCCAACCCTTAAAACTGTTCCAGGGTGAGCAGATTTTGCTAATCCGTCATACCTTTATATTTTTAACTCTTGCACTGTTCTGACACACACTTATTATTTTGCAGGGCCAAATCCAGAACTAGCAAGAAAGCCAAGGTGACCAAACCGGCTGAAGACCCCAATCTGGATGAAACAGAACAAACTCCTGAATCGTCTCACCCTGATGCTGATAATATTCCTGATGGCCCGTCCTTGCCGGATCAAACAACTGAAGCTGAGAACGTGGATATTGATCCGTCGGGTCATGTTCATGATCCGCCAAGCCCAGCTAAAGTTGCTGACGACGATGTTGTCGTTACTGAAATTGCGTTCACCTCTCTTGGCAATCATGTCGCTATGGACGAATTGCGTTCACCTCTCATGGATATCAAAGCATAGTGCCAAGGAAGAATTTTCTGCTATGGACAAGGGCAAGTGGAAAACAGATTTATCAAGTTATGCTCACCTCAGTGCCCAAGACATCCATTCTGGATATTTAAACCGCATGTACACAAGCCGCGACTATGAAGCCGGCTTAATGGGCCTGATGAAGGAACGGTATGAGGTAAATATCACTTACTTTTGCATAAGTTGTCTTTCCTTACACCCGGTTTAAACTATCACTTCCCGTAGCCCCCAAGGGTTGGTTCATAATATTAATGTGAACCGAGACTTGTAGTAGAATTAATATTTAATTTTGCTTGCATAGCCCCCAGGGACCGGTGTATACCTTTAGGATGAACCGGTACATTTCTATCATAGATCTGCTAAAATTCTTGATATGTCCATAACCTTGTTTTGAAGAAATATGCATTAGCCCCAATTGCCAAGTGTATAACTTTTTATGTGCTTGGGACTTGAAATAACAGTTGTTAAGAAGCAATATGCATTAGCCCCCGAGTGCCAAGTGTATAACTTGTTATGTGCTTGGTACTTCAAATATGCACTGCCAACTCATTAAATATCTCTTCCAGGCTGATCTGATCAAAAGGGACTCTCAAATCGCCAACCTCTAAGAAAATATCAAGTCCCAGCAAGCAGAAACTTCCGAGGCTAAAGAAGAGCTGACCGGCGCTTTAACAGCCATGGAACAACTGTCGGACAGCTTTAAAAGCAAATGGGGCAGGCTGGGATGCTGGAAAGACAACTCTGATAAAGCGGGTAGAGGATGCTGAAGCAGCCCTTAATCCGGTGATAAAAGAATTGACTGGCTTGAAGCGGCAAATCAATGCTATGACCTCTGCTGTCTGCGATAAATACCCTCTTCATAAGCTGTAAATAAATGACTTCCGTGAAACTGCCAATTTACTATTATGTTGACCATTGCAGGTAGCCGTGTTACTCATCTTGGCTCAGACATGCGCAAAAAACTGAAGGCTGCTTATACACTGATAGAGCAATTATATACCGGCATTCAACGGGTCATCTGCATAGCTTCCCATAATAAACCGCCCCCAACATTGATCAAGGACACATTGGAAAACTTATCCATGATGCCTGCTCAGCTTGAGGATTTAAAGAAATCAGCTACAAGGGCCGGTGCTCTTACTGCATTAACTCTGGCTGTCGGTGTCAAAACCGGTGGATCTCGGGTAGGGGGTCCCGAACTGTGCATCTAGACGGATGGTAACAAGAGACAAGGGACACAATGTTTTTATCCAGGTTCGGGCCCTCTCGATGGAGGTAAAACCCTACTCCTGCTTGATTAATATTGATGATATGGGTAGTACAAGAGTTGATCTACCACGAGATCAGAGAGGCTAAACCCTAGAAGCTAGCCTATGGTATGATTGTTGTTCGTCCTACGGACTAAAACTCTCCGGTTTATATAGACACAAGAGAGGGCTAGGGTTACACAGAGTCGGTTACAATGAGAGGAGATCTTCATATCATATCGCCAAGCTAGCCTTCCACACCAAGGAAAGTCCTATCCGGACACGGGACGAAGTCTTCAATCTTGTATCTTCGTAGTCCGGGAGTCCGGCCAAAGGTCATAGTCCGGCCATCTGGACACCCCCTAATCCAGGACTCCCTCAGTAGCCCCTGAACCAGGCTTCAATGACGACGAGTCCGGCGCGCAAATTGTCTTTGGCATTGCTAGGCGGGTTCCTCCTCCGAATACTCCATAGAAGATGTTGAACACAAGGATAGTGTCCGGCTCTGCAAAATAAGTTCCACATGCCACCGGAGAGAGAATAATATGTGCACAAATCTAGTCTGCTGACGTACTCTGTAGTGTGACATCACGCCACGGCCAAGCCTTTATTCGAATCGTTTTACTGTTCCAGCTCACAGCATTTAGCGAGGCGGATTCCTTGGCACGTCTTGTTAGAGCAGAGATCGTGTCCCCTTATTACGGGATTCTCATCAATACGGGTGTGGGTAACCCAACCGCGCCATTAATCGTGGCGCTTGGGAGATAAAGGAGTTTTATTAGGCTGGTGGGGGCTTGTAGTTTTGGCCCCCATATAAGGGGATAAGGATCTACCCTTTCCACTTATGCCTTCTTCCTCCTTTGCTTATCCATCCCTGCGTACTCGAGCTCCAGCGCCCAAGTCCGCACTTCCCACCTCAACCTTCTCCAATCATGTCCGGAGCGAGAGGTAGATGGATGGCCTCCTCCATCACGGAGGGACAAATCAAAAAGTTGAGGAAGGCCGGATACCTGTCTGATGACATCACGCACCGGCTTCCCGAGGAGGGGCAACTCATCCCCACCCCTAGGCCCCATGAGAGGGTCGTGTTTCTCCCCCATTTCCTCCGCGGACTGGGCTTTCCTCTTCACCCGTTCGTCCGGGGGCTCATGTTCTACTACGGCCTGGACTTCCACGATCTGGCCCCGAACTTCATCCTCAACATCTCGGCGTTCAACATCGTGTGTGAGGCCTTCCTCCACATCCAGCCTCACTTTGGCCTATGGCTGAATATCTTCAGCGTCAAGCCGAAGGTCATGGGCGGACGTCAAGTCGAGTGCGGAGGCGCCATGGTGGGCAAGATAGCCAACGTTACATGGCTCGAGGGCGCCTTCATAGAGACCATCAAAGGATGGCAATCAGGGTGGTTCTATATCACCGAGCAGCGTGACCCTGAATGGGCAGCCGCCCTCGAATTTCGATCCGTCATCCCCACTCGGCTCACATCTTGGAAGGAGACGGGCCTGTTGTGGGGTAGTCCGGAAGAGGTGACCGGACTCCAAACCTGCGTCCGAGACCTGGTGAACAAGAAATTTAAGCTTGTCAACGTAGTCCAGGTCATGCTCTTCCGTCGGATTCTCCCATGTCAACGACGGGCCTTCACCTTGTGGGAGTTCGACCCGGCCTAGCACCAGACTTTGTCCCGGCTTTTCGACACAAAGCACGAGGACGCTTGGAAGGTGCTATTCAAGAGCTTCGAGGTCTCCCCACCCGTCACCGAGGATAGCGGATTCTGCGCCAAGCGCCAAGCCACCGAAGTAAGCTTGCCTTTAGTCTTTCTCGAGACACTTGATTTTCATGGTTTGATTCCATGCAGGATCTAAACTCCTGCTCCTTTGACAGGACTAGAAGAGGACATCCGGACAGTTTGACTGCCCGGCCCCTTTGCCCGAAGGCCCAGCAGACGCGCGCTTGACGAAGCTGCTGGTTCTGGCACCTCACGTGCTGCCGGAGAAGAAGGCCAAGAAGAAGGCCACGGGGACCCGAAAGAGTTCCCGGCACCTGGTGGTGTCGGATTCATCGCCCGACAACCCCGAAGCACCCTCCGCCTCTGAGGACGAGGAGGAAGAAGAAGAAGAAGAAGCCTCTCCCCCTCCAGCGAGGGGAGGAAAGAAGAGGAAGGCCACCCCAACTGGGGAGGCCGGAGGGTCCAAGAAGGGAGGACCCTTCTGCCGGACTACGCCTCCGATGCCGAAGTCGACGGGGAGGAATGGCCATCCAGGGTCAAGCCCCTGGCAAAATCGTAAGTATCCGGATACCAAAATAACTTATGGCGCTCCTCTGATGTATGGTACCTTCTGAAGCCGAATTCAATTATGCAGTCCACCCCGGGCTCAGCTCGGCGATTCATCGAGCGGCTCCCTGAACTCGTCGGATGTGAATAGCGCTTCACTTCCGACGGCCTCCTCCCCTCTCCCTATAGACGACGCTGAGGTGGAGTCCCAAAAGGGGCTAAACCAGGAGGAGGTGGTCCTGGAGGCGCCACAAGGCGACCTCCCGGACTCCAGGCCCAAAGGGGGTAAAACCCTAGAGGGATCTAAGTCCGGCCCCAGGCCGGACACCGCTCCGGAACCAACAACGGTTCCAAACTCCGGCAGCCGGAGCCTTCGTAAGAAAGGCGCGCCTACGACGCCGGCGGCCTCCGTCCAACCGGAGACGCCGGACAATTTGCTGGAGGTGCTTAACGGCGCCTCCGTCGATGAGGAGCACCGCACTGTTATGAGTGCGGTGATTCAGAAGGTTCAGTCCGCCAAGAGCGGACTGACAGAAGCCTGTACCAGCCTGCTAAAAGGTTTCGAGGTATGTAAAACATATAAAACTGTTACCGCATAGACAGTAGCCCCTGATGCTCAGTTCGGCGTTCGAAAAGAAAAGCCGAGCTGAGGATCTAAAAAGATATACGCAGGAGTCTACCATAAATATTTCAATATGGGAATGCAGATTGCGTTGCTGACCTCTGCCGCACTGACTGCGGAGGTTGATACATTGAAGAAGAGCCTCGAGCGGTTCGAGAACAAGCTCGGCCGTGCCAAGAAGCAGCTCGAGGACAAGGAGGGTATGTAATACCGTATGTAAATGTATATAGAAATACCTGGTTGCAAATAATGACAGGACCAACGTAAATGTTGGAGGGGCCACGACCGAGGTGGTGACCCTAAAGGAAGCGGTGTCCAAGGCCGAAAACAGTGCGGCCTTGGAGCGCACCGAGCGAGAGAAGCAGGAAGCGCGGGTGGCAGAGGTGCGGCAAGAGCTCCAGGCTCTCATGGAGAAACACGAGAGTTTGGAGCGTGACACGAAGACTCGAGAGTCCGAGCTCCCCTTGGCTCTTGAGAGTGCCAAAACCGCTAAGGCCGAAGCCCAGAAGGCCCTCCAGGAGATCGAGGCGATAAAGAAAATAGCTGAAGCAGGAGATCGAGGCAAAGCAAGCATATAAAAGTGAATTATCTGTTACTTACCCGAATCCGGAGCTCTCCAGGAGCGTTCGCCAATCTGTCCCATAGTGTGTCTGATGCTGCCGCATTCTATCGAGCCGAGGAGGGGAGCTCGACATAAAAGGTGTTCTGGTCTCAGTATGATGAGGCCGAACATCCGGTGCCCCTGAGCGACCAGCTGAAGCAGCTGGTCGTGCTCCACAAGGTGGCCGAACAGGCCATGAAGGACCTCATAGTTTGGCTGTGGCCGACAGAAGCCATGCCTGGGAGCTACTTCGGTCTGGTGCAGCGGCTGGTGGACGCGTGTCCATGGATTGAGGTCATCAAGCGCTCCGTTTGTATTGAAGGTGCCCAGCGGGCCCTTGCCCGTGCTAAAGTGCACTGGGGCAAGTTGGACACTGAGAAGCTTTTGACGGACGCGCCACCGCCGGGCAAGGAGTATCACACGCCCGAGATGTATTATAAGGGCGTCCTGAAGGGTGCCCGCCTTATAGCGGGTAAATGCTCCAAAGATGTAATTTTTGAGTAGACTCGCATCTGTTATCCTGTATGCTAAAAACTTTGTTCATATGCACTAAGCAACGCTTATTAATATAAAATATTACCTTATGTGCGGCCTTTTATCAAATCTCAGAGATGCAAGTTGTCGGCTTCTACCCCCATGCCACGAGTGCTGGGGTGTTCAGGATAAACCTGAGCGCTCTTGTTCCCATTCTTGGGTCCATCTAGGGAGGCGCTCAGCACAACGAACAAGGCCATCGGACTTATAATGCTTTATCACTCTCACTTAGCCATAGAATTCTATAATTTTAAATTTCGGCGAAGCCCCTAGTTTTCGGAAGACCGAGTTCAGGGCGCTATCCATGCCTAGGCTAGATAAATCCGGCTCCTCGCTCTAAGCGGCACAAGTCTTTAGGGACTCGAAAAACCTCGCGAACAGCTACCGGTCTCTCGCACTATCATGACGGTCAGTTTTAGCTTTCTCTACTGAGGTGTTAACCCAGCTCAACTGGGGCACAATCACAGTAGTTCTCCCAGCGCTACCTTAGCCAACATTGGGGAATCTAAGGTACCAAAACATGGGAGCCGCGCAAACCCAACTATTGACCCAAGACATGATTCGGAGCCGATGCATATAGTGCTATAAGTTCGGGGTGCCGCACTCATGAGAGTGTTCGGTCTTCTCACACCATGTTATGGGGTGCCTAAGCCCCTGGTGTATCGGCCGTACCAAAGTGTACGGTTGCATAATGTCATGACTGAACATATTTGTATAAAAATAGATGAATACAATAAGAACTATGTATTGCTTATTAAAAAGGGCTGCTATGAAAGCAGAACGATACAAATAGTGCGATAAGCAAGAGATGGGATTATTTGACATGTCCCCCTCCAGGGGCAAGCTGCGGGACTTTAAGTAAAACAGGTATTTAGCTCGTTATAGATACCACCTGGACATTTGACGTGGCTTGTTTTCTCCCTGGCTGTTGCATCATGTGCTCGGCGAGTGTATTGCCGGACAGGCCTTCCGAATAGTTGGGTCCTAAAATTATATAATAAAAAAAGAAACGACAGAATAGGGAGCCCCTTAGTGCGGTTGAGCCGCATTCTGGGCGTGCCGTAGTTGTGCCCCTCCCCTTATGCCCATGGTATTTCCAAAGCGTAATTAGGTACGCGTGGTACCGATATCGCCATCTGGCGAGGGCTGGGGTTGGGGCCGCACTGCTATGCTTGCTCGGAACGTGCCAGCCGGTGTTGTTGCAGGTTACTTCGGGCGCGCTTGACGTTGTCCGGACGTTTAACACCTGGATTCGAGAATTGCCTTGAGAGGCTACTCTGTACTTCCGCCGCCAGGGCCGCCATGTGCTCCTCCGTTTGGAGAGAGCGTTCGGTGTTTCCATTTACCGTGATGACTCCACGAGGGCCTGGCATCTTGAGCTTGAGATATGCATAGTGCGGCACCGCATTGAATTTTGCGAATGCGGTTCGTCCGAGCAGGGCATGATATCCACTGCGGAACGGGACTAGGTCGAAGATTAGCTCTTCGCTTCGGAAATTATCCGGGGTTCCGAAGACCACTTCGAGTGTAACCAAGCATGTACAGCTGGCTTCTACACCTAGTATGACGCCTTTAAAGGTTGTCTTTGTAGGTTTAATCCTTGAGGGATCTATACCCATTTTTCGCACTGTATCCTGATAAAGAAGGTTCAGGCTGCTGCCGCCATCCATGAGGACTCTACTGAGGTGAAATCTGTCAATGATTGGGTCTAGGACCAATGCGGCGAATCCACCGTGACGGATGCTAGTGGGGTGGTCCCTTCGATCAAAAGTGATCGCGCAGGAGGACCATGGGTTGAACTTTGGGGCGACCGGCTCCAACGGATAGACGTCCTTGAGAGCATGCTTCCGCTCCCTTTTGGGGATATGGGTTGCGTATATCATGTTCACCATCCGCACTTGCGGGGGGAAGCTCTTCTGTCCTTTGTTGTTCGGCGGCCAGGGCCCCTCCTCGTCCTCGCTATGCACCCCCTTGTCTCTGGTTTCGGCACTTAACTTGCCTGCCTGCTTGAACACCCAACAATCCCTGTTGGTGTGGTTGGCTTGTTGTTCGGGGGTGCCGTGTATCTGGCACGAGAGATCGAGTATCCGGTCTAAATTGGTTGGGCCCGGAGGGTTTCTTTTGAATGGCTTCTTCCGCTGACCGGGTTTAGAGCCTCTGAATTCGGCATTAACTGCAATATCCTCAGTGTTGTCACTGTTAATGTGGCACTTGTTCTTGTTGCGATGTGACCTGCCGTTGTTGTCCTTGGTATTTGAATTGCCAGGGCTCTTGGTTATGTTATTGCTACGAGCTAGCTAGCTGTCTTCTCCCGCGCAAAAGCGGGTCATGAGTGTCGTGAGGGCTGCCATAGATTTCGGCTTTTCCTGTCCTTAGTGCTGGGCAAGTCATTCGTCTCGGACGTTCTGCCTGAAGGCTGCAAGGGCCTCGCCATCCGGACAGTCGACTATTTGATTTTTCTTGGTTAGGAACCGTGTCAAGAATTGTCTGGCCGATTCCTCTGGCTGCTGGATTATGTGGCTTAGGTCATCGGCGTCTGGTGGTCGCACATAAGTGCCCTGGAAGTTCTCAAGGAACGCGGATTCTAGGTCCTCCCAGCAACTAATTGATTCTGCTAGCAGGCTGTTAAGCCAATGCCGAGCTGGTCCTTTAAGCTTGAGCGGAAGGTATTTGATGGCATGTAGATCATCACCACGGGCCATGTGGATATGAAGGAGATAATCCTCGATCCATACCGCGGGATCTGTTGTGCCATCGTATGATTCGATGTATATGGGTTTAAAACCCTCGGGGATTTGATGATCCATTACTTCGTCTGTGAAGCATAGTGGGTGTGCGGCGCCCCTGTACTGGGCTATATCGCGACGCAGCTCGGATGAGCTTTGTCTTTTGTGTTCGGCCTGGCCGTATTTATCATATCCGGTGTTACGGTTATCGTCACATGATGTGGGGCGCCCACGCGATCCGTAGATCGATCTTGTTTGCCTTGCCTTATTCTCCAATATGTCTCGCAAGTCTGTTGCGTCTCCCCGCGCTCAGGAATTTTTTGAGCGGCGTCGGGGTGCGGCTTGTGTTGAGGGCCGGAAGGCCTCTCTGTCGCGGCCGCGGGGTGGCCGATCGGGCGCATCGTACGCTGGTGATGTAGGTTTAGTTGCTTCCTCCTCTAGTTGGGGTAGCAGCCTGCGCTTTGGATAGCTCTTGGAGGGGCGTTCGAGTTTATACTCTTCGGCCGCCAGGACTTCAGTCCATCTGTCGGCTAGCAAGTCTTGGTCAGCTCTAAGCTGCTGCTGTTTTTTCTTGAGGCTGCTTGTCGTGGCCATAAGCCTGCGTTTGAAACGCTCTTGTTCGACGGGATCCTCTGGCACGACGAATTCGTCGTCGTCGAGGCTTGCCTTGTCTTTGGAGGGGGCATATAATTGTCGTCCTCGACCTCTCTGTCTGCCGCTCTCTCATGAGGGTTGGCTCCTTCGTCCTCCTGCGCTGAATCCTGCTGGAGGGGGTTGTCTTCGGCACTGTCCGGGGTGTTGATGTCTCCGGTGCCGGATTCGCCATTCTTGCTTTGGCGGGATTTAGAGCGGCACCGCTGACGTCGGCGCTTGGGTTGCTTCTTGGAGGGGTCGTCCTCCGTTTTTTCATCACCATCCCCTGCTTTGGGGGTGTCCACCATGTATATGTCATATGACGAGGTGGCCTTCCAGTGCCCTATAGGTGCTGGTTCTTGGTCTTCTCCTTCCTCGGTGTCCATACCGTCGATGTCTTCGGAGTCGAAGTCGAGCATGTCGGTTAGATCGTCGACAGTGGCTACAAAGTGGGTGGTGGGTGGGTTTCGAATTTCTTCATCGTCCGCATCCCAACCATGCTGACCATAGTTTAGCCAGGGCTCTCCTGACAAAGAGAGAGACTTTAGTGAATTCAGGATATCGCCAAAGGGCGAGTGCTGAAAGACGTCCACGGCGGTGAACTCTGTGATCGGAGCCCAATCGGGTTCGATCGGAAGGGGTGCAGAAGATTCGGAGTCCGGAACGGAGTCCGGCTTCTTGGAGTCACGGGCCTCGCAAAGGACAAGGCTGGTATTCGGCTCTATCGCTGTAGAGATTGCGGCTGCTGGGGAGGCGTCCAACCGACCGTCCCCGACTGGCGCAGCCGGCTCCGAGCTGTTGGTCGGAGCGGACACCTGAGCGGCGCTCTGGGCGCTGTCCGGTGGTAGAGCTAGATCATGCCCAACGTGACAGTGCGGCGCACTCGGTCGTGGCTCGAATCCGTCGAAGATCAAGTCCCCGCGGATGTCGGTCGTGTAGTTTAAGCTTCTAAACCTGAACTGATGGCCAGGGGAGTAGCTTTCGATCTGCTCCAGATGGCCGAGCGAATTGGCCCGCAGTGCGAAGCCGCCGAATACGAAGATCTGTCCGGGGAGAAAAGTCTCACCCTGGACCGCGTCGTGGTTGACGATCGAAGAAGCCATCGGGCCTAAGGGTGACGACACAAAGGAACTCTCAATGAAAGCACCAATGTCGGTGTCAAAACCGGTGGATCTCAGGTATGGGGTCCCGAACTGTCCGTCTAGGTGGATGGTAACAGGAGACAAGGGACACGATGTTTTTACCCAGGTTCGGGCCCTCTCGATGGAGGTAAAACCCTACTCCTGCTTGATTAATATTGATGACATGGGTAGTACAAGAGTTGATCTACCACGAGATCAGAGAGGCTAAACCCTAGAAGCTAGCCTATGGTATGATTGTTGTTCGTCCTACGGACTAAAACTCTCCAGTTTATATAGACATCGGAGAGGGCTAGGGTTACACAGAGTCGGTTACTATGGGAGGAGATCTTCATATCATATCGCCAAGCTTGCCTTCCACGCCAAGGAAAGTCCTATCCGGACACGGGACAAAGTCTTCAATCTTGTATCTTCGTAGTCCGGGAGTCCGGCCATCCGGACACCCCCTAATCCAGGACTCCCTCACTGGCCAAGGCCTGGATATCTGACCTTGATCCGGAAGATATTGGAAATGGCTATCCAGGCCAAAAAGAGGACGGGTCAGATTTTGATAATGACGACCTCAGGGCCATAACGAGGGAAATGCGTCCATTGGCAAGCAAACTGGCTGAAGACACTGACTTCTCATTTTACCAGACGATTTATGATGCCAACAATAAACGGGTGAACGCACCGACTCATGAAGTGCAAAATCTTGTCTCGCCAATCCGTAAGCATACCTACGCCCCTGATGTTGAACCATCAACCCTTATAAGTGATGGAGTTGTCTTCCGCGCCTTAACCGGGATTGATTGGGCAACCATTGACTTCCAGCCATTGGGTGGAGAGGAGGAGGGTGAACCAGCGCAGGATGATCCGCAGCCTTTAGGCCAGCCTGGTGAAGAATCATGGTCCGGAAGCCGGTTTAGCTTCTGCATACTGCCATCCTTGTGACAAACAATTATCCTTTTGGGCTATCAAAGCGCCTTGTAATAGGCTAGTTTAAACAATTGGTCTGATATGCTATCATGCATAGTCACTTTGCACAATACTGTTAATCAGTCATGATTATACTATGTTTTCTTATGATCCTTAGCAGCTTTGTTCAATCCTGTTTCTGCATATAATAAGCTTAAATTGTCCTGGTGGTTTACCGCCGAACGGGTCATAACACCCAACATAAACCAGGGTTGATAACCAAGGTTGTACTTGCAAGAAAATATAAAATACATCATACCTGTGACTTTGAATCACATCACTGGTTTACCAACTTATTATAGTAAGGGTGATAACACAAATCTTGAGTACTGATAACTCTCGGTATGTTTTGCCAGTTTACAATGAAGCCGTACCGGGTTATAATAAACACCAGATTATTCATATATCATACTAGCGACTTGTAGTCAAAGCCAGACCGGGTTGACAAAACACCGGATGAATATAAACCTCATCGAAATGATCATCAAAAAGAAAGATTTGCGAAGAAAAATATGTAGAAAGGCGAGGCTTTTCATGGGCTGCCAGGCCACTGAGTTAAACCATTTTACAAAGCCTTTTAAGATGGACCTCCCATTAACCAATCATCAATTTAACTATGACAAGTTTAGGGTCTTTATAAGATTGACTGTCAAACGTTCGACGGGTCTTACCAGGATTACCTGGACGGAGTGACTTACTGAAAAAGGCAGGATAACCCGGGGTTTTAGGTGAATACACCTGGCTTCCAAGCCTGGCTTTCATAGCCTACTACACGGCTATAGACTCTATGTTCTTGTAGAAGCAAAGAGCCCCCAAGCAATATTTTGAGCTGTGCTCAATGGACGCCTATGTTTGAGTTGTGCTTTGCAACAAACTCTCTTTGGCTCCTTATGATATTGCGTATTAAGCCCCCAAGCTTATGTCTAAGTTGTGCTCTTTTTTTGTAGCTTTATAAGCTGGATCGATGGACAATCAGAACTCTACTTTATAAGTAGAAGCCCCCATGTAACCAAGAAAAAACTTTTAAGAAGAACGACACAGGCCCCGCTTTAGCAAGGATGCCGGTTTATTATATTGATCATAATATATACATTGTCAAGAATATGTAAATAATAGGAGCCTATGGCTCAGGTGTAGTAAGGCCGAAGATGAGCAATATTCCACGGCCGGCGGGTCTCCTCCTCCGACTTGCGTGGGTCTTTGTGCTCTCGAACATCGATAAGGTAGTATGACCCGTTGTTCAGATTCTTGCTGACCACACAGGGCCCTTCCCAAGGTGGGGATAACTTGTGCATATCGATCTGATCCTGGATAAGCCGGAGCACTAAGTCGCCTTCTTGAAAAGCTCTGGATTTAACCCGGCGGCTGTGATAACGCTGCAGGTCCTGCTGATAAATCGCCGAACACGCCGCCACTATGTCCTGTTTTTCATCTAACAGGTCCAATGCATCTTGGCGTGCTTGTTCGTTGTCCGCTTCCGCATAAGCTGCCACCCGATGTGAGTCATGGCGAATGTCACTGGGAAGAAGACATTGAGGCATATATACAAATCAAAACGGATTCAGACATTGGCAGGGTTATAGAAATGACGAACTGGCAGCTTAAGCGAGGGCTCATGTTACCTGGCGGGTTATAATTTCTTTAAAAGGTTAAACCGCCTACAGTGGTGTGGAAGTTACAGATCTGAAAAATTATCCGCTTTACACTTACCATTGTTTCCATGGCCCGCCTGGTTATGCTGCTGCCCTTTGGTGTCGTTGTTCTTCTTTCCCTTCCCCGACTTCTCATCATCGGACTCGGGATCCTTGGTACTATCAGAGTCGGCATACTTAACCAGAGCTTCCATAAGTGTCTCCATGTCATTGCAGTGACGCTTGAGCCGTCCCAACTTCAGCTTCAGAGGCTTAAACCGGCAATTGCCCTCCAATGTTATGACCGCTGAATCGGCATTGATGCTATCCGATGAATTCAAGGTTTCCGAAACCGGACGCACCCAATGGGTTGTTGATTCACCTTCTTCTTGGACACAGGCGGCTAAATCCACAATTGACATGGGCTGCTTGCACGTGTCCTTGAAATTCATTATAAACCTGGCTTTTAACTCGGCCCATGACCCAATGGAGTTAGCTGGCAAACTTTTCAGCCAAGTGCGAGCCGTTCCATCCAACATCATGGTGAAGTACTTAGCACATGCCGCCTCATCCACATCCAGCATCTTCATTGTCATCTCATAGCTTTCGACCCATGACTCGGGGGGTAAGTTAGCAGTGTAATTGGGAACTTTACGTGGACCCTTGAAATCCTTGGGCAGCCGCACATTGCGTAAAGCCGGGGTGAGACACGGCACCCCCCAAGAGTTGAAAGGAGCTCCTGGTTCCACTGAGATTGCTGCACGAACCGGAGTAAGCTGATGGTCCATGTACTGTGCTGCTAACTCGGCTTCTCGACATGCTCTACCGTGGTCCACCACGTCCTGAGCATTTGCGCCACCGTCCATCGGGTTAAGCCTTCGAGGTGCGTCACGATTCCGTGCACTGCTTGACACAGTCGGTTCATCGATATGCCTGTTGTAACTCTGGCTCGGGCGAGGGGTTGAATGAATCATGTCACGACTATATGAATAAGCCTGCTGCTGTACCATGGCCGTTTGAAGGAGATCTCTGGCTCTCCGCGTCTCAACCGCTGCTGGAGATTCGCCTTGCATTGGAATAGCTACCAATCGCGATGCCGCAGCGATCATGTTATCCAAAGGAGTGGAAAAGTCACCCGGTGGTGTTGGCATGTACTGAGGTGGGTCATGGTTCCGTCAAGGCGGGTCCGTCGTCTGCAGCTGATCTGACACTCCTGTCCCCCGTGCTTCAATCCGGTTTACCGCTGCCGGATTACTGGTTCCTGCTCCTGGTGTGTTAAAGAGGTTCATTGCTTCCTAAACCGGTGGTAGACGGGACCGATGCCTCCTCCTCAACACGTCGTTTGAAGCATTCTGATCTAGCATGAGACAGTAATTTTCTGCCTGGATTCGCTGTGCCTGAGCATCCAAAGCGGCTCGCTCCTCAGCCATCCTGGTTTCCTCAGCCGCTAGGTCCTCCTTGGCCCCAGCTATCTGATCTTGCAGTTTCGTGACCTCCACGTTATGCTGATCTTGATCATCCAGGGTAACCTCCATGGTCAACAATATTGTCCAGGCGTCCAATAAGCCGGACAGGACTTGAGCCGGCTGGCGCGCGGGGCCTCCTGCCCCGGCTACCGATCCAGAAATCATCGTCGTTGCAGATGATGAGTGATGCGTGGGCTGCGTACCGGCCATGAAGATCGCAACCCAGTTTGGCGGTTCAAGGGGGTCCGGAATACTGTCGCCATCGGAACAGCCCCCAAACCGGCCATCTTGCAGTTGGTATAGTGACTTGGTCTCACCGGTGGATTATTCGCCATCTGAATAGATGACCGTCTCACCGACGGATACCGGTTCAGACTTCGCACTATTGATGAATCCTACGAATGCACGCTTCATGGCGGGCTGAACCCAGGCGGGGCTTGCACGCTGAGCCGTCTCGATGAGGTCGGTGCAGATGTCTGGCTTAGGGCCCGGTTCGCCGATCTTGCCAATGAAGACATGAATTCCTCCGAAGGGGACCCGGTACCCGTACTTAATTGAGCTGGCATCGGGGCCCCAGCCTGCATCGTCGATGTAGAGCTTGCCGCGATGACTCTTGGTCATCTGGCCCACTGCGTATGCCTTGAGTCCTTCGAAGTTGCCCTTTGAGAACTCGAAACCATCGTGCGATAGCCCCACGGTGGGCGCCAACTGTCATGGAATTATCACGTCAGATGTCATAGTGTGAGGACTTAGTCGTGGAGCCATCGCGATGAGGTTAGCTTAAAGTGGTTAAACCGGACAAAGGACACGGGGAGTTATATTGGTTCGGCCCCTTGCGGTGAAGGTAAAAGCCTACGATCCAGTTGTGGTGGAATTGATGGGGTCTCAATGATCAGGGAGCGAATCCGCTTTGCTTGGCTTTCGAGTTGTTGTTTCTTGTCCTTGAACCGCTACCCGGTCGTCCCTTTATATACACAGGTTGATGCCCAGCGATTTATAGAATCCCGACACCGGCTCATACACGTGTCCGGCTCGGTTTCTACCCTTTCCTATGTTACAACACAAGTTACATAGTACATGGCGGTTTATGTCTACGGGCCCTAATCCGCCTTTGGGCGCAGGGCCTCTAAGTCTCTTCAGTAAAGCGCCACACTCCTTGTCTTCATGGGCTTCAATATGGATAACTCATTACAGGTATAACCCGGCCCCACCTGGGTGGTTTATACTCAGTAGTTATATCCTCAACAAGATGCATTTTATGTGGGGCCATTGAAAACACCGAGCATATATTCTTTCACTGCTCTTTGGCCAAATTTCTTTGGAGCTGCATTCGACATTGGCTTAACGTTAATTGGAACCCCTCGTCCTTTGAGGACTTGCAGCGCTATGTTAATGCTTTATCCGGACGGTCTAAGAGGGTGTTCTGGGTTGGTTGGGCAGCGATCTGTTGGTCGCTGTGGACTACTAGGAACAAGTTTACTATTGAGCATATCTTTCCGGCTAACCCTGTGAGCTACTTATTTAAAGCTAATTTCTTCTTGCAACAGTGGAGATTATTGACTAAGGAGGTGGACCTCGAGGCTTTTGACGATATGTTATCTAAGATGCGGTCTACGGCTTCATCCCTGCTGCGGCGATTCAGGATGATGGCTTAGTCTCCTGCCCTTTTGGTTTTGGTGTTGGCCTGCGTGCCATGATTGGTTGGGTTGCCATGTATTCGTACTTGTTAGTTGTTGCTATGTTACTGTGCTGATCTAGTGATTGCGGTGTGACTCTTCCTAGTGGCTTTATTTATAAAGTCGGGCGTATGGCTTTCCTCTAAAAAAACCGAACCAAAACGGTGAATCTAAAAAGAATGAAAATGGAGTACCTCCCGCCAGCGGGGGCCGAGATCCTCCACACCTCCATGGCCCAGTGGCCATCGGAGATGGGGCGGACCGGTGGCAGCATCGATGGGGGGAGAAGTTCCTGTTCGAATTTGGGAACTAGGCTCAGGCAAGGTTTCTTTGTTTGTTGGGGCCCTTCTTCTAGCTGTTTCCGTTCAAGGTCTCAAACATGGTTTATCTCTCGTGAGATGTGTTTAATCTTGGGTTGCAGACATGCACGTGTGTAAAAACATAGCTTGTTTCTACTGCTGCTAAAAAAAGAGGGTGGTGATTAGTTATTGTTTTTCTCATGACCATCATTTTGTCATGAGCATGTTGTCATCATGGCTTGTAGGGCTTGCTGCATTCATGTATGTCGGTAGTGCCATAGCTATCTCGGGTGTGATGCGCTAGAGGGCGTCAAAGATTTGATCAATCATAAGAGATATATTGTACAATTCAATTAATCATCAATACCCAAGATCATAATCAAGTTTATTATTCATCCGATCAAGAAAATAGGGTACATGACACTTATCTACTACCACAAACCCTCAGCCTCGAAGGCGGGCTTCCCCCAGATCATCATGGGGGCAGCAAGGGTTGATGAAGAGGTTGAAGATAAAGGTTCTCCCCTTTCGCATAGGGCCAGATCAGGGCTAAATACAAAAAATCACATCAGAGCAGGGAGTGGCAACAACGTGAAAAATCTGTAATAATTTGAGGTAGGATTTCGGGGGTATATATAACTAAATTGGGCACCGGAGGTGGCCTGGGATCCCCACGGGCCGTACCACCCCTCCCCCTAGGCGCCCTTGTAATATGGAGGTCTGGAGGGGTGTCGGTGTCAAAACCGGCGGATCTCGGGTAGGGGGTCCCGAACTGTGCGTCTAGGCGGATGGTAATAGGAGACAAGGGACACGATGTTTTTACCCAGGTTCGGGCCCTCTTGATGGAGGTAAAACCCTACTCCTTCTTGATTAATATTGATGATATGGGTAGTACAAGAGTTGATCTACCACGAGATCAGAGAGGCTAAACCCTAGAAGCTAGCCTATGGTATGATTGTTGTTCGTCCTACGGACTAAAACTCTCCGGTTTATATAGACACCGGAGAGGGCTAGGGTTACACAGAGTCGGTTACAATGGGAGGAGATCTTCATATCATATCACCAAGCTTGCCTTCCACACCAAGGAAATTCCTATCCGGGCACGGCATGAAGTCTTCAATCTTGTATCTTCATAGTCCGGGAGTCCGGCCAAAGGTCATAGTTCGGCCATCCGGACACCCCCTAATCCAGGACTCCCTCAGTAGCCCCTGAACCAGGCTTCAATGATGACGAGTCTGGCGTGCAAATTTGTCTTCAGCATTGCAAGGCGGGTTCCTCCTCTGAATACTTCATAAAAGATGTTCGAACACAAGGATAGTGTCTGGCTCTGTAAAATAAGTTCCACATACCACCGTATAGAGAATAATATCTGCACAGATCTAATCTGCTGACGTATTCCGTAGCGTGACGTCATGCCACAGCCAAGCCTTCATTCGAATCATTTTACTGTCCCACCTCAGTGCGTTCAGCGAGGCGGTTTCCTTGACACGTCTTGTCAAAGCAGAGATCGTGTCCCCTTATTCCGGGATTCTCATCAATACGGACGTGGGTAACCCAACTGTGCCATTGGTATGGCTTCATAATTGAAAGTGAGTCCCAAACGGTCACGGGGAGGGCTCTTGGTATTCAACCCCTTTATAAAGGGACCAAGGCTCGACTACTTTCTTTCAGTACAATCAAATCCGCCTCTTGCCTCGAGTTCCATCAGCCAAAGCTTCAGATTCAGGCGCTTCGGACCTTCAATGATGTCCGGCTCCGACCTCCAAGGCCGGTGGATGCCTTCTCTGTTACGGAAGAATACGTGCGAAAGATGAGAGATGCCAGGTATCTGATCAGCGAAATCTCGCATAGGCTGCCTGCTCAAGGGCAGGCTATTCCCACTCCCCAGCCCGGTGAGAGTGTGGTGTTCATATCTCACTTCCTTCGGGGGCGAGGCTTCCCGATGGATCCCTTCGTGAGGGGGCTCTTGTTTTATTACGGGCTGGAATTTCACGACTTAGATCCGGAATCCATCCTCCAAATCTCATCTTTCATCGTCGTGTGCGAGGCCTTCCTCCATATTACTCCTCACTTCGGGCTGTGGCTTAAAACCTTCAAGGTAGAACCGAAGATGATCGAGTGGAAGCACGCAGAGTGCGGCGGGGCCATTATAAGCAAGATTGCCGATGCTCCATGGCCCGAGGGCTCTTTTCAAGAGGAGTTCGGCTTATGGCAACGAGAGTGGTTCTACATCACAGCTCCCATGGGCACCACATGGGTGGCGCCACCGGCTTTTCGCTTGGGTCCCCCACTGCGGCTAGCATCATGGATCAATAAAGGTCTTAACTGGGGGCCGCCCAAGGACATGCCCTTGCTACAGGGCCGCGTTCGAGATCTCCTAGAGAGAGATATCAATTTGGCCGTAGTGGCGCAGGTTATGTTGATTCGCCGCATACTGCCCTGCAAACATCGCCCCCTCCGCCTGTGGGAATTTAATCCGGAAGGGCCACGAGCTCTCCAACACTTTATGGGCACGACGCCCGTGGAGATGTACAAATTGTTCTTCGGATCACAAGCAAGGTGTCCGGACTCGTCTGAGGACGCGGGTCTGAGCTGCAATCTCCCGGATACTCAAGTAAGTAGCCCCGTGCCCGGACACGCCATCCGCACATTTATCATAAAATTGACTTTAAAAGAGCTATCCTTTAAACAGGAGTCGATAGCGGAAGCAAAGCTTATCAGGTGTCCGTCCCCTCTCCCGGAGACCACGCCGGATCCCGTGTTGACCAGAATGCGGGAGATTGCACCTTTTGAAGAAGGTGAAGAGGGGAACAAAGAAGTTACCGCCTCCGTAAAGGAGGCTGTCAGGAAGGGAGGAGTTGAGAACTCCTCTATCCAGGGAAAGAAGAGGAACGCCTCTGAAGACCCGGAGGCGATCGCCTCAAAGCGGGGGAAGAGATCTTCGTCAGAGGGTCCGGCGCCGAAGAGTGCTCCGGCCGCATTGCGCCCCCAAGGGGATCAGCTCTCCAACGAGCTGTAAGTAAAGAGGGGGGTTTTAAAATGAGTGATATCCCTATTTTATTTCTGAGGAATATAACCAAAATTTTACCTTGCAGTTCGGATCTCAACCCTTCTCAGCAAAGCTCATCTTCAGGGGATCTCCTTCCGGAGATGATGGAGAGCAAAACGCCTCCCCTAGCTATACCGTCTTGCGAGGCTGGCGACCCCGAGGTGTCATCTCGGAGGGTTTCTCCAAATCCGAACCTTGAAAAAGGTCGTCGGACTAGTCTGGCACCTTTTGGTGCACGGTCGGAGGGGCTGAAGGATCTGCTCGGGCGAGCGTCTATCTCAGAGTAACACCGTGTGTTGATGAACATGGTGATTAGAAGGATTTCATCCGCGGAAAGCGGATTGTACGAGGCCGCCAGGAGTTTACTGACAGGTTTTGAGGTACGCGAAAAGATGTACCTTTTGACAGAGACGCATATATGAAATGCGCCCTGTATAAATAGTAGCCCCTGAGACTCTGTGTGTTGTCAAAAATGATGGCGCACAGAGGATCATAATCCCAGGTATAATATGTCGCCTTTCCTATGTAGGTGGCGAGGTGTTCCGTGGCTAGCCGGACTGATGAATTTGTCGAGCTAAAGCGGCAACTTAACGTAGCAGATGCCGACATCGTGCTTGTAAATGAGCAGCTAGACGAGGCACAAGGTGTGTAATGTCTCCAAAGACATCTGATAAGAGGAGCTTGATGCTCGTGCCTTATAACATATGTGCTTAATGCAGATGGTGCCGCTGCCGTGGAGAACCTTCGGGCGGAACTTGCCCGAGCCAAGGAGCAAGCGAGGAAAAGCGATGTGGCTGCCGTTAAAGCGGCTGAAGAGCTAAAAGCCGAACAGGCTGCTCACTGCCAGAGCAAGAAAGAAATGGCCGAGATGGCTGTAAAATTGAAGGATGATGCCGACCGTTGTAAGCTTCATGAAAAAGAAGATAGGGTGGCATAGAAGGACCTAGAAAAGGTCACTGTCGAGGCCAAGGACACTTGCTCTACAATGAGAGCTATGAAGGAGGAGCTACGTCAGGATGGAGATATCGCGGCTGGAAAGCCCTATATGCTGTAGATGAAGTTTGGGGATCCTAAGTATGCTCCGTTGGACCGGAAGTGGAGTGCGGCGAACAATTATCTGGATTTGGCGGCGAGTGCCGCGGACGCGACCGAACACTTCTGGGGTCTGGATGACCATAAATTGGAAGAACTATTTTGGTCGCAGTTCCATAATCCAGAGCGCCCACTTTCGGTGTCCGACCGCTTGGCCGCTTGGACGGAGCTGAACAGGTTGTTCGTTCTCGCTATGAGGTATGTCGCAAGTCGTCTGTGGCCGGAAGAGCCAGAGCCAAAGAGTTATTTTAGCTTGGTGCAGCAGTTCCTTGGTTCGGTGCCACATGTTGATGCAATGAAGAGGTCAGCGTGCATAGAGGGTGCACAGATGGCTCTTGCCCGTGTCAAGACATACTGGGCGGATATGAAGGCCAGTGTTGTTGCATCCCGGGATTCGGACGAAAGCCGAGTACCTTCCAAGCACTACTTTGAGGAAGTTCTTCAGGGCACTCATTTAATAGAGACACAGTGCTCGAAGGATGTTGTGTTCGAATAACATGTGCTATTGTAAAACAATATTTTGATGGGATGTAAAAGCTTTTTAAACTTGTGCTTTCAAGAATTAGAATGCCTCTTGTGCGGCCGTTAATGTATATGTGTATATAACCTGAAAGATGGCAGTCGTTGGCTTCAGCCCCCACGCATATAATGCGGGGGTGTTCGCAGAAGGCGCCTTTTCACACTTGATCCAACGTCTTGGTCCTATAAAGGAGGTGATAGCGCAGCGAACTAGGCAACCGGACTATAATGCTTTATCATTTTCACTTAGCCATAGGAGTTTGACAGTGGGGCTACTGAATAGCCCCTAGGGGCACCGTGCTCGCCCGAATTCGGGGCACGTGTGTGCCTGACCGGGAAACGGCCCTTCGTTAATGCGAAGGAATCCTAAAGATTTCGGCTAGTCATCGAGTGGTTGACCAGTCTCTCGCTATATCACGACAGTCAGTTTTCGGCTTTCTCTACTGAGGTGCTCGCCTGGCCGAACCGGGGCAGAATCGCAGTAGTTCTCCTGGTGCCGCCTTAGCGGATAGAGCGGAACGTAAGGCAGCAAAACATAGGAGCCGGACAAACCCAACATTTAACCAAAGACATGATTCGGAGCTGATGCATATAAGGCCAAACTCGCGACGCCGAACACTCCCTAAGGTATTTGGTCTTTATGAAGACGGGCCAAACAAAAGCCCTTGGTAAAAAAAGCCCCTAGTGTCCAGGTACGTGCAAAATTCTTGCGTGGCCACATGCCAAGACGCCAGCCTCCTCCTCGGTTATAGCAAGAACCGGGGGATGTTATCAACAAGAGACAGTAAAAAAGGTTTACGCAGGGTCTTAATCTAAAAAGAATCCTTGAAACGGGTCCCTGCTGCACGTCTGCGCCTGTGTCTCCATTGTGTCGTATCTTGGACGAGTGTAGCACGGTGTTCGTCTGCAAAAGGGAGGAACTTAGTGGAAAACAATCGTGCGAGAAATCGATGTTAAAATAAACAAAGTATAATACATAAAATGGGGAGAATTGAGCTTTATTGTCTCCTGGTGTAAACGCGCGGAGCCCCTTGGACAGGGTTATGTGGCTATCAAGCCTCTGTATGTTTGCGCCAAACTCATCGAGCCATGTCCGGGGTCTTTAACGACCTGTTTAGGTCCTATAACTAGTAAAGCTGGATCAGTGCGCGGCTGTCAAGGCAGCCGCACCATCGTCCGCGCTCAGGTGACACTTGATGTTTCCCATTAATGAGATGATGCCTCGTGGACCGAGCATTTTGAGTGTAAGGGATGCATAATGCGGTATTGTGTTAAAGCGGGCGAAAGCTTCGCGTCCCAGTAGTGCTTCATAGCGACTTATGAATGGGGCGATGTGGAAGGTTAGCTTTTCGCTTCGGAAGTTGTCGGGGGAACCGAACATAACTTCTAACAACAGGGAACCCGTGCAATGGGTATCTGGGCCTGGCGTGACCCCTTGAAAGGGAGTGTTGCCATGGCGAATTATCTGCCGCCGTCCATTAGGACTTGTGTAAAGTGGAGTCCGTTAATTATCGGATCTAAGACCAAGGCAGTACAGCCTGCGTTCCGGATACCTCTAGAGTAATCCTGATGGTCGAAGGTGATTGGTTCTAACAACCAGTGGCGGGATTCCTCTGGGACAGGCCGTATGGCGTGTATCTCCATAGGCGCCACTCTTCTTTTCCCTTTTGTCACATCAAGTGAATTTACTATTTTGACCTCTTGTGGGAACTTCTTTTGTTCTCCGGTGTTCTGCTTGTGGGGTTTGTCATCGCCCTCGATTGGTATGTCGAGCCCCTTGTGTTCGACGTTGAGTTTGCCGGATTGCTTGAAGACCCAACAATCTCGGTGGGTGTGCTTTGCAGGCCTCCCGGGAGTACTGTGGATTTGGCATATTTTGTCCAAGATTTTGTTGAGGTTAGATAGCTCGTCCCTATTATCCTTGGGGGCGGCTTTTTCTGATTCTGCCGAGAGCTTTTGAATCCGGCGTTGACTGTCGTGCTCTTCGGGCTGTTATCTTTGATCCGACGCCGTTCCTTATTATGGTGCGGTTTCCCGCTTCCATCTCTGACTTCAAATGTACTTGGGTCGCTGGTGCTGCTTCTTGCCAACCAGCTATCCTCTCCTGTGCAAAAGCACGTCATGAGGCTTGTTAATGCGGCCATTGTTCTTGGCTTTTCTTGGCCGAGGTGTCTAGCGAGCCATTCGTCTCGAATGCTATGCTTGAAAGCTGCTAGGGCTTCGGCGTCCGGAAAGTCGACTATTTGATTCTCTTTAGTAAGATATCTGTTCCAGAGTATCCGGGCTGACTCTCCGGGTTGTTGAGTTATATGACTTAGATCGTCTGCATCCGGAGGTCGGACATAGGTCCCTTGGAAATTTGCCCGAAAAGCATCCTCGAGTTCCTCTCAACTTCCAATGGTGTTTTCGGGAAGGCTTTTAAGCCAGTGCCGGGCTGGCCCTTTGAGCTTGAGGGGTAGGTATTTAATGGCGTGGAGGTCATCTCCTCTAGCCATGTGTATGTGGAGGATATAATCCTCAATCCAGACTCCAGAGTCTGTTGTTCCATCGTATGCCTCTATGTTTACGGGCTTGAATCCCGCTGGAAATTCATGATCCAGCACCTCATCGGTTAAACATAGGGGATGCGCGGCGCTCCTGTATTTCGGTCTGTCGCGATGTTCGGATATTTGTTGTGTTGCATTGCTTAATAGAGCTTGCTTTCTTGGCCCATAGATAGATCTAGGTGGGCCATCTTTTTTATTTGAATCCTTGTGCGGATCGCGGGCCGGATTGAATGCGGCGCCCTTTTCCGCTTGATGTTGGCCATGGGGTCGTCTATTCGACCTGGTGGCTTCCTTGTTTTTGACCGTGGGGGATCTATGGCCTCCTCATAAAATTCTGGTAGTAATCTTCGCTTCGGATAGCTCTTTGTCTGGTGACTGTCGCCGTACTTGTGTGCGGTGTTGAGTACTCTGTCCCATCTGATTCTGAGAGCTTCTTCTGCTGTTCTGAGCTTCCGCTTCTGCCTTTTCAGGCTACGTGTCGTGGCGACGAGCCTTTGGTGGAGGTTATTCTTCTCTAGTAATTTGCCTGGCGTGAGGTTGTCCGTACTATTATCTTCGCCAGGGACGGGATGCTTGGTTTGTTCATCCAAGTTGCCCTGTTCGGACGGTTGCTCGATGGTATGTTCGTCGTCCGCCGGTTCATCCTGCTTTATGGCTAGATTTCTGTCGAGGTGGGGTTAGGCGCGGCGTTTCCGCCGCCGCTTTGATTGCTTTTCGAGGGAATGATCCCTCATTGCGCCTTTTTGATCCTCGTCTTTGTTTCTTTTAGGTGTGTCCACCATGTATACATCGTGAGGTGAGGTGGTTGTCCAGTGCCCTATAGGCGCTGGTTCTTGGTCGTCTCCTTCGTCGGCGTCCATACCATCGATGTCTTCGGAGTCGAAGTCGAGCATGTTGTTTAAATCATCGACAGTGGCTACGAAGTGGGTGGTGGGTGGGTTTAGAATTTCTTCGTCGTCCGTATCCCAACCTTGCTGGCCATAGCCCGGCCAGGGCTCTCCTAATAAAGAGAGAGACTTTAATGAATTCAGGATGTCGCCAAAGGGAGAGTGCTGAAAGATGTCCGCGGCGGTGAACTCCATGATTGGAGCCCCATTTGGTTCGATCGGAAGGGGTGCGGAAGATTTGGAATTCGGAAAAGAGTCCGGCACCTTGGAGTCACAAGCTTCATAAAGGACAAGGCTGGTATTTGGCTCGATCGCCGTGGAGATTGCAGCCCCCGAGGCGGCGTCCAACCGTCCGTCCCTGATTGGCGCGGTCGGCTCCGAGCTAAGGGTCGGAGCGGACACCTGAGCGGCGCTCTGGGCATTGTCCGGCGGCAGAGCTAGATCATGCCCATCGTGACAGTGCGGCGCGCTCGGCTGTGGCTCGAATCCGTCGAAGATCAAGTCCCCGCGGATATCAGCCGTGTAGTTCAAATTTCCAAATCTGACCTGATGGCTAGGGGCGTAGCTTTCGATCTGCTCCAGTTGGCCAAGCGAATTGGCCCGCAGTGCAAAGCCGCCGAACACGAAGATCTGTCCGGGGAGAAAAGTCTCACCCTGGACCACGTCGTGGTTGATGATCAAAGAAGCCATCGGGCCTAACGGCGATGACACAGAGGAACTCTCAATGAAAGCACCAATGTCGGTGTCAAAACCGGTGGATCTCGGGTAAGGGGTCCCGAACTGTGCGTCTAGGCGGATGGTAACAGGAGACAAGGGACACGATGTTTTTACCCAGGTTCGGGCCCTCTCGATGGAGGTAAAACCCTACTCATGCTTGATTAATATTGATGATATGGGTAGTACAAGAGTTGATCTACCACGAGATCAGAGAGGCTAAACCCTAGAAGCTAGCCTATGGTATGATTGTTGTTCGTCCTATGGACTAAAACTCTCCGGTTTATATAGACACCAGAGAGGGCTAGGGTTACACAGAGTCGGTTACAATGGGAGGAGATCTTCATATCGTATCGCCAAGCTTGGCTTCCACGCCAAGGAAAGTCCTATCCGGACACAGGATGAAGTCTTCAATCTTGTATCTTCATAGTCCGGGAGTCCGGCCAAAGGTCATAGTCCGCCCATCCGGACACCCCCTAATCCAGGACTCCCTCAAGGGGTATGGGGTCTAGTCACTGACGAGGCCACCAGATGTTGTGCCTTAGTCCATTGATTTTCTTTCAGTGAGAAAACACCTCTTGTTTTTCTTTCATTTTTTAAACATTTTATATGACGATTTTTTGAAATTCCAAAAATACTATAAAATAGGAATTGACTCTGGGAACTGAATTAATAGGTTATTCCAATAAATTTGGCTAAATGTTTTCAATCTATGTATATATGATAAGATAAGCATGAAACATAAAAGATTATATACATGTTTGGGAAGTATCACTTCTCGGGTCACAACGAGGAGTATGTCAGGCGCCGTGATGAAACCGGCACCTCCAAAACTAGTTTTGGGCACCAACACTTCCACAGCAGAGCAGACGCCAAGACCACCCACTCCTACACCCCTCGCTACCCGACGACCAAGAAGCATGGCCACCACCGCCACTGGAGGCCCGCCGGAGAGCCAACTTAAAAGCCCACCACCCGTGGTCGCCGCCTTGACATCCATCTCCGAACCTCTCCCTGATGCCATGATACGCATACTCCACTGGTCCGAGGGGAAGCCAACACATCCCGACCTACCCACAAGGTCCCATCACAAGGCATGGCCGAAGGGGGCCAATAGCCAGGTAGCACCGTCGTCGCGGCTGGACAACGAACAAAACCTGGGCCACGTGTGAGGCGAGCCCATCCCGGCGAGGCGGAGTGCCCCGCCCTGCACCCAAGCTTGCGCCGAGAGTAACGATTAGTCGAAGAATACAATGCATTGATGGATGTTGCGGGTCAGACACCTCCAGGTAGCACATCCGGAGGGAGCAGCAGCCAACGCCTCGTCATATATGGCTTTTCCATCTTAACGGGGAGATTCCCAAGGACCGGTAGCTCTGGCCACCTAGCGGCCTCGACCACATCGACCATGGCCACGGTCGGACATCTCACACGAACCACCATCACCACCATAACTCGCAAAGGGCCACTGCCTCGCCATCTTCATGAGATTGGCATACTCATGGAAAAAGGCCGCAGCGGCAGGAAGCAGCCACCGTGCCCATCACTAGCACAGTGCCCCAGACCAACAGTACCACACCGTACTAATGCCCCCACGCGAGGACGCGAAGCGCCCGCCGCCGTCGACACCGAGCATGCTTTTCCAGGCCGCGCCCTCTAATGATGATGAGAGAGGAAAGAGGGGGAGGAGGGAGCTTGCAGCAGCGGGAAAGGGTCGTCCCTGTCGTCTACAAAAGCAACGCGGGAGGATAATTGGAGAGAAGGATATGTTCCCATACAACAACATATATAATATGCCGAATTTTTATTTATGAAGTATCTTATATATGCAACCTTCATAGCAGCTTTGCCATATAATTAAGCATAGATGTGATGTGTATTGTAAATCCACAAGGGTCGTCTTCGGTTATACTCCCTGAACTTCATATTACATCACGACAAGTTTTGGTTCCACTTTGTTACTAAAAAATTGTTTATAATATCCAACACTTTGTCACAAAGGTACATGAGTTATCTTTGATATACGAAAAAATATTCTTACGTGTGGAGATGCTAATTAAGGTTGGTGCCGATGTTGGGGAACATAGTAATTTCAAAAAAAAATCCTACGCACACGCAAGATCATGGTGATGCATAGCTACGAGAGGGGGAGTGTATCTTCATACCCTTGAATATCGCTAAGTGGAAGTGTTTATCAACGCGGTTGATGTAGTCGTACGTCTTCATGATCCGACCGATCCAAGTACCGAACGCACGGCACCTCCGAGTTCTGCACACGTTCAGCTCGATGACGTCCTCGCCTTCTCGATCCAGCAAGACGGGCGAAGTAGTAGATGAATTCCGGCAGCACGACGGCATGGTGAAGGTGTTGGTGAAGAACAATCTCCGCAGGGCTTCGCCTAAGCACTACGGAAACTATGACGGAGGATAAACTAGAGGGGATGGGGTTACCGGCACACGGCTTGGTGTTTCTTGATGTGTCTTTGGTGCTAGCCCTGCCCCTCTATTTATATGTTGAGCCCTGGGGTCGAAACTTGGAGTAAAAGCCTCCTCAAAGTCGGTTTTGCCCAAAAGGAAAGAGTCCTACACGGACTCCAGGGCTAGACGCCAGGGTTCCTGGCGTCTAGCCTCTGGTCTCTGCAAAACTTCCTTTTGCACTTTCCAAAAGCCTCGTGGGCTTTCCCCTTTGGCCCAAATAACGTGTTCTGGTACCCAAACATTTCGGGAAACATCCGGAACCCCTTCCGGTGAATTCCGGAACCCTTCCGGAGATCAAACACTATTATCCCATATATTAAACTTTATCTCCGGACCATTCCGGAGTTCCTCGTCATGTCCATAATCTCATCCGAAACTCCGAACAACATTGGCTCACCAACATACATAACTCATATAATACTATATCGTCAACGAAACGTTAAGCGTGCGGACCCTACGGGTTCGAGAACTATATAGACATGACCAAGACACGTCTCTGGTCAATAACCAATAGCGGGACCTGGATTCCCATATTGGCTCCCACATATTCTACGAAGATCTTTATCGGTCAAACCGCATAACAACATATGTTGTTCCTTTTGTCATTGGTATGTTACTTTCCCGAGATTCGATCGTCGGTATCTCAACACATAGTTCAATCTCGTTACCAGCAAGTCTCTTTACTCGTTCCATAATACATCATCCTGCAACTAACTCATTAGTTGCAATGCTTTAAGTGATGTGCATTACTGAGTGGGCCCAGAGATACCTCTCCGACAATCGGAGTGACAAATCCTAATCTCGAAATACGCCAACCCAACAAGTACCTTCGGAGACACCTGTAGAGCACCTTTATAATCACCCAGTTACGTTGTGACGTTTGGTAGCACACAAAGTGTTCCTCCGGTAAACGGGAGTTGCATAATCTCATAGTCATAGGAACATGTATAAGTCATGAAGAAAGCAATAGTAACATACTAAACGATCGAGTGCTAAGCTAACGGAATGGGTCAACTCAATCACATCATTCTTCTAATGATGTGATCCTGTTAATCAAATGACAACACATGTCTATGGCTAGGAAACATGACCATCTTTGATCAACGAGCTAGTCAAGTAGAGGCATACTAGTGACACTCTGTTTGTCTATGTATTCACACAAGTATTATGTTTCCGGCTAATACAATTCTAGCATGAATAATAAACATTTATCATGATATAAGGAAATAAATAATAACTTTATTATTGCCTCAAGGGCATATTTCCTTCAGTCTCCCACTTGCACTAGAGTCAATAATCTAGTTCACATCGCCATGTGATTTAACACCAATATTCACATCTGTATGTGATTAATACCCATAGTTCACATCGTCATGTGATCAACACCCAAAGGGTTTACTAGAGTCAATAATCTAGTTCACATCGCTATGTGATTAACACCCAAAGAGTACTAAGGTATGATCATGTTTTTCTTGTGAGAGAAGTTTAGTCAACGGGTCTGTCACATTCAGAGCCGTATGTATTTTGCAAATATTCTATGTCTACAATGCTTTGCATGGAGCTACTCTAGCTAATTGCTCCCACTTTCAATATGTATCCAGATTAAGACTTAGAGTCATCTGGATCAGTGCCAAAACTTGTATCGACGTAACCCTTTACGACGAACCTTTTGTCACCTCCATAATCGAGAAACATATCCTTATTCCACTAAGGATAATTTTGACCAATGTCCATTGATCTACTCCTAGATCACTATTGTACTCCCTTGCCAAACCAAGGCAGAGTATACAATAGGTCTGGTCCATAACATCGCATACTTTTATAGAACGTATGACTGATGCATAGGGAATGACTTTCATTCTCTTTCTATTTTCTGTCGTGGTCGGGATTTGAGTCTTACTCAATTTCATACCTTTGCAACACAGGCAAGAACTCTTTCTTTGACTGTTCCATTTTGAACTACTTCAAAATCTTGTCAAGGTATGTAGTCATTGAAAATCTTATCAAGCGTCTTGATCTATCTCAATAGATCTTGATGCTCAATATGTAAGTAGCTTTACTGAGGTCTTCCTTTTAAAGAACTCCTTTAAAACTCTTATTTATGCTTTCCAGAAAAATTCTACATCATTTCTGATCAACAATATGTCACTCACATATACTTATCAGAAAGGCTGTAGTGATCCCACTCACTTTATTGTAAATACAGGCTTCACTGCAAGTCCGTATAAAACTATATGTTTTGATCAACTTATCAAAGCGTATATTCCAACTCTGAGATGCTTGCACCAGTCCATAGATGGATTGCTGGAGCTTGCACATTTTGTTAGCACCTTTAGGATTGACAAAACCTTCTGGTTGCATCATATACAACTCTTCTTCAAGAAAACCATTACGGAATGCAGTTTTGACATCCATTTGCCAGATTTCATAAAATTTGGCAATTGCTAACATGATTCAGACCAACTTAAGTATCGCTACAGTTGAGAAAATCTCATTGTAGTCAACACCTTGAACTTGTCGAAAACCTTTTTGCGACAAGTCAAGCTTTGTAGATAGTAACACTACTATCAACGTCCGTCTTCCTCTTGAAGATCCATTTATTTTCTATGGCTTGCCGATCATCGGGCAAGTCCACCAAAGTCCACACTTTGTTCTCATACATGGATCCTATCTCAGATTTCATGGCCTCCAGCCATTTCACGGAATCTGGGCTCATCATCGCTTCCTCATAGTTCATAGGTTTATCATGGTCTAGTAACATGACTTTCAGAACATGATTATCGTACCACTCTAGTGCGGACCATACTCTACAAGACCTACGAGGTTCTGTAGTAACTTGATCTGAAGTTTCATGATCATCATCATTAGCTTCCTCACTAATTGGTGTAGGAATCACTGGAACTGATTTCAGTGACAAACTATTTTCCAATTCGGGAGAAGTTACAGTTACCTCATCAAGTTCTACTTTCCTCCCACTCACTTCTTTCGAGAGAAACTCCTTCTCTAGAAAGGATCCATTTTTAGCAACGAATATCTTTCCTTCGGATTTGTGATAGAAGGTGTACCCAACAGTTTCCTTTGGGTATTCTATGAAGACGCACTTCTCTGATCTGGGTTTGAGCTTATCAGGATGAAACTTTTTCACATAAGCATCGCAACCCCAAACTTTAAGAAACGACAACTTGGGTTTCTTGCTAAACCACAGTTCATATGGTGTCGTCTCAACGGATTTAGATGGTGCCCTTTTAATGTGAATGCAGCTGTCTCTAATGCATAACCCCAAAACAATAGTGGTAAATCAGTAAGAGACATCATAGATCGCACCATATCCAATAAAGTGCGGTTACGATGTTCGGACACACCATAAAGTTGTGGTGTTCCAGGTGGCGTGAGCTATGAAACTATTCCACATTGTTTTAATTGAAGACGAAACTCGTAACTCAAATATTCATCTCCGCAATCAGATCGCAGAAACTTTATTTTCTTGTTACGATGATTTTTCCACTTCACTCTAAAATTCTTTGAACCTTTCAACTATTTCAGGCTTATGTTTCATCAAGTAGATATACCCATATCTGCTCAAATCATCTTGTGAAGGTCAGAAAATAGCTATACTTGCCACGAGCATCAACACTCATTGGATCACATACATCGGTATGTATTATTTCCAATAAGTCAGTAGCTTGTTCCATTGTTCCGGAGAATGGAGTTTTAGTCATCTTGCCCAAAAGGCACGGTTCGCAAGCATAAAATGATTCATAACCAAGTGATTCCGAAAATCCATCTTTATGGAGTTTCCTCATGCGCTTTACACCGATATGACCCAAACGGCAGTGCCACAAATAAGTTGCACTATCATTATTAACTTTGCATCTTTTGGCATCAATATTATGAACATGTGTATCACTACGATCGAGATCCAATTAACTATTTTCATTGGGTGTATGACCATCGAAGGTCTTATTCATGTAAACAGAATAATAATTATTCTTTAACTTCAAATGAATAATCGTATCGCAATAAACATGATCAAATCATATTCATGCTCAACGCAAACGCTAAATAACATTTATTTAGGTTTAACACTAATCTCGAAAATATAGGGAGTGTGTGATGATGATCATATCAATCTTGGAACTATTTCCAACACTCATCGTCACTTCCCCTCAACTAGTCTCTGTTTATTATGTAACTCCTGTTTTGAGTTACTAATCTTAGCAACCAAACAAGTATCAAATACTTAGGGTCTACTATAAACACTAGTAAGGCACACATCAAACTCATGTATATCAACTATACCCTTGTTCACTTTGCCATCCTTCTTATCCACCAAATATTCCGGGCATTTCCGCTTCCAATGACCATTTCTTTTGCAGTAGAAGCACTTAGTTTCAGGCTTTGGTCCAGCTTTGGGCTTCTTCACGGGAGTGACAACTTGCTTGCCATTCTACTTGAAGTTTCCCTTTCTTTCCCTTTGCCCTTTTCTTGAAACTAGTGATCTTGTCAATCATCAACACTTCATGTTCTTTCTTGATTTCTACCATTGTCGATTTCAGCATGACGAAGAGCTCGGGAATCGTTTTCGACATCCCTCACATACTATAGTTCATCATGAAGTTCTACAAACTTGGTGATGGTGACTAGAGAACTCTGTCAATCACTATCTTATCTGGAAGATTAACTCCCACTTGATTCAAGCGATTGTAGTACTCAGACAATCTAAGCACTTGCTCACTATTTGAGCAATTCTCCTCCATCTTTTAGGCGAAGTATTTGTCAGAGGTCTCATACCTCTTGACACGGGCATGAGTATGAAATATCAATTTCATCTCATGGAACATCTCATATGTTCCATGATGTTTCAAAAACTTTTTTGTAGTCCCGGTTCTAAGCCATAAAGCATGGTGCACAAAACTATTAAGTAGTCATCATATTGAGCTAGCCGAACGTTCATAAGGTCTGCATCTGCTCCTGCAACAGGTCTGTCACCTAGTGGTGCATCAAGGACATAATTCTTCTGTGCAACAATGAGGATAAACCTCAGATCACGGACCAAGTCCGCATCATTGCTACTAACATCTTTCAACACAGTTTTCTCTAGGAACATATCAAAATAAACATAGGGAAGCAAAAACATAGGGAAGCAACAACGCGAGCTATTGATCTACAACATAATTTGCAAAATACTACCAGGACTAAGTTCATGATAAATTTAAGTTCAATTAATCATATTACTTAAGAACTCCCACTTAGATAGACATCCCTCTAATCCTCTAAGTAATCACATGATCCAAATCAACTAAACCATAACCGATCATCACGTGAAATGGAGTAGCTTTCAATGGTAAACATCATTATGTTGATCATATCTACTATATGATTCACGCTCGACCTTTCGGTCTCAGTGTTCCGAGGCCATATCTGCATATTCTAGGCTCGTCAAGTTTAACCTGAGTATTCTGCGTGTGCAAAACTGGCTTGCACCCGTTGTAGATGGACGTAGAGCTTATCACACCCGATCATCACATGGTGTTTGGGCACGACGAACTTTGGCAACGGTGCATACTCAGGGAGAACACTTTTATCTTGAAATTTTAGGGAGACATCATCTTATAATGCTACCGTCAATCAAAGCAAGATAAGATGCATAAAAGATAAACATCACATGCAATCAGTATAAGTGATATGATATGGCCATCATCATCTTGTGCTTGTGATCTCCATCTCCAAAGCATCGTCATGATCACCATCATCACCGGCGCGACACCTTGATCTCCATCGTAGCATCGTTGTCGTCTCGCCAACTATTGCTTCTACGACTATCGCTACCGCTTAGTGATAAAGTAAAGCAATTACAGGGCGATTTCATTGCATACAATAAAGCGACAACCATATGGCTCCTGCCAGTTGCCGATAACTCGGTTACAAAATATGATCATCTCATACAATAAAATATAGCATCATGCCTTGACCATATCACATCACAACATGCCCTGCAAAAACAAGTTAGACGTCCTCTACTTTGTTGTTGCAAGTTTTACATGGCTGCTACGGGCTTAGCAAGAACCGTTCTTACCTACGCATCAAAACCACAACGATAGTTCGTCAAGTTAGTGCTTTTTTAACCTTCTCAAGGACCGGGCGTAGCCACACTCGGTTCAACTAAAGTTGGAGAAACTGACACCCGCCAGCCACCTGTGTGCAAAGCACGTTGGTAGAACCAGTCTCGCGTAAGCGTACGCGTAATGTCGGTCCGGGCCGCTTCATCCAACAATACCGCCGAACCAAAGTATGACATGTTGGTAAGCAGTATGACTTGTATCGCCCACAACTCACTTGTGTTCTACTCATGCATATAACATCTACGCATAAAACCTGGCTCGGATGCCACTGTTGGGGAATGTAGTAATTTCAAAAAAAAAATCCTACGCACACGCAATATCATGGTGATGCATAGCAGTGAGAGGGGGGTGTATCTTCATACCCTTGAAGATCGCTAAGCGGAAGCGTCTATCAACGCGGTTGATGTAGTTGTACGTCTTCACAATCTGACCGATCCAAGTACCGAACGCACGGCACCTCCGAGTTCTGCACATGTTCAGCTCGATGACGTCCTCGCCTTCTCGATCCAGCAAGACGGGCTAAGTAGTAGATGAGTTCCAGCAGCACGACGGCGTGGTGATGGTGTTGGTGAAGAACAATCTCCGCAGGGCTTCGCCTAAGCACTACGAAAACTATGACGGAGGATAAACTAGAGGGGATGGGGTTGCCGGAACACGACTTGGTGTTTCTTGATGTGTCTTTGGTGCTAGCCCTGCCCCTCTATTTATATGTTGAGCCCTGGGGTCGAAACTTGGAGTAAAAGCGTCCTCAAAGTCGGTTTTGCCCGAAAGGCAAGAATCCTACACGGACTCCAAGGCTAGATGCCAGGGTTCCTGGCGTCTAGCCACTGGTGTCCGCAAAACTTCCTTTTGCACTTTCCAAAAGCCTCGTGGGCTTTCCCCTTTGGCCCAAATAACGTGTTCTCGCACCCAAACATTTCGGGAAACATCCGGAACCCCTTCCGGTGAATTCCAGAACCCTTCCGAAGATCAAACACTATTATCCCATATATTAAACTTTATCTCCGGGCCATTCCGGAGTTCCTCGTCATGTCCATGATCTCATCCGGAACTCCGAACAACATTCAGTCACCAACATACAGAACTCATATAATACTATATCGTCAACGAAACATTAAGCGTGCGGACCCTACGGGTTCGAGAACTATGTAGACATGACGGAGACACGTCTCCGGTCAATAACCAATAGCGGGACCTGGATGCCCATATTGGCTCCCACATATTCTACGAAGATCTTTATCGGTCAAACCGCATAACAACATACGTTGTTCCCTTTGTCATCGATATGTTACTTTCCCGAGATTCGATCGTCGGTATCTCAATACCTAGTTCAATCTCGTTACCAGCAAGTCTCTTTACTCGTTCCATAATACGTCATCCCACAACTAACTCATTAGTTGCAATGCTTGCAAGGCTTTAAGAGATGTGTATTACCGAGTGGGCCAAGAGATACCTCTCCGACAACTGGAGTGACAAATCCTAATCTCGAAATATGCCAACCCAACAAGTACCTTCGGAGACACCTGTAGAGCACCATTATAATCACCCAGTTACGTTGTGACGTTTGGTAGCACACAAAGTGTTCCTCCGGTAAATGGGAGTTGCATAATCTCATAGTCATAGGAACATGTATAAGTCATGAAGAAAGCAATAGCAACATACTAAACGATCGAGTGCTAAGCTAACGGAATGGGTCAAGTCAATCACATCACTCTTCTAATGATGTGATCCCGTTAATCAAATGACAACACATGTCTATGGCTAGGAAACATAACCATCTTTGATCAACGAGCTAGTCAAGTAGAGGCATACTAGTGACAATCTGTTTGTCTATGTATTCACACAAGTATTATGTTTCCACTTAATACAATTCTAGCTTGAATAATAAACACTTATAATGATATAAGGAAATAAATAATAACTTTATTATTGCCTCTAGGGAATATTTCCTTCAGCCGAGCCTTCTAATTTCTGATTAACCACGAGTCCACGATGTACAAACTAAGCATAGTGTAAATGGTTAGGTTCTTCATGGTTGAGGGAGTCCTGGATTAAGGGTTCCTCGGATAGCCGGACTATATACTTTGGTCGGACTGTTAGGCTATGAAAATACAAGACGAAGACTTCTTCCCGTGTTCGGATGGGACTCTCCTTGGCGTGGAAGGCAAGCTTGGCGACTCGGATATGTAGATTCCTTTCTCTATAACCAACCTTGTATAACCCTAGCCCCCTCCGGTGTCCATATAAACCAGAGGGTTTAGGCTTCTAGGGTTTAGCCACAACAACCATAACCTCGTAGGCTAGGCTTCTAGGTTTTAGCCATTACGATCTCGTGGTATATCAACTCTTGTAATACTCATATTCAACAAAATCAATCAAGCAGGAAGTAGGGTATTACCTCCATAGCGATGGCCCGAACCTGGGTAAACATTGTGCCCCCCGCCTCCTGTTACCATTAGCCTTAGACGCACAGTTCAGGACCCCCTACCCAAGATCCGCCGGTTTTGACACCAACTTTGGTGCTTTCATTGAGAGTTTCCCTGCATCGTCACCACAAGGCTTGATGGCTCCATCAATCATCTACAACAATGCAATCCAGCGTGAGATCTTCCTCCCCGAACAAACCTTCGTGTTCGGCGGCTTCACACTGCAGGCCAACTCGCTTGGCCATCTAGAGCATATCGATAGCTACACCCCTGGCCATTGGGTCAGATTTGGGAGCCTGAATTTCATGGCCGATATCCGCGGAGACTTATCTTCGACGGGTTCGAGCCCATGATGGCTGTCCCCAGCCACCACAGTGAACGTGACCTAGATCTATCATCTGGCCGCGCGCAGGAGATAGCGCCTATGACCGCTCCAGCCCTAGATCCGGAGCGGACTGCTTCGTCCGAGGACGGGAAGCTTAACCCCGCCACGAAGGCGGCAGACTCGTCGGCACCCGAGCTGCACACAGACCCAACTTCGAGCTGGGCTTGTGTCACCGGAACCTCGGACTCGTCTCCGGCCATGGGTTTCGGACCGCGTGCACCCACGTCCATTGAACCTGATTGGGCGCCGGTCTTGGAGTTCAGATCCGCGGACATCTTCCAGCCCTCGCCTTTTGGCGACGTGTTAAACTCATTAAAATCCCTCTCCTTGTCGGGGGACTCTCGGCCGAACTATGTCCGGCTCGAATGGAAAGCGGACGACGAAGAACTTCATTTCCCAACCACCACCCACTTTATAGCCACTATCTACGACTTAACTGACATGCTTGATTACGGCTCAGAAGACATCGACGGCATGGACGACGATGCCGGAGAGGAGCAGGAACCACCGCCTACAGGGTGTTGGACATCCACCTCCTCGTACGACATATAAATGGTGGATACCCCCAAAGAAAACAATGGCGACGATGAAAATCCAGTCAAGGATAAACCTCCTAAGATACAGCCAAAGCGCCGACGTCAGCGGCGCCGCTCTAAGCCACGCCGTAGTAAGAACAGCAATACCCTCACAGGAGAAAATAACACTCCGAACAACGCCGAAGATAATGAAGACACTGTTGAGCCAACCTCCGAGCAGGAGGAACGGGAGGATGGGCGAGTCAGCTCTGGCGAACAGGCCATGAATGAAGACTCGGAGGATAGCAACTACCTTCCGCTCTCCGAGGATGAGGTGAGCCACGGTGACAAAGATTTTATCGTGCCTGAGGAGCCCGCCGAACAGGAACGCTTTAAGCGCCGGCTAATTGCCACTGCAAGAAGCCTCAAAAAGAAGCAGCAATAGCTTCAAGCTGATCAAGATCTACTCAATTAAAGATGGACTGATGTCCTGGCAGCCGAGGAATATGGCCTCAAGCGCCCAACCAAAAGCTACCCGAAGCGCAAACTGTTACCACAGTTCGATGACGAGGCGCTGGAGCCCGTACTACCAAGGTACAATGCAGTTGACCGACCACCACGTGGCCGGGACAAAGCGGCACCTCGAGTTGAACACCAGCCCGCATTACCTCGCCGAACAAATAGAAATACAACAGCTCGGGGATATACACATGACCCGCGGAATGATTTGGAAAACAGAGCAGGTCAGACAAGATCAATCTATGGATCACGAGGGCGTGCCCCGATGCGCGACAATGGCCATCCAGCTGAACGTGACAAACATAACCACACCCGGGCCGAAAACCGCAGACGAACTCCATCCGAGCTACGTCACGACTTGGCCCGATGTAGAGGCGCTGCACACCCCCTTTGCTTCAGTGATGAAGAAATGTAACACGATTTCCCAAAAGGGTTAAACCCGTGAACATCGAATCATAGGATGGCACAACAGACCCCGCAGTATGGATTGAGGACTTTCTTCTCCATATTCATATGGCCCGCGGTGATGATCTTCATGCTATCAAATACCTCCTGCTCAAACTCAAGGGCCTGCTAGGTACTGGTTGAATAGTCTGCTCGAAAACTCCATTGGCAGCTGGGAGGACTTGGAGGACGCCTTCCTCGACAACTTCCAAGGCACATATGTCCGACCTCAGGATGCCGATGACCTAAGTCACATAATCCAACAGCCCGGAGAGTCAGCCAGGAAATTTTGGACCAGGTTCTTAACTAAAAAGAACCAGATCATCGACTGTCCGTACGCCGAAGCCCTAGCGGCCTTTAAGCACAGCATCCGCGATGAATGGCTGGCCAGACACCTCGGCCAGGAAAAACCAAAGTCCATGTCAGCCCTTACGGCACTCACGACCTGCTTCTGTGCGGGCGAAGATAGCTGGCTAGCCCGTAGCAACAATAATACAAGCGAACCTGGCACTTCTGAAGCCAGAAACAGCAACGGCAAGCCCCGACGCACCAGACATGAGCGTCGAAACAACGGTGACAACACCGAAGACACGATGGTCAATGCCGGATTCAGTGGCTCTAAGTCCGGTCAGCGGAAGAAGCCATTTAAGAGAAATAATCCGGGCCCGTCCAGTTTGGACCGCATACTAGATCGATGATGCTAAATCCATGGCACTATTGATAAACCAGCCAATCATACCAATAGGGAATGTTGGGTCTACAAACAGTCCGGCAAGTTAAATGTCGAGAATAAGGAGAAAGGGTCGCAAAGCAATGACGATGACGAGGAACCCCGACCACCAAACACTGGGGGACAGAAGAAATACGCCCCCCCCCCCTAGTCAAAACGGTGAACATGATATACGCCACCGATATCCCCAAGAGGGAGCGCAAGCATGCACTCAGGGACGTCTACACGATGGAGCTAGTCGCCCCAAAGTTCAACCCATGGTCGTCCTGTCCGATCACCTTCGATCGCAGGGACCATCCGACCAGTATCCGTCATGGCGGTTTAGCCGTACTGGTCCTTGACCCAATTATTGATGGATTCCACCTTACGCGAGTCTTCATGGACGGTGGCAGCAGCCTAAACCTGCTCTATCAGGATACAGTGCGCAAAATGGATATCGATCCCTCAAGGATCAAGCCCACAAAAACCACCTTTAAAGGTGTCATACCAGGTGTAGAGGCCTGCTATACGGGCTCAATCACACTGGAAGTGGTCTTCGGATCCCCGGATAATTTCCGAAGCGAAGATTTGATATTCGACATCGTCCCCTTCCGCAGTGGCTATCATGCCCTGCTCGGACGAACTGCATTCGCTTGATTCAATGCGGTGCCACACTATGCCTACCTCAAGCTCAAGATGCCCGGACCACGTGGTGCTATAACAGTCAATGGAAACAGGGAACGCTTCCTCCGTACTGAGGAGCACACTGCTGCCCTTGCAGCAGAAGTACAGAGTAGCCTTTTTATGCAGAACCTCAATTCGGCAGTAAAGCTCCCGGACACCGTCAAGCGAGTCTGAACTACTCTGCAGCAGGATAGTCCAGCCCGTCCAGAGCTCGACTAGCAAGTCAGCCTCTGTCCCAGTCCCAATCAAGCGGTGACATTTGCGCCGCGCGTACATAACTATGCACTCAAAATACCATGGGCATCGATGGAGGCACAGCTAGACCGTGGTCCATAATGCGGCTCAACCGCTCCTGGATCCACATACCTTCACTTTTTCTTTTTCATTTCAGGTTCTTCTCTTCCTGAGGCTTTTGATCACCGGACCTATCAAGGGACGGATACACCAAGAAGGAAAGAAGCTCTGACGTACAAGGGAACCCCCCAGGTGGTCTCTGCTAATGATCGTTATACATGTTTAAAAAAAACCGCACGCAGCTCGCCCTTGATCATGGCATGTCAAATAGCCTTATTTGCTTATCGCACTACTTGTACAAAAACGCTTTGACGTATTAATCAAATTACAATGGAAAAAAATTGCAGCTCAATATTTGCGGCGTCAGCTTATTACTTGATTTTTTTCCTTGTCTTTGTATTTTTATCAATTGCACCCATACACTCTGGTACGCCTTAATTCGTCAGGGGCTTCATCATAACCCATAACACGGCAATAAATTCTGAACACTTTTATAGTACAGTTCGGCACGCCTAACTTATAGCATTATATGCATTGGCTTCGAATCATGTCTTTGGTCAATAGTTGGGTTGCCCGGCTCCTGTGCTCACTACTTTACGTTCCGCTATATCGGCTAGGATAGTAAGGGGAGAACTACTGCGATTGTGTTCCAGTTCTTCCGGATGAGCACCTCAGTAGAGAAAGCCAAAAATTGACTGTCATGATGCGGTGAGAGCTGGTCAGCTGTTCGAGAGGTTTCAAATCCTTAGAGATTTTTCCCGCGTTATGCGATGAGTCAGTTTTTATCCGATTAGGCGTGTATAGCGCCCCAAGTTCGGACTTCCGAACACCAGGGGCTGCGCCAAAATTTTCGTTGTCAAACTCCTAGGACTAAGTGAGGGTGATAAAGCCGTATAGTCTGGTTGCCTTGTTCGTTGCGCTAAACACCTCCTTTAAGGACCAAAATTTGGAGTAAATAGTGTTTAGATTTATCCCGAACACCCCCGTACTATCTATGTGGGGGCAGAAGCCGACGACTAGCCAACTCTCAGATTTCATAAATGGCCGCACAGGAGGTAAAATTTTAAATAAACAAGCATTATATTACATAACGATCTTGTTTCATATTACAGGACAGGATAACATGAGTGCATTCATGGGAATATGATATCCTTAGCACATTTCTCCGCCCCAAGGCGGGATACCTCCAGGACATTATCAAAATATAGTTCGGTTTGGTGATGCTCCTTGCCCTCAGGCGGCCCCTTGGTCATTAGCTTTGTGGCGTCCATCTTCGCCCAATGCATCTTAGCGCGGGCAAAGAATATTCGCGTGCCTTCGATACAAACCGACCGCTTAATGGCTTCAAGCCGAGGGCAGGCGCTGACAAGCCGCTTCACGAGTCCAAAGTAGCTGTTGGGCATGGCTTCGGCAAGCCATAGCCGGATTATCAAATCCTTCATGGAAAGTTCGGCCACCCTATGCAGCTCGACCAGCTGATTCAGCTGATCACTAAAGGGCACTGGATGTTCTGGTCCAAGGTATTGCGACTAGAACAACTTCTCTGTAGAGCTCCCCTCTTTGGCTCGATAGAATTCTGCAGCATCTGACACGCTGCGCAGCAAATCCACAAACGCCCCCGGAGAGCTCCAAATCTGTGTTAAGTAAAAGGAACCTTTCCTTCACATATCTGCTTTGCATAATGAAAGCCTTACCCGCCGTAATGTTCTTGGCCACCTGGATTTCCTAGAGGGCGCCCTGGGCTTCGGCTCGGGCATCTTGTGCGCCGTGGCGGGCCTTGGCAAGTTTGGACTCTTGATTCTTAAAATCGTGCTCCAAGGACTCGTAATTCTTGATGGCGTCCTGGAGCTCTTGCTGAACCTCATTGACCCGGGCTTCATGCTTTTCGCGTGCGGCCCGCTCCATGGCCGCCTTGTCCTCGGCCTCGGCCAGCGCCTTCTTGAGGGCAGCTACTTCGTTCGTTTCCCCTAATAAAGCTCATGTCACTTTAGTCAGCACGAATCATTTATCCTTCCTGAATATATACAAGGTTACTGCATACCTTGACTGTCCTCCACCTGCTTCTTCACGCGGCCGAGCTCCCCCTTGGCACGCTCCAGATTCTGCTTCAGTCCGGAGACTTCCGCAGTATGAGCGGCCGCAGCCAGCAGCGACGCCTGCTTATTCACATAGACATATTATGTTAGACTCCTGCGAAAATTAGTTTGATCCTCTGTTCGGCTTTTCTTTCCGAACACTGAATAGAGTATCAGGGACTACTGTCTATACTGTGATATTATTTTTAAAATTACATTACCTACCTCAAAGCCTATTAGAAGGCTAGTGCAAGCTTCGGTCAGTCTGCTTTTCGCGGACTGAACCCTCCCAATTACCGTACCCATAAGGGTACGGTGTTCGTCAACAATGGAAGCGCCTTGCAGCGCTTCTAGCAACCTGTCTGGTGCCTCTGGTTGGATAGAGGTCACCGGCGGGATAGGCACACCCCCTTCCTTTGAAGATGGCTGCTCACCTGATTCCGGAACCGTATGGGTCTCCAGAATTATATTCAGATGCGGGCCGAATTGAATATGGCCTCCTGATACGTCTCCAACGTATCTATAATTTTTTATTGTTCCATGCTATTATATTACCCGTTTTGGATGTTTACGGGCTTTACTTTACACTTTTATATCATTTTTGGGACTAACCTACTAACCGGAGGCCCAGCCCAAATTGCTATTTTTTTGCCTATTTCAGTGTTTCGAAGAAAAGGAGTATCAAACAGAGTCCAAACGGAATGAAACCTTCGGGAGCGATCTTTTTGGAACAAACGCAATCCAGGGGACTTGGAGTGGACGTCAAGCAACAGAGGAGGCGGCCATGAGGGTGCCCGGCGCGCCCCCTCGGGCTGGGCGCGCCCCCCACCCTTGTGGGCCCCTCGAGCATCCACCGACCTACTTCTTCCTCCTATATACCCACATACCGCGAAAACATCCAGGAGCACCACAAAAAATTATTTCTATCGCCGCAACCTTCTGTATTCGCGAGATCCCATCTTGGAGCCTTCGCCGGCGCTTTGCCGGAGGGGGAATCGACCATGGAGGGCCTCTACATCATATCCAAGGCCTCTGCTATGAGTTGTGAGTAGTTTACCACACACCTTCGGGTCCATAGTTATTAGCTATATGGCTTCCTCGCTCTCTTTGAATCTCAATACAAAGTTCTCGTTGATCTTCTTGGAGATCTATTCGATGTAACTCTTTTTGTGGTGTGTTTGTCGAGATCCGATGAATTGTGGGTTTATGATCAAGTTTATCTATGAGAAATATCTGAATCTCCTCTAAATTCTTTTATGTGTGATTAAGTTATCTTTGCAAGTCTCTTCGAACTATTAGTTTGGTTTGGCCTACTAGATTGATCTTTCTTGCAATGGGAGAAGTGCTTAGCTTTGGGTTCAATCTTGCGGTGTCCTTTCCGAGTGACAGCAGGGGCAGCAAGGCACGTATTGTATTGTTGCCATCGAGGATAAAAGATGGGGTTTATCATATTGCATGAGTTTATCCCTCTACATCATGTAATCTTTCTTAATGTGTTACTCTGTTCTTCATGAACTTAATACTCTAGATGCAGGAAGGAGTCGGTCGATGTGTGGAGTAATAGTAGTAGATGCAGGCAGGAGTCGGTCTACTTGTCACAGACGTGATGCCTATATACATGATCATGCCTAGATAATCTCATAACTATGCGCTTTTCTATCAATTGCTCAACAGTAATTTTTTCACCCACCGTAATACTTATGCTATCTTGAGATAAGCCACTAGTGAAACCTATGGCCCCCGGGTCTATCTTTTATCATATAAGTTTTCAATCCAGTTTTATTTGCATCTTTTACTTTCCAATCTATATCATAAAAATACCAAAAAGATTTATCTTATCCTATTATCTCTATCAGATCTCACTTTTGCAAGTGGCCGTGAAGGGATTGACAACCCCTTTATTGTGTTGGTTGCGAGGTTCTTGTTTGTTTGTGTAGGTGCATGGGACTTTTGAGGAGCCTCCTACTGGATTGATACCTTGGTTCTCAAAAACTAAGGGAAATACTTACGCTACTTTGCTGCATCACCCTTTCCTCTTCAAGGAAAACCAAAAAGCTCAAGATGTAGCACCCCCATTGTTAGTGTCCATGGGGGTCTGCTCCCCCATGTGTCCGACAGCCGAGGCTTTACCCTCCGGCGCCTCCCTGACGGCCTCCGGATTCTTTCCTGGACCGGGGATCCTTTGGGACGACGCCTCGGCGCCATCCATGTCCTTGGGATAGGAGGCCGAGGGAAGGGTCCCGCTGTCCATTGCGGCCGGATCCAGCGAGTCCTCCGAAGATAAGGACCGCTTGAGGTTGGATCGAGCCGGACTGCAAATGCATAATTTAGCACATTAAAACAATGAAGTAAAAGGACCAGATATATGAATGTGTCCGGACACTTACGATTGGGCCAGGGGCTTCTCCCTGGGCTCCCACTCCCAGCTGCCGTCGGTGGCCGTTGTGGAGCTGTTTGGAAGGGAAGCTTTCCCCTTCTTGGACGCCTCAGCCTCCACATGCATGGAGGCCGTCCTCCTGTTTCTCCCCCCTACAGGGGGAATGGATTTCTTCCTCTTCTTCCTCCTCCTCCTCGTCGTTTTCGGTGACGGAGGAGTGAGCCTCGGCGTCTTTCGATGTCGCGTCCGAAGTACCCTTGCGGCGGAGACCACCTCTGGTCCCCTTGGCCTTATTCTGCGGCACCTCATAAGACGCCGAGAACAGCATCTTCGTCAGAAGCCGGGGTTCTGGGACTTCGGGCAGTGGAGCTGGACAGTTAATCCGCTCTGCTATCTCTGTTCAGTCCTGAAATAATTGATAGGGAGACTTAGATGCCTTCCTCGAATATGCAAGTAAAGAGTACAGCTTGAAAACATGAAAGAACTTACCAGATTAGCAGGATGAGTTAGGTCGTGCCCACGATTCTCGTCCATGGCCGACGGCACCTCGTTGGCCTTGAAGAGCACCTTCCATAAATCTTCGTGCATCATGCCAAAGAGCTCTAGTAGGGTCTGGTGCTTGGCCGGATCAAACTCCCACAGATAGCAAGTCTATTGGGATCCACGGTAGGGTGCGTCAACTGCAAATTAAAATTTCCTACGCGCAGAACAACCAAGAACATGCTACAGGAGATGGATCATAGATCGTTACCACTAGACACGCAGTACCGTGCAACGGAAGAAGAGTTGGGGCAGCACGTCCGCGTGGTTCGTCTCCTCCTCGTGGGATCTCCCTCGAACAGCTGGTCGTCGGATCCCTCGTACAGGTTCGCCAGAGCGGCGCAAGTGCACCACCTCTAACGGTCTCCGCGTGTGCACGAGGAACATCGTGCGGCGGACTGCTAGGTACGATCACACAACTGACGGTGGTGAGTGGAGGTGGCTAGTTGCAACACATGCAAATCCCTAACGAAGGCGCCGAAGCAATCAACCCACATGAGTGTGCCACACCTCCACTTTATATAGGCATCCGTCGTGGGCTCAACACTTGGGCCTCGCATGGACCCTAAAGCCCAAAGTCTACTCGGTCACGTTCCAAGTCCAGTTCGGATCACATCCAACCAGTGTCCTCCGAACCAACCTCGTAGGTTCCTTCCCTTAAGCACGCGACCCCTTAGGTTCAAGTCAGCTTGGTTGCAGTTCGGATAACCTCCGAACTGCACGGTTGGTAGCGGCCTCTAGCAAGGCGTGTGATACGTCTCCAACGTATCTATAATTTTTTATTATTCCATGCTATTATATTACCCGTTTTGGATGTTTATGGGCTTTACTTTACACTTTTATATCATTTTTTGGACTAACCTACTAATCGGAGGCCCAGCCTGAACTGCTACTTTTTTGCCTATTTCAGTGTTTCGAAGAAAAGGAATATCAAACGGAGTCAAAATGGAATGAAACCTTCGGGAGCGATCTTTTTGGAACAAACGTGATCCACAGGACTTGGAGTGGACGTCAAGCAACAGAGGAGGCGGCCATGAGGGTGCCCGGCGCGCCCCCTATAGGTGGGCGCGCCCCCCACCCTCGTGGGCCCCTTGAGCGTCCACCGACCTACTTATTCCTCCTATATATACCCACATACCCTGGAACCATCGGGGAGCACCACGAAAAACTATATCCACTGCCGCAACCTTTTGTATCCGCGAGATCCCATCTTGGAGCCTTCGTCGGCGCTCCACCGGAGGGGGAATCGACCACGGAGGGCCTGTACATCATCTCCAAGGCCTCTCCGATGAGTTGTGAGTAGTTTACCACAGACCTTCGGGTCCATAGTTATTAGCTAGATGGCTTCTTCTCTCTCTTTGAATCTCAATACAAAGTTCTCCTCGATCTTCTTGGAGATCTATTCGATGTAACTCTTTTTGCGGTGTGTTTGTCGAGATCCGATGAATTGTGGGTTTATGATCAAGTTTATCTATGAGAAATATTTGAATCTTCTCTGAATTCTTTTATGTGTGATTAAGTTATCTTTGCAAGTCTCTTCGAATTATCAGTTTGGTTCGGCCTACTAGATTGATCTTTCTTGCAATGGGAGAAGTGCTTAGCTTTGGGTTCAATCTTGCGGTGTCCTTTCTCAGTGATAGCAGGGGCAGCAAGGCACGTATTGTATTGTTGCCATCAAGGATAAAAATATGGGGTTTATATCATATTGCATGAGTTTATCCCTCTACATCATGTCACCTTTCTTAATGTGTTACTCCGTTCTTTATGAACTTAATACTCTAGATGCATGCTGCATAGCGGTCGATGTGTGGAGTAATAGTAGTAGATGCAGGCATGAGTCGGTCTACTTGTCACGGACGTGATGCCTATATACATGATCATGCCTAGATAATCTCATAATTATTCGCTTTTCTATCAATTGCTCGACAGTAATTTGTTCACCCCCGTAAAACTTATGCTATCTTAAGAGAAGCCACTAGTGAAACCTATGGCCTCCGGGTCTATCTTTTATCATATAAGCTTTCAATCTACTTCTATTTGCATCTTTACTTTTCCTATCTATATCATAAAAATACCAAAAATATTTATCTTATCATATTATCTCTATCAGATCTCACTTTCGCAGGTGGCCGTGAAGGGATTGAAAACCCCTTTATTGTGTTGGTTGCGAGGTTCTTGTTTGTTTGTGTAGGTGTGTGGGACTTTTGAGGAGCCTCCTACTGGATTGATACCTTGGTTCTCAAAAACTAAGGGAAATACTTACGCTACTATTGCTCATCACCCTTTCCTCTTCAAGGAAAACCAACGCAATCTCAAGACGTAGCAGCGTGCCGACCACCAAGCAAACTATGAAGCTAGTTAGGTGAACCTGTACAACGTGTCACACTTCTGTTCCCTTTGCCTGATGATATATGTTGTCGGGCTCAAGGAGACACTGTCGTCCTTGTGCTAGCCCGACCTCTTTCTCGTTCCAGTGATACTGACCACAAACCGGATTATCTCATAATCCTTGTCGCATGGCCATGCTTATCCTGGTCGGATCACACGACGGGCCCAGAGTATATCTCTCCTGATCGGAGGGGCAAATCCCATCTTGCTCGACCATGTCTCGCAGCATGGGACTGGACAAACCCGAAACCTACCTTTGTAACTACCCAGTCATGGAGTAGCGTTTGGTCGGCCCAAAGCAAGTCTGTCACCATCCCGAGTACATGCGTCAGCTCAGGTCTTAGGACATAGAACGTATGTTGTACTAGAGACTCACAGATGACATATTGTTGTGTCTCATAGTTGGGTCTGTCCGACTCGGACCTTATCTTGACTCGGATTCGACTATGTCGAATCCGACCAGACCTTTCCAAGTCCATATTAGCCGGTTAGCATCCAATGCTCCATGGCTAGTGAAACCGAGCCATCGACCGTGCCATATGCTAGTCTAGTCGGCTGCGCGTCCACATAGCCCTTTCGACTAGGGACCTTTTAGGACAGTCATCATACAATGCATAGTCCCACAAAGAAGTCACGTACTTGCTGATACACATGATTGATAATGTCCAAGGACTATCTTTATTCATAACACATAGGAAATATCACCATACATGATTGCCTCTAGGGAATATCTCCAACAGTCTCCCACTTGCACTAGAGTCAATCAAATAGACATCGAATGCCCTTAGCTCTAACATGCCACTCATGCTTGGGTTGTGGAAGCGGCTTAGTCAATGGATCTGCAACATTTGCATCCGTGTGAATTCTGCATAAGTCTACATCACCATTCTTTACGATCTTTCGTATCAGGTGATATTTCTGATCTATGTGTCTGACCTTGTGGTGATTCCTCAGCTCCTTGGCTTGTGCGATGGCACCAGAATTATCACAATAAAGGTCCAATGGTTTTACCGAGGCTGGGACAATACCAAGATCATCCAGGAAATGCTGGATCCAAACACCTTCCTGTGTAGCTTCACAAGCCGCAATGTATTCGGCTTCTGTGGTAGAATCGGCCACCGTATCTTGCTTGGAACTCATCCACCTCACTGCCCCTCCGTTCATGATGTACACAAATTCAAACTGCGGTCGACAATCATCTCTGTCGGTTTGGAAACTAGCATCGGCGTAACCCCTTACGATGAGCTCTTCCTCACCTCCATAAACTAGGAACATCTCTTTAGTCCTTTTCAGGTACTACAAAATAGTCTTTACTGCTGCCTAGTGACTCTCACCTGGGTTGGCCTGGTATCTACTTTTTAGGCTTATTGCAAAAGCAACATTAGGCCTTGTACATATCATGGCATACATGATGGATCCGATTGCCGAGGCATATGGAATCCTACTCATCCTACTTTGCTCATCATATATCGAAGGACTCTGAGTCTCGCTTAGCCTTATACCATGTGAGAGTGGCAAGAACCCTTTCTTCACCTCACTCATGTTGAACCGCTTCAACACTTTATCTATGTACGTGCTCTGGCTCAAGCCGAGAAGCCTCCTCGATCTATCTCTATAGATCTTAATGCCTAAAATATAGACTGCCTCACGAAGGTCCTTCATCGAAAACTTGCCATTCAATGACTCCTTGACCGAGTTTAGCATTGAAACATCATTTCCGATCATTAGTATGTCATCCACATACAAGATCAAAAATACTACCGAGCTCCCACTTAACTTCTTCTATAAACAAGCGTCCTCTTCACTTTTGATGAAACCGAGACCAGTGACGACCTCATCAAAAGAATATTCTAGCTCAGAGATGCTCGCCTCAACCCATAAATGGATCTCTTGAGCTTGCATACCTTACTAGTGCTAGTCGGATCGACAAAACCCTCAGGTCGTATCATATACATGTCCTCGGTTAAATTTCAGTGAAGGAAAGCCGTTTTGACATCCATCGGCCATATCTCATAATCGAAATATGCAGCTATAGCTAGTACGATCCTCACCGACTTCAGCATCGCTACCGGTGAGTAAGTCTCGTCATAGTCAATTCCTTGAACTTGTCCATAACCCTTAGCGACAAGCCGTGCTTTGTGGATCTAAACATTTCCATCCACATCGATTTTCTTCTTAAAGACCCATTTGCAACCAATGGCTATTACGCCAGGCGGCGGATCAACCAAGTCCCAGACTTGATTCTCATCCATGGACTTTAACTCAGATCTCATGGCCTCTAGACATGCCTCAGAATCTGGGCTCACCATCGCTTCTGCATACGTGGCCGGCTCGTCGCTTGCTAGCAACAATACATCACGCACTCTGCGCAATCTTTCCAACCTCCGTGGTTCCGGTGCCACTTCCACTACGGGTTTCCTGACTAACTCCGATATGATCTCATCACCAGCCGAGCCGTCCCCGAGTGGTCCTCGAATTTCTTCGAGCCGGACCGTCCTCCCACTGGCCTCCTGACTGAGAAACTCTTTCTCAAGGAAAACCCCGTTCCGAGCAACAAACACTTTGTTCTCTTCACGGTTGTAGAAGTTATATCCCAAGGTTTCCCTTGGATATCCCATGAATATGCATTTATCCGACTTAGGTGTAAGCTTGTCTGACATGAGTCGCTTGACAAATGCTTCACAACCCCAAATCTTTAGAAAAGACAAACTGGGACTCTTCCCGGTCCACATCTCATGTGGTGTCTTGTCTACGGATTTTGATGGTACCCTATTAAGTGTGAAAGCTGTAGTTTCTAGAGTGTATCCCTAGAATGACAAGGGTAAATCTGATTTGCTCATCATTGACTGGACCATGTCCAACAAGGTCCTATTCCTCCGTTCTGACACGTCATTTCTCTATGGCGTACCCAGAGGTGTGAGCTGAGGTACTATACCTCGACTTTTCAGATGATCATTAAACTCTTGGCTCATGTACTCACCTCCACGATCAGATCGCAAAAGTTTTGTAGTCTTGCCGAGTTGATTCTCAACCTCATTCTGAAACTCTTTGAACTTTTCAAAAGTTTCCGACTTGTGCCTCATCAAATAGATATATCCATATCTACTCAAGTCATCGGTAAAAGTCACAAGTACTGATAGCCACCTCTGGCAGTTATGCTCATTGGACCACACACATCACTATGTATAAGTTCCAACAGCTCGAACACCCTCTCGCAACTCTTTGCATAAGGAGACTTAGTCATCTTGCCGAGCAAGCATGATTCACATGTCTCGAACGACCCAAAGTCGGACGAAGTTAGGAGCCCATCATCATGGAGCTTCTTCATGCGTTTCAGACTAATGTGTCCAAGCCGGCAATGCCAGAAGTATGTCGGATTTATCTCATTAGGCATATGCCTCTTGACATTCACGTTATAGACCGGTTCCTGTTCTAGATTCAATATAAATAACCCATCAATAATGGGTGCATATCCGTGGAACATACCATTCAAAAATACCGAACAACCATTGTCCTTTAAATTGAATTCATAACCTTGACTCATCAAACATGAGGCAGAAATAATGTTTCGACTAAGTGCAGGAATGTAATAACAATTATTCAATTCCATAATGAATCCGGAAGGAAGCTGGAGCTGCATCGTGCCGACCTCCGACGCAGCAACTCTTGCTTTGTTGCTGACCCTGATGTCAAGCTCCCCTTGTGCCACACGCCTAGTTCTTACCAGCCCTTGCATCGAGTTGAAAATATGAACAACCGATCCGGTATCAAATACCCAAGAGCTACTAGGTATGTCAGCAAGGTAAATGTCTATAATATATGCAACAAGTGTACCTTTGCCTGAAGTAGCATTCCCGGCCTTCTTGCCATGCTCTGCAAGCCACTTGCTACAGTTCCTCTTCCGGTGACCAGTTTCCTTGCAATGATAGCAAATGGTCTTCGAGTCCGGTCCAGACTTCAGCCCAGCAGCGGAGGTTACCGTCTCTGTGCCCCTTGCCTTAGCCTTTTTCTTGGACCAACTCTTCTTGAATTTAGCTGATTTCTGCACCATCAACACTTGATGCGTGCCTTTCTTAATATCCCGCTCTGCCACTTTGAGAATCCCATGCAATTCAATGAGCTTCTTATCCATGCCATGCATATGATAGTTCGAGATGAACGTCCCATAGCTGGGCGGAAGAGAACCCAGAACTGCATCTGTAGCAAGCTCATCCAAGAGCGAGAAGCCCAACCGATCGAAAGCTTGCACATATCCGATCATCTTGATCACATGTGGGCTCAGTGGATCACCTTCCTTCATCTTGCAATCCATCAAGGATCGCCAGACGTTGAACCTTTTGGTCCTGGCCTGTGTCTGAAACATGCTCTTGAGACTCTCAATCATATCGTAAGCCTCAGCATTTTCAAAATGTTGTTGCAAATCGGGCTCCATACAAGCCAGCATCAGACAGCTGATCTCCGTTGATTCATCAACGAGTTTCTGGTAGGCATTCTTAGTTGTGGCATTAGCATTATTGGCAAGTTCCTCTGGAAATGGATCCTCTAGAACATGTTCCATTTTATCATGCTTGAGAACAACTCTCAAATTTCTATACCAGGTGGTAAAGTTTGTTCCATTTAGTTTATCCTTTTCCATAATTGATTTCAATGCAAAGTTGGGTTGAGCAGGTGGTGCCATTGATCTACAACAGAAATTATGCAATCACTAAGCAATGTGTTTATGTAGAGTAATTCAAGCCTAAATAGAAAAACTCCCACTGAAGTCAGTATCCCTCCGCAAACTCTCAGTGATTCAGGATCCCACTAGCGCATGCGACTAGTGAGCTTTAGCATCACTGCTAGCCAACATACCTATCCGGTAAGCCACTCCTTGCTAATCGTATCTCTATACGACTCCTGGCGGTCGGGAAGGTATCTCATACCCCGGCTCCCAACCTTCTTTGCCACAAGGCCCAAAACCGTTTTGATAGCCTTGTCAAGTTAACCTGACGTAGTGCATGTCTGTGTCCGACATGAACCCTTCAGTTCAAGGACACCCAGCATCACCCCAATTTTATGAGCCCACTACTAAACGTACTTGATGTGCGAAGGTGCAACATCGGGGATGGTAATTTGCTTGATATTCATGAGGGGTCATTCTACCATTCTAACATGCATAGAAACAAAGAAGCATAACAATCACAAATAAACACATATTGTGAAATAGTATGGCTCCTTCATGGATGTTCTTCCAGGTCGGCTCCGACTCCGATGACCATCTAGGAACTCCATCTTGTTTGTCACGACGGGACGCCAAGCCACCAACATGATCTCTATTATCCAATTACTACAACTAGTAATGAATTTTACATAGAGTCACAACTCAACTCGCAGGTCGTTATACAAAATAATGACAGCACTTTGGCTCCTGCCGGTTGACAAACATGACACGCAGGCCATGTATAAATTACACACATGCATCACATACACATGAGCCATACTATTCACTTCAAACCTGCAAAACAAAGTTATCCATAGAATCGCATTCTACTGGTTTGTGTGTCGGGTACGAAATACACGGCGCTATGCACACGGTAGTCCCATCTGAACTCCGATCATGCCGAATTTTTTGATCTGACCGATCTTATCGATCATCGCGAGTCCGATTCGGATTTACGTTTCACTGTTAACCCCGATGGCGGATACCGACCGGTAGGGGTAGGTTGTGTCACGACCTTATCGACTCCGATCATCAGAAAACATAGCCTCTTCAATCCCCATGTGCAATTGATCTCATCAACCATGCACATAGCCGATCTCATAAACAACAGTAGATCTCATCTGCCGCCTCCACATATCTAATATGCATACGATCTGAATCCAAATCCTATAACAGAGGCTCTGATACCACTGTTGGGATCTACGTGTTGGAAATATGCCCTAGAGGCAATAATAAAATAATTATTATTATATTTCCTTGTTCATGATAATTGTCTATTATTCATGCTATAATTGTGTTATCCGGAAATCGTAATACATGTGTGAATACATATACCACAACATGTCCCTAGTAAGCCTCTAGTTGACTAGCTCGTTGATCAACAGATAGTCATGGTTTCCTGACTATGGACATTGGATGTCACTGATAACGGGATCACATCATTAGGAGAATGATGTGATGGACAAGACCCAATCCTAAGCATAGCACAAGATCATGTAGTTCGTTTGCTAGAGCTTTTCCAATGTCAAATATCATTTCCGTAGACCATGAGATCATGTAACTCCCGGATGCCGTAGGAGTGCTTTGGGTGTACCAAACGTCACAATGTAACTGGGTGACTATAAAGGTATACTACAGGTATCTCTGAAAGTATCTGTTGGGTTGACATGGATCGAGACTGGGATTTGTCACTCCGTATGACGGACGGGTATCTCTGGGCCCACTCGGTAATGCATCATCATAATGAGCTCAATGTGACCAAGTGTTTGGTCACGGGATCATGCATTACGGTACGAGTAAAGTGACTTGCCGGTAACGAGATTGAACGAGGTATTGGGATACCGATGATTGAATCTCGGGCAAGTAACGTACCGATTGACAAAGGGAATTGTATACGGGATTACCTGAATCCTCGACATCGTGGTTCATTCGATGAGATCATCGTGGAACATGTGGGAGCCAATATGGGTATCCATATCCCGCTGTTGGTTATTGGCCGGAGAACTGTCTCGGTCATGTCTGCATGATTCCCGAACCCGTAGGGTCTACACACTTAAGGTTCGGTGACGCTAGGGTTGTAGAGATATTAGTATGTAGTAACCTGAAAGTTGTTCGGAGTCCCGGATGAGATCACGGACGTCACGAGGAGTTCCGGAATGGTCCGGAGGTGAAGAATTGTATATAGGAAGTCCAGTTTCGGCCACCGGGAAAGTTTCGGGGGTCAGCGGTATTGTACCGGGACCACCGGAAGGGTCCCGGGAGTCCACCAGGTGGGGCCACCTATCCCGGAGGGCCACATGGGCTGAATAGGGAACGGAACCAGCCCCTGGTGGGCTGGTGCACCCCCCTTGGGCCTCCCCCTACGCCTAGGGTTGGAAACCCTAGGGGTGGGGGCGCCCCACTTGACTTGGGGGGGAACTCCCCCCCCCCCTAGGCCGCCACCCCCCTTGAGATGGGATCTCTAGGGGACCGGCACACCCTCTAGGACCCCTATATAAAGAGGGGGTGAGGGAGGGAAGCCGCACCCTAGTCCCTGGCGCCTCCCTCTCCCCCCGTACCACCTCTCCCTCTCGCTGAGCTTGGTGAAGCCCTGCCGAGATCGCCGCTACTTCCATGACCACGTTGTTGTGCTGCTGGATCTCCATCAACCTCTCCTTCCCCTTGCTGGATCAAGAAGGAGGAGACATCTTCCCCAACCGTACGTGTGTTGAACATGGAGGTGTCATCCGTTCGGCACTAGGATCTTCGGTGATTTGGATCACGACGAGTACGACTCCCTCAACCCCGTTCTCTTGAACGCTTCCGCTCGCGATCTACAAGGGTATGTAGATGCACTCCTCTCTCTTGTTGCTAGATGACTCCATAGATTGATCTTGGTGAAGTATAGAATTTTTTTTTCTGCAACGTTCCCCAACAGTGGTATCAGAGCTAGGTCTATGCATAGTTTCTATGCACGAGTAGAACACAAATTTGTTGTGGGCGTAGATGTTGTCAATTTTCTTGCCACTACTAGTCTTATCTTGTTTCGGCGGCATCGTGGGATGAAGCGGCCCGAACCGACCTTACACTTACGCTTACATGAGACAGGTTCCACCGACTGACATGCACTAGTTGCATAAGGTGGCTAGCGGGTGTCTGTCTCCCACTTTAGTCGGATCGGCTTCGATGTTGGCATATCATGTTGTGGCTTTTACCTAGGTAAGAAACATTTTGCTAGAACCCTATTGCAGCCACGTGAAAACATGCAACAACAATTAGAGGACGTCTAACTTGTTTTTGCAGCATATGCCTTGTGATGTGATATGGCCAAAAGGTTGTGATGAATGAAATATATGAGATGTACGAGGTCATGTTCTTTTAATAGGAATCACGACTTGCATGTCGATGAGTATGACAACCGGCAGGAGCCATAGGAGTTGTCTTAATTATTGTATGACCTGCGTGTCAATGAATAAATGCCATGTAATTACTTTACTTCATTGCTAAACCGTTAGCCATAGTAGTAGAAGTAATAGTTGGCGAACAACTTCATGGAGACACGACAATGGAGATCATGATAATGGAGATCATGGTGTCATGCCAGTGACGAAGATGATCATGGCGCCCCGAAGATGGAGATCAAAGGAGCAATATGATATTGGCCATATCATGTCACTATTTGATTGCATGTGATGTTTATCATGTTTTTGCATCTTATTTGCTTAGAGCGACGGTAGTAAATAAGATGATCCCTCATAATAATTTCAAGAAAGTGTTTCCCCTAACTATGCGCTGTTGCGAAAGTTCGTTGTTTCGAAGCACCACGTGATGATCGGGTGTGATAGATTCCAACGTCCACATACAACGGGTGTAAGACAGATTTACACATGCAAAACACTTAGGTTGACTTGACGAGCCTAGCATGTACAGACATGGCCTCGGAACACAAGAGACCGAAAGGTCAAACATGAGTCGTATGGAAGATACGATCAACATGGAGATGTTCACCCATGATGACTAGTCCGTCTCACGTGATGATCGGACATGGTCTAGTTGAGTCGGATCATGTATCACTTAGATGACTAGAGGGATGTCTAATCTCAGTGGGAGTTCATTTAATAATTTGATTAGATGAACTTAATTATCATGAACTTAGTCTAAAAACCTTTGCAAAATGTCTTGTAGATCAAATGGCCAACGCTCATGTCAACCTCAACTTCAACGCGTTCCTAGAGAAAACCAAGCTGAAAGATGATGGTAGCAACTATACGGACTGGCTCCGGAACCTAAGGATTATCCTCATAGCTGCCAAGAAAGCATATGTCCTAGAAGCACCGCTAGGTGAAGCACCCATCCCAGAGAACCAAGACGTTATGAACGCTTGGCAGTCACGTGCTGATGATTACTCCCTCGTTCAGTGTGGCATGCTTTACAGCTTAGAACCGGTGCTCCAAAAGCGTTTTGAGCAACACGGGGCATATGAGATGTTCGAAGAGCTGAAAATGGTTTTCCAAGCTCATGCTCGGGTCGAGAGATATGAAGTCTTCGACAAGTTCTATAGTTGTAAGATGGAGGAAAATAGTTTTGTAAGTGAGCACATACTCAAAATGTCTGGGTTGCACAACCGCTTGTCCCAACTGGACATTAACCTCCCGGACGAGGCGGTCATTGACAGAATCCTTCAGTCGCTCCCACCTAGCTACAAAAGCTTTGTGATGAACTACAATATGCAGGGGATGGTGAAAACTATTCCTGAAGTATTTTCAATGTTGAAATCAGCGGATGTGGAAATCAAAAAGGAACATCAAGTGTTGATGGTCAATAAAACCACTAGTTTCAAGAAAGGCAAGGGTAAGAAGAACTTCAAGAAGGACGGCAAGGGAGTTGCCGCGCCCGGTAAGCCAGTTGTCGGGAAGAAGCCAAAGAATGGACCCAAGCCTGAGACTGAGTGCTTTTATTGCAAAGGGAAGGGTCACTGGAAGCGGAACTGTCCCAAATACTTAGCGGACAAGAAGGCTGGCAACACTAAAGGTATATGTGATATACATGTAATTGATGTGTACCTTACCAGTACTCGTAGTAGCTCCTGGGTATTTGATACCGGTGCGGTTGCTCATATTTGTAACTGAAAATAGGAGCTACGGAATAAGCGGAGACTGGCGAAGGACGAGGTGACGATGCATGTTGGGAATGGTTCCAAGGTCGATGTGATCGCCGTCGGCACGCTACCTCTACATTTACCTATGGGATTGGTTTTAAACCTCAATAATTGTTATTTAGTGCCAGCTTTGAGCATGAACATTGTATCTGGATCTCGTTTAATACGAGATGGCTACTCATTCAAATCCGAGAATAATGGTTGTTCTATTTATATGAGAGATATGTTTTATGGTCATGCCCCGCTGGTCAATGGTTTATTATTAATGAATCTCGAACGTGATGTTACACATATTCATAGTGTGAATACCAAAAGATGTAAGATTCATAATGATAGTCCCACATATGTGTGGCACTACCGCCTTAGTCACATTGGTGTCAAACGCATGAAGAAGCTCCATACAGATGGACTTTTGGAGTCTCTTGATTTCGAATCATTTGACACGTGCGAACCATGCCTCATGGGTAAAATGACCAAGACTCCGTTCTCCGGAACAATGGAGCGAACAACCAACTTATTGGAAATTATACATACTGATGTATGCGGTCCAATGAGCGTTGAGGCTCACGGGGGCTATCGTTATGTTCTCACTCTCACTGATGACTTAAGTAGATATGGGTATGTCTACTTGATGAAACACAAGTCTGAGACCTTTGAAAAGTTCAAGGAATTTCAGAATGAGGTAGAGAATCAACGTGACCGAAAAATAAAGTTCTTACAATCAGATCGTGGAGGAGAATATTTAAGTCACGAATTTGGTACACACTTAAGGAAATGTGGAATCGTTTCACAACTCATGCCGCCTGGAACACCTCAGCGTAATGGTGTGTCTGAACGTCGTAATCGCACTTTATTGGATATGGTGCGGTCTATGATGTCTCTAACCGATTTACCGCTATCATTTTGGGGATACGCTTTAGAGACAGCTACATTCACTTTAAATAGGGCACCGTCTAAAACCGTTGAGACGACACCGTATGAATTATGGTTTGGGAAGAAACCTAAGCTGTCGTTTCTAAAAGTTTGGGGATGTGATGCTTATGTCAAGAAACTTCAACCTGAAAAGCTCGAACCCAAGTCGGAAAAATGCGTCTTCATAGGATACCCTAAGGAAACCATTGGGTATACCTTCTACCTCAGATCCGAAGGCAAGATCTTTGTTGCCAAGAACGGGTCCTTTCTGGAGAAAGAGTTTCTCTCGAAAGAAGTAAGTGGGAGGAAAGTGGAACTTGATGAAGTACTACCTCTTGAACCGGTAAGTAGCGCAGCTCAGGAAGATGTTCCTGTGGTGCCAGCACCGACTGGAGAGGAAGTTAATGATGATGATCAAGGTACTTTGGATCAAGTTACTACTGAACTTCGTAGGTCCACAAGGACACGTTCCACACCAGAGTGGTATGGCAACCCTGTCCTGGAAATCATGTTGTTAGACAACGGTGAACCTTCGAACTATGAAGAAGCGATGGCGGGCCCAGATTCCAACAAATGGCTTGAAGCCATGCAATCCGAGATAGGATCCATGTATGAAAACAAAGTATGGACTTTGACAGACTTGCCCGATGATCGGCGAGCGATAGAAAACAAATGGATCTTTAAGAAGAAGACGGACGCGGATGGTAATGTTACCATCTATAAAGCTCGACTTGTCGCTAAAGGTTATCGGCAAGTTCAAGGGGTTGACTACGATGAGACTTTCTCTCCTGTAGCGAAGCTGAAATCCGTCTGAATCATGTTAGCAATTGCTGCATACTATGATTATGAGATATGGCAAATGGACGTCAAAACGGCATTCCTTAACGGCTATCTTAAGGAAGAACTGTATATGATGTAGCCGGAAGGTTTTGTCGATCCTGAGAATGCTAACAAGGTATGCAAGCTCCAGCGATCCATTTATGGGCTGGTGCAAGCATCTCGGAGTTGGAACATTCGCTTTGATGAGATGATCAAAGCGTTTGGGTTTATGCAGACTTATGGAGAAGCCTGCGTTTACAAGAAAGTGAGTGGGAGCTCTGTAGCATTTCTCATATTATATGTAGATGACATACTTTTGATGAGAAATGATATAGAACTTTTGGACAGCATTAAGGCCTACTTAAATAAGTGTTTTTCAATGAAGGACCTTGGAGAAGCTGCTTACATATTAGGCATCAAGATCTATAGGGATAGATCGAGACACCTCATAGGTCTTTCACAAAGCACATACCTTGATAAGATATTGAAGAAGTTCAATATGGATCAGTCCAAGAAGGGGTTCTTGCCTGTGTTGCAAGGTGTGAAATTGAGCTCGGCTCAATACCCGACCACGGCAGGAGATAGAGAAAAGATGAGTGTCATTCCCTATGCCTCGGCTATAGAGTCTATTATGTATGCCATGCTGTGTACCAGACCTGATGTAAACCTTGTCGTAAGTTTGGTAGGAAGGTACCAAAGTAATCCCGGCATGGAACACTGGACAGCGGTCAAGAATATCCTGAAGTACCTGAAAAGGACTAAGGATATGTTTCTCATTTATGGAGGTGACGAAGAACTCATCGTAAAGGGTTACGTAGACGCTTGCTTCGACACAGATCTGGATGACTCTAAGTAACAAATTGGATACGTGTATATTTTGAATGGTGGGTGTCGGTGTCAAAACCGGCGGATCTCGGGTAGGGGGTACCGAACTGTGCGTCTAGGCGGATGGTAACAGGATACAAGGGACACGATGTTTTTACCCAGGTTCGAGCCCTCTCGATGGAGGTAATACCCTACTCCTGCTTGATTAATATTGATGATATGGGTAGTACAAGAGTAGATCTACCACGAGATCAGAGAGGCTAAACCCTAGAAGCTAGCCTATGGTATGATTGTTGTTCGTCCTATGGACTAAAACCCTCCGGTTTATATAGACACCGGAGAGGGCTAGGGTTACACAGAGTCGGTTACAATGGGAGGAGATCTACATATCGTATCACCAAGCTTGCTTCCACGCCAAGGAAAGTCCTATCCGGACACGGGACGAAGTCTTCAATCTTGTATCTTCATAGTCCGGGAGTTCGGCCAAAGGTCATAGTCCGGCCATCCGGACACCCCCTAATCCAGGACTCCCTCAGTGGGGCAGTAAGCTGGTGTAGTTGCAAGCAAAGCGTCGTGGCGGGATCTACATGTGAAGCGGAGTACATGGCAGCCTCGGAGGCAGCGCATGAAGCAATATGGATGAAGGAGTTCATCACCAACCTAGGAGTCATACCAATGCGTCGGGGGCGATCACTCTCTTCTGTGACAACACTGGAGCTATTGCCCTTGCCAAGGAGCCCAGGTTTCACAAGAAGACCAGGCACATTGAGGGAGTTCCGGACTAGGGGGTGTCCGGATAACCGAACTATCATCATCGGTCGGACTCCAAGACTATGAAGATACAAGATTGAAGACTTCGTCCTGTGTCTCGATGGGACTTTCCTTGGCGTGGAAGGCAAGCTTGGCGATATGGATATGTAGATCTCCTACCTTTGTAACCGACTCTGTGTAACCCTAGCCCTCTCCGGTGTCTATATAAACTGGATGGCTTTAGTCCATAGGACGAACAACAATCATACCATAGGCTACCTTCTAGGGTTTAGCCTCCTTGATCTCATGGTAGATCCACTCTTGTAACACACATCATCAATATTAATCAAGCAGGACGTAGGTTTTACCTCCATTAAGAGGGCCCGAACCTGGGTAAAACATCGCGTCCCTTGTCTCCTGTTATCATCCGCCTAGACGCACAGTTCGGGACCCCCTACCCGAGATCCGCCGGTTTTGACACCGACATTGGTGCTTTCATTGAGAGTTCCTCTGTGTCGTCACCGATAGGCTCGATGGCTTCTTCAATCATCATCAACGACGCAGTCCAGGGTGAGATCTTCCTCCCCGGACAAATCTTCGTATTCGGCGGCTTTGCACTGCGGGCCAATTCGCTTGGCCAACTGGAGCAGATCGAAAGCTAAGCCCCTGGCCGTCAGGTCAGATTTGGAAGTTTGAACTTCATGGCTGACATCCGCGGGGACTTGATCCTCGATGGATTCGAGCCACAGCCGAGCGTGCCGCACTGTCGCGGCGAGCGTGATTTAGCTCTGCAGTCAGACAGTACCCTGGAGGCCGCACTCGAAACCGCTCCGATCTTCAATCCGGAGCCGGCTGCGCAGATCGAGGACGGATGCCTAGACACCGCCTCGGGGGCTCCAACCTCTACGGCAATAGAGCCGAACACTGACTTTGTCCCTCATAAAGCTCGTGACTCCGAGGTGCCGGACTCCTCGCCGGACTCCGAA